>NC_135721.1:62086253-62401253 GCF_964656455.1 Halichoerus grypus | reverse complement strand
CACTCTCTCCAGAAGTAATGGATGTCTCAGGCAGAAAAGGGCCAAGGTTATAAGTTCACAAAGGCAAGTAAGAAAATCACATTAATGGTCAACTAATCTTTGACAAAGCAGGAAAGAATGTCCAATGGAAAAAAGACAGTCTCTTCAACAAATGGTGTTGGGAAAATTGGACAGCCACATGCAGAAGAATGAAACTGGACCATTTCCTTACACCACACACAAAAATAGACTCCAAATGGTTGAAAGACCTCAATGTGAGACAGGAGTCCATCAAAATCCTAAAGGAGAACACAGGCAGCAACCTCTTCGACCTCAGCCGCAGCAACTTCTTCCTAGAAACATCGCCAAAGGCAAGGGAAGCAAGGGCAAAAATGAACTATTGGGACTTCATCAAGATAAAAAGCTTTTGCAAAGCAAAGGAAACAGTCAACAAAACCAAAAGACTACTGACAGAATGGGAGAAGATATTTGCAAATGACATATCAGATAAAGGGCTAGCATCCAAAATCTATAAAGAACTCATCAAACTCAACACCAAAAGAACAAAGAATCCAATCAAGAAATGGGCAGAAGACATGAACAGACATTTTTCCAAAGAAGACATCCAAATGGCCAACAGACACATGAAAAAGTGTTCAATATCGCTCGGCATCAGGGAAATCCAAATCAAAACCTCAATGAGATACCACCTTACACCAGTCAGAATGGCTAAAATTAACAAGTTAGGAAACGACAGATGTTGGCGGGGATGCGGAGAAAGGGGAACCCTCCTACACTGTTGGTGGGAATGCAAGCTGGTGCAGCCACTCTGGAAAACAGTATGGAGGTTCCTCAAAAAGTTGAAAATAGAGCTACCATATGATCCAGCAATTGCACTACTGGGTATTTACCCCAAAGATACAAAAGTAGGGACCCGAAAGGCTACGTGCACCCCGATGTTTATAGCAGCAATGTCCACAATAGCCAAACTGTGGAAAGAGCCAAGATGTCCATCAACAGATGAATGGATAAAGAAGATTTGGTATATATATACAATGGAATATTATGCAGCCATCAAAAGGAATAAGATCTTGCCATTTGCAACGACGTGGATGGAACTGGAGGGTATTATGCTGAGCGAAATAAGTCAAACAGAGAAAGACATGTATCATATGACCTCACTGATATGAGGAATTCTTAATCTCAGGAAACAAACTGAGGGTTGGTGGAGTGGGGGGTGGGGTGGGAGGGATGGGGTGACTGGGTGATGGACACTGGGGAGGGTATGTGTTCTGGTAAGCGCTGTGAATTGTGCAAGACTGTTGAATCTCAGATCTGTACCTCTGAAACAAATAATGCAATATATGTTAAGAAAGAAAAAAAGAAGAAGAAGAATGTAGCAGGAGGGGAAGAATGAAGGGGGGGAAATCGGAGGGGGAGAAGAACCATGAGAGACAATGGACTCTGAAAAACAAACTGAGGGTTCTAGAGGGGAGGGGGGTGGGAGGATGGGTTAGCCTGGTGATGGGTATTGAGGAGGGCACGTTCTGCATGGAGCACTGGGTGTTATGCACAAACAATGAATCATGGAACACTATATCTAAAACTAATGATGTAATGTATGGGGATTAACATAACAATAAAAAAATTAAAAAAAAAAAAAAAAAGAAAATCACATTAATGGTTTTAAAGTGTCACTGCTGTTATATCATCAAGGAAGAAAATTTTTTTTTAAATATTTAAAAATCTATTTTAAAAGCTTTAAGGAGACAACAGACTTCCTAACTGTCAGTTGTGTATCCATGTTCCCTGCCTTAAACACTCTGTGGACTTAGAAATAAATATATTCTCAAACCAACTTTTAGAACTTAACCGCTTGGAAGTAGGACTTCTGTATTCAATACTGTAAACAATTTTTAAAGCAAACACAATATATAATATATATCCCTATTAAGGCTACTACCTTGAGAATTTGTGGCCTTATTCTGATGAAAAAGAGTCAAAGTTATAATATACCCAAAAGAAAATAAAACACTCAGAGAGGAAAAAGATAGAAGTAAAAGTTTAACAGTGTTTCACTGAACAGCTGTACCAATTCTGAAACTTTTCTCAATATATTCAAATGAGAACCTCATTAACAAGGCAGAGAATGCTGGGAAGATAAGATCTTAAAACAATTTCGAGAAACAATATACAATTAAGCTGCCATATGTGTTTCTTCTGTATGAGTGATACACAATACATAATGAGGTAAGGGCTGCAAACATTTCACAGACTTTTTATTTTTACCATGAAAGTCTTCCAGACATTTTAAGAGATGTTAAAATTAGTTTGAAAAACTATCTACTTCTTCTCTTAAAAGTTTTAGTTGTTGGCTTTGACAAAGATATTCCTTCATTGCTAGGCATCAAAGCATCTACTACTAGTCATGATGAATTACTATCACATCTGTTGTCCCTTTTTAGGTTCAAGCAAAGGAAAAGAATGATACATTCTAATTGGCAATCAGGTTTAACTCAAGTATTTCAAATTTGTCGCTAGATGAATTTTTACTACAAGTACACTTTTGCAAGGAGACTAATGCTGTGCTTTATCCACTCCACAAGTTGTTTCTAGGCATTCACTCATTCAAATAAATATATATTAAGTGCTACTGTGGGCCAGGTATTTACATTTTACATTATAAAACAATCCACCGTACGGTATCAGAATACACCTTCTTTTTAAACACATATGGAAGAAACAGCAAACATTCCCTGCTATTCATGGAGCTCACATTCCACTAGGGGGAACAGATAAACTGACAAGTACATAAACTCTCTGGGAAAATTAAGGAAGTAAGGGAGATAATTCTGTTGGTGGTTGGCAAGGTGGATGCTGAGAGCAATTTAAATTTAAAATATGATAGAAAAGAAAGGCTGCACTGACAAAATGACTTTTTTTAATCAAAGTATAGTTGACATATAATATTATATTAGTTTTGGGTGTACAACACAGTGACTCAACATTTATATAGATTATGAAGTGATCTAGTTTAGTTCCATGACAAGTTTAGTTACCATCTGTCACCATGCAAAGACTGGTAGTATGTGGGGGCACAATCCACATAGATATCTGAGGAAAGAACGTACAGGACAGATAACATAGAATGGGCAAAATCTGTGAGATGCTGTGCATCCAATGTTGGAGAGGAGGTAAAAAACTGGAATTCTGGTACATTGTGGTTATAAGTGTTATAATCACTTTGGTGAAAGTCTTATATTTCCTTATAAAGTTCAATATATACCTGCTCTGTAACCCAGCAATTCGAATCCTAGATGTAGATGAAGAGAAACAAAAATATATATCCACAAAAGAAAGTAAGTTGTATAAGAAGGTTCAAAGTTACTTTATTTGTAGTGGTGTAAAACTGGAAAAAATACATATGTCCATCCACTGGTGCATAGATAAAAATAATCTGTGGTATATTCATATAATGAAATACTACACAGCAATAAAAATGAGCAACTACTGACACATGCAAAAACATGAATGAAACTCAGAATTCGTGCTGAGGACAAGAAGCCTTGTCCAAATTACTCCATTTATTTGAAGTCCAGAACAAGAAAAATAATCTATGGGGGGGCAGTGGTGGGATATCGAACAATGATTGTTATTAGGGAGTGGAGTTAAAGGTTGACTGGGAAAAGCTTTAAGGAACTTTCTGTAGTGGTGGTAATATTTTATATATTGATAGGGGTTTAGGTTACACAGTTGTATGTAACTGTCAAAACTCATTTAACAGCATATTTATAATTTTTGTATTTCTTTGTAGGAAAATTTTACATCAAAAGAAAAAAAATTAAAAATGCTAATCAGATACTGACATGAAGTTAATGATTTTCACGCTGAAGTGTTTAGGAGTGAAGAGTGCTGGTGTCTGCAGCTTGCTTTGAAATATATGTAAAACAAGATGAACGATGGATGAACAGCTAGATGAACTGAGTATGTGGTATGTATAGAAATGTTAATAGAAGAATCTAGCTAGTGGATGCATGAGTTTTCAAGGCAAAAATGCTTTTAACTTTTATGTAAGTCTGATACTTTCACTTACATTACATGCGTAGTGCCGAATAGGTCTCCTGGGTCCAATTTGGTCACAGGTAGCTTTGCAGAACTTCTCAGTGGCTCTATTATAAGGGTGCATGTGCGCAGGGACGGGGAACACGGGAAGTGGCTGACCCAGAGGCGGAAGGGACAGAAATTCAGGAGTTTGGGTTGAGAGAAAACCATCCCAAGGCTGCATTCACCCTGCAGATCTACTTAATTAAGCAATGTGGGGCATGGGATAGGTGGGCTAACATCAGAACCAATGCCAGGAGCTGTTAATAACTAGTTCAGGTTGATACCCTCCAGGTAAAAGATGCTTCAAGGAAGACCAACACAGATTTAACAAACACTTTTAGACCATTTACCGTTGCCAATCATTTTCCTAAGACCCATACATGTGCTAATGCATCTAATCCCCACGGTAACTCCATATGGTAAGTACAAATATTTACAGGCGGACAAGCCAAGGTACAGAGAGGTAAAGGAACTTGCCTAACTCATAAAGCCAGGAAGTAGTAGAGTCAGAAATCAAACGCAAGGGGTCTGGCCCCAGCTTCTCGGCCCTTCATTCCAATTCTAAGCTTTTTTGTGTTTGAGATACTCTTAATGGCTAGTCACTGTTCTGGGCTCATTTCATGAGGCTTTTCAAGAAATCTTCACTACAGACATGCTGGGTTGGTATTTTCACCCATTTTGGGGGTTGGGGAGGGAAAGAAATCTGCTCTAAGTTGTCCAACTGGAGGAACTGGGAATCCAATGCACACCATTGTATTATTTCATTTCATTTCATTTCATTTCTTCCTATTTTTTCGGTCATTCAGTTATTCAACAAATACTTATTGTACACATATTCTGAATTGAGGACACCGGAATAATACAAGTCAGATACAGTCTCTGCTCTTGAAACTCAAGAGTCCAACAGAGGAAAGAGATAAGATAGGAACAATGGGATAAGAGAATTTTGGTACATGATATGTGCTCTAAGCAAATGAAGTGGGATTAGGCAATAGATAGGGTTCTGAGGGTGAACAGCTTTCCCTGGGCTGCGCCAGCATGTCTTCTCAGAAGCAACTACTTTAAAACTGAGGCTTGAGAGATAAAAAGGAACTAGATGTGGTGAAGAATAAAGGGGGAAATGTTCCAGGCAGAGGGATCAGCAAGGACGAAGTTGTGGAAGCAGGAAAGAGTGTGTTCAAGTAACGGGAAAAGGTGCAGGGTGGCTGGAACACAGTGTGCTAGAGAATGAGGTCAGAGAGACAGGCAAATGTCACACTAGGTAGAGCTTTTACAAGTAAGCATTTTGTATTTTTTTTGTGAAGTGTTTTGCTAATACTTTAAGTTGGGTTGTTCGCCTTTTTATTATTGAATTGTAGAAGTTCCTTTTATATTCTGCAAATTCTTTGTCAAGTATATAAATTGTTAAAGTGTTCTTCCAGTCTGTTGTTTGTTTATTCAGTTTGTTAATGTCTTTTGAAGAACAAATGCTCTTAGTCTTAAGTCTAATTTATCAGTTTCTTTTCCTTTTTAGTGTAGCATAGTTTGGATCCTGGCCAAAAAAATAAAAAATTACCTAACCCAAAGTTGTAAAAATACACTCTTGTGTTTTATTCTGTATCATCTAGAGCTTTAGCTTTTTCTTTTGGTCCATGATCCAGCTTGAATTAATTTTTATATAAAGAGAGGTAGAGGTCAAAGTTCCTTTTTTATTTTTTGCAATATGGTTATCCAGATGTTTCCGCATTCTTTGCTTAAAATATTTCCTACTCTGTCCTACTTAAAATTCTTATTTCTTATTTCTAAATATAGATATTCTTCAGGAGTTAGCCTTAAGCCCTCTTATACTATACTCCCTTCTCACATGGTTTTGCCTTTCCCATGACTTTCAATGAAACTGAAATACTGATGATGCCTATGTATACACGTATATTGGCATTTGAACACTCTCCTCTTGGCGTCCAGATAATTCACTTCAACTGTCTATTTGACATTGCCCATTGAGCATTTAAAAGATATCTTAGGGATGCCTGGGGGGGCTCAGTTGGTTAAGCGTCTACCTTCAGCTCAGGTCAGGATCCCAGGGTCCTGGGATCGAGCCCCGCATCAGGCTCCCTGCTCATCAGGGAGCCTGCTTCTCCCTCCACCTGCCACTCCCCCTGCCTGTGCTCTTTCTCTCTCTCTCTCTGCCAAATAACTAAATAAAATCTTTAAAAATAAATAAATAAAAGACATCTTAAATTTAACATAGCTAAAATCAGTCCTAATGTCCCCAATGACAGAACTCCATCCGTATGAATTTTCCTCATCTCCAGAAATATCACTATGCTTTCAGAAACCTAGGAATTATGCTTAATTCATTTTTTTCCTTTATCCTTCTCAGCCAACATTGGTAAAACTTGCAAACTCTTTCCCTAAAATCATCTGAAATCCAACAACTTTTTGAGATCTGCTCTGCCATCACTTCCATACCCACCCACAAGTCTTTCTCACCCAGCCCACTGCAGCAGCCTGTGAACTGTTTTCTCCTTCACTTTTGCCCCCCTCTCCCCAATTCATTCTTCTCAAGGCTGCAAAAGTGATCATTTTCAAATACATTGTACTATGTAAATCCCCTGCCTAAAATTCTTCAACAACTTTTACTCAATGCGCTAAATAAATATCTATTAACCGTCTATTTCGTGTCAAGCATTGTTCACAGCACTGGGGATATAATGGTAATTACAAAAAGACATGGTTCCTAACTTCATTAAATTTACACTTATCCAATATTCACACACACACACACACACACACACACACCCCTATAAAATGTTAACTGTGGCAAATATACAGAGGAGTAATGAACGGTGCTATGAATGTCTTCAAATAGGAATTTTATATAGTTAGGAAACAAAACAAGGATTGTTGAGATACTAATTCCTAAAAAAGAGGGACCCAGGCAGAAATTATCTAAAAAAGAGGGACCCAGGCAGAAATTATCTAAAAAAGAGGGACCCAGGCAGAAAAATAGGGACCCAGGCAGCACAAATTATCTAAAAAAGAGGGACCCAGGCAGAAAATGAGGCATGTAAGTTTGCAGATTTAACGTATGACAAGGCACGACAGGGCACAGAGATGGAAGGACAGATGACGAGAACAGAAAGCAAAACGGAACAAGATGAATTTTGGAGAAAAGGCCTGAGCCAAACTTGCAGGCCTCAGAAGTATTTTTCTCTTCTTTAAAATAACAGAACAAGCTGAGCAAGATCACTGTGGCTACAATGTAGAGAATATATTGAGAAATGGACAGAGTAAATGTGGACAGAGCATTGGAAGATTTTAGCAGTGATGTAGAAAAAGTAGGATGGTAGGGATTTCCTGCTTCAGGACCCCTACACGTTCTTCCTGGAATGATCACCTCCCCTGCTCCTAGATTAAAGGTCCCAGGTCCACTTGTTGGCTCCCAGATTAAATGTGTCCTCATAAATGGAGGCCTTTCCTGACCACTAAGAAAATAAAATGTCTCTTGCTCATACCCATTATTTTCTATCATCTTATTTGTTTCTTTCTCAGCACTTTCATATTTTGTAATTATCACTTCTTGTTTATTTCTATCTCCAACAATTAGAATGTATGCACCAGCAGAGCAGGGACCATATCTGTCAATTTTTGCCAGCTTGTAAATCATCAGCATATGTCACAGCAGCTGCTTCGGTTATACTCAAAAGTGTTAATGATATAAAACAGTTGGCTTCAACATGATATTAGCTTTCCTCTTTCCATAGTATGTATGCTACCTTAGCTCAGGCATGCTCAATCACACCATTCAACAACTGTTCCATGCCCATGTGTCATGTGCTGGGCAAGGTGTTAGGGATAGAATAATGACCTCCCAGATTGTGTGCTCTCTCTCAGTGCTTTAGAGCAAGGGTTCTGGAACAAAGCTGCTTGGATTTGAACTTGGATGTTCCTACTTCCCAGCTGTGTGATGTTGGGAAATTTACTTAGCATCTCTGGATCTCATTTTCTTCATTTCAAACGGTGATATTAAGAGCTCCTTATAACATTGTGTGACTACCAAAGGCCACCATGCTTTGTGGCTATTATTCATCCTAGTGGGCAAAGCAGAAATTTAAATAAAATTAATAGTGTATTACAAAGGGGATACGTGTCAAGAAGGGGATTTATGGGATATTTGAGAGTATACCATAGACGGACACATTATTATATAACAAGCACTCCTGCTACTTAGAGGAAAGTAAAGGAAAACTTGATTTTATTCCACATCTGGGTTCATAGCATCAATACATGTTAAGTAGTTGAGTTAAAAAAGCTCTAAAGCCTCAAGTAAAAACCCTGCCGGCATGAGAACACAGTAGTTGCTGAGTGTATGTAGATGTGTGGGGGGTCATCTCCTGTATCAGATCTCACATATATCTGCTGTATCATTTAACCTACTGGCAAAAATGACTGTATAACAAACTAGTCGAAAGCTAATGACTTAAAAGAGCAGCCATTAATTCTCACTTATCTTGGGTTCCCCAGGCTTGGCTGATCTAGGCTGGGCTTGGCTGGGGTAGCTCTGTACCTCATGTTTCTCTTTCTCCTCCCGGATCCAACAGTCTAATGAAGGTTCTTCTCATGAAAAGGCCAGAAGTGAGATCACACAGACAGAAGCCCACGTGAACTCTGGAGGCCTAAGCTCTGCAGTGGCACACTGTTATTTCTGCCTCACCATATTGGAAAGAGAGTCTTAGGGCCAACTCAATGTTAACGGGCAGGGAACTGAACTTCACCCATTTTAGGGTAAGCGCTGCAAAGTATATGGCAAAGGACTTGGATACAGGAAGGATAAAACATTGGGGTATGGATATAAGAAGCATGAAGAATAATTCAATTTACCAAATCTGCTCAGTTTGTTCTTCATTTTCCTGTGTAGAGGTAGGGATGCTAAATGTCGATTTGACAAAGAAATACGGGACAACATATACCACTCTATCGTGTGAGAGTTTACATGTAATCATCAGTGGATTTTTAGCTGAAATAGGCAACTAGGAGAAATGACAAAGAATGATAAGGCAATATTTTTTCTTTGAAAATAGCAAACTATTTTGTAGGTATATGACAGAATAAAGAAATGAAACATCTTAGGTAACTTATGATTACAGCTATGATTCCTTTTACAAAATGTTCCCTTATTGTACAGGGTATTTTTAGTAAGATAATGCTATTCTTCATTATTTTTTCTTTATCCCAATTCAAGCTCTATTTCTTATGGGATTACTTTGGGCAGCCGAGTATCTTATAGTCTGATGGTGTCCTTTCAGACCTTTCCTTACATAAAAGACACTGTTTTTTTAAAGGAATAGTTTTATTCTGTATTCTGTAGTTGCCTCGATTTGAGGCTCATTTTTCTCAGGCTGGGTAAAGAAATCTAATCAAGTTTAGAAACTGAATTGTGTGCTCTAGCTTCAATCTTAAAATAGCCATTTTCCTGTTCTTTTCATTAGAGAAGTCCTATTTTTGGTCACTAATTTTTCCTGGTTTTTATATTTATTTTAACTTTTGTAAGACCACTGTATAGAAGAGTACTTAAGATGTGAATTTTAGGATAAACATGCACCAAAGTAGGGTTATTTTAATATCCTTCTTCCCCTAAGAACAACTGCTTTATGCCAAAAGGAAAAGGAAACTTCTATAGAGATTTTAATTATGTTGCAATGCCCAATTGTCCAAAAATAAAAAAGAAACATCCACTCTGAAGAATAGTTTGCTTTAGGATGTAGTAGTAAATTTTAAATGTTCAAGATTTTCTCTTTTGTTCCTCTCTTGTTTTACAAAATCTTTTATTCTGAGGCACTCGGCACTTGGTATAACCAAAGTATATGGATATGACTAGAATTACAGTCAAAAAAGGGAGTTAAGAGTTCACATAGGCTACTTTTTTTGCTTAAGATGGAATTGAGTTGAGGGAGAGGAGGACAAGTTTATCAAGAAAAGACTTAAGAGTTGTGGTCTTAAGACAGTCATAGGTATTATCTATGCCACTCGGAGACTCCATGACTTGTAACAACAGCTCATCCAAGCCCGTTTCCTTATTTGTAAAATGGGAATTATAACATCTCACTTGAGGTGTAATTTGTGAGAATTAAATGAGAAAACATATTCAAAGAGTCTTGACTATAGTCTATACTCCTTAAGGTCATAGAACTAGTTAGTTTCAGATATGAGAAATCAGAAGTTACTTCCTTCCAGTCCAGTTACCTTTTGCCATGTTGTTTATGCTCACCCTGTTCAAGGAATGTACAGTTTACTGGTAATATAGGAGTCATATGTAGATTTTTTAAATCATCATTTACACAGACTGTACAGAATAAGAGATTAAACAGAGATTTGCCAATGCATGTGAAAATGAGCTGAGACACCAGTGCCAACAACATAGACATTCTTGGTGTCTGAAAAAGACTGTAAGTGAGCATATTCAGATCTCTTTCTCTGTCTCTCCTTCTCCCTCTGTCTCTGTCTCTCTCTCTCTCTCTCATAATAAGATATGTTATCACAGTGTGTCATATTTCAACATGTCGGATTGGACGAAAAGAAACTGAATGAAAGCCAAAAAAAAGTGTGGAGGGGAATCCAAGGGTTTTTTTTTTTTCTTGCATTCACTTATGGATCTAGAGTTTTTCTAATTCAGAGTGTTCTGACATCCCAGTAATAACTGTAATATCCTATTAAAGCAAATACCTTTCAGACTTCATTCTATTGAAGACTTAACTAAAATGAGGTGTTCCTTAGTGATAAGTGAATTTTTATTGAGGAGCATTTGAAAGAGAGGTTCACTGCATCTTTAACTAGTTTTGATGCAACAAAAGCCATACCCTAAAATTCATTCATATATACTACCTGTCAGTCTTGTTTGGCTTGATGTATTTCATCAGATATTGGAAAGTGCTTTCCACCACTATATGACTGTACCACCACTCTGTACTGTGAAGCTCTATTTATAGGAGTATTTATTAAGCACTTCCTCTATACCAAGCCCTCTGCTAGGAACTTTTTATGTGTTATCTTATTTAATCCTCACAAATAGATGGAAGAGCTAAGCATCATGATGTTCATTTTTCAGAAATGGCAGTTTTAAAGAGCTCTAACAGCTTACTCTAGTTGATAGAGGTTGTAAGGAGCTAAACTAGGATGTGAATTGAACTTTATCAGATGCCAAAATCCATGCTCAGAGATTAAGTTCCTGAAAAAAATATTATCATTTACTACATGCCTATAAACTGCCAAACATTGGGATAGCAATTCAACAGACTATTTCATTCATACATGAGCTTCATTTAATTGGGGGGGGGTCTATATTCCATGACAATTTGCAAACTGAAATATCCCTAGTGATTATACAAATCATGGTCGTTATTGCCTACCAATATTTGTTTTGTTAAACTCTATTCAAAAGAGAATTTAATTGCAAATCAATGTAATTTAGTTGTTTTCTAATCTGTAATCATTTTAGGAATTTATTTTAAAGTATTTATGCTTATATACATATGTAATTTTTATAAATGCATAAAATAATACATATCTTGGATATTTTATATTATCATTTTTTAAAATTTTCTACTTGTTTACACTTTTTCTCTTCTTCCCTCATACTGTATCAGCTTGCCACCCCACTTCAACCCCAGATACCTCTAAGCCCATATATCCTTTTTTCCCTGAAAATATATGTACATATAATATCTATTTATAGATACACACAAATATACTCTCTCTCACACATACACACAAAATATATAATCAATATAGTCAACCATATACACACATGCATATGCATATACAAGTTTTATTGTCACTGTTTACAAGAAATGGTATCACACTAGGTGTATTTTTCTGCATCTTGATTTTCACTCTCATAAATATTTTTAGAAAATTCCTCTAGCAAATGACCATAGCTGTAATTCATTCTTTTTATCATTGATTTAATATTCTATCATGTAGATATACCATAATGTATTCAAGAATTTCTGTATTTGATGAACACTTTGTTTCCACATTTTTGTCATTGGAAAATATCATTGGAAATGTTGAAATAATCATCACTATGCCTATGACCTTAAATACTAGTAGTTTTCGTTCCATGGGCTGGTCTCTCAAAAGGGATATTAATAGATTAAAGGTATAATATATATGTTTGAATTTGAATAAGTCTCTCCTGATAACACCCTAAAAATGTACAATTTGCAATTCCATCACTCAAATGTAAGAACATACATTTCTCCACATCCTCCAATGAGAATGCTACCAAGAGTACTCTTTTTTCTTTATTTTCATCAATATGTTTGTTGATGGTTATAAAGTGGCATGCACTGATACATTCATTTGCATTTTCCAGACAACTGGCTAGAGAGGGGATCTTTTCATTTGGATGTTGGTCATTTGCTCTTTTCCAAATTGTCTCAACTCCCTCCCCCCTCCATCTTTCTACTGGGTTATTTCTTCCTGTCTTCATAATTTATAAAATGCTTTTGGTATCAGATATTATTTAATGAAAATGGAATTTGTTTTTGAATATGTTTTCATTCCAAGAAATGGCCCCCACCATGTTAATACTGTTTATTAAATAAATCACACATTCTTCACTGAAAAAAGAAATAAAAATTGTTCTGTATTAATTCTCACATATATATACTGGGATCTATTTTTGTTTTTTTTTTGTTGTTGTTTTTTTGTTTTTTTTTTTAAAGATTTTTTATTTATTTATCTGAGAGAGAGAATGGGAGACAGCATGAGAGGGGGAGGATCAGAGGGAGAAGCAGACTCCCCACTGAGCAGGGAGTCCGATGCGGGACTCGATCCCGGGACTCCAGGATCATGACCTGAGCCGAAGGCAGTTGCTTAACCAACTGAGCCACCCAGGCGCCCCTGGGATCTATTTTTGAACACTGCTGGACTCCACTGAACAACATATCTATTGCTAATCTACACCAACACCACATTACTTTTTTAATGTAGCTTTATATTACATTCTAATATCTAGTTTTTTAAATACATTGTTACTTTTTTCCTTCCCATCAGATATTAGGTATTTATTCTTTCTTATAAATTTTAAAATAAGTGTTCCAGATAGGAAAATTATCTTATTTTTTATATATATTCCAATATATGTCAAATAATTGTGATTCTGACATCTTGACCCAATTTCTGATTTTAACTGAAGTGAATCTAGAGTCTTATATTTGGGATAGTATTTGCTCCTATTGTTAGTGAACAGTCTTTCTTACAGATAAATAGGTTCCACTTCTCTGTTGCAGTTATTTTCTTCTTACCTTTTTTTTAAATTATGTTAGTCACCATACAGTACATCATTAGTTTTTGATGTAGTGTTCCATGATTCATTGTTATTTTCTTAAATAAGAAATGTGTTGCTGAATTTTATCAAATGCCCTTTTAACATTGATATTTTTATTCCTGTGCTCTTCTTTCTTCACATTGCAGGAATGTCTTCAGACATCTTATTTTCTTAATGAGTTAACTAATGGATAGATCAAATACATTTTTCTTTAAGGGGGAAAATAAACCATGGTATTTTAAAGTAATTAAGTAACTTTTTATGGAGAGTAATCCTATCCTGTTTTGCAATAGAGACAGAGATCAACTAAGCAATTTTGGAACACAACACTTTCATTTTTGGCAAATAATACTGAAAAAAGTTAAGTCAGATGGGATTCTTTTGGCTTCACCCTGCCCCATGGGGAATTAGTCACTCTTCCAAAGTCCTTGTTTTTATTTCTAACATAGTTTTTAAGATTTATTTATTTGAGAGGGAGAGAAATGGGGAGGGATGGAGGGAGATGGGGAGAGAATCTCAAGCTGACTCCCTGCTAAATGCAGAGCCCCATGCAGGCTCCACCCGGGGCTCAATCCCAGGACCGTGAGATCATGACCTGAGCTGAAATCAAGAGATGGTCGTTTAACTGACTGAGTCACCCAGGCACCCCATATATTTTAAGTATATGTTAGTATATTTGCATCTCACGGTAAAACTTGTTCTTTCTTTTTCAATATATCTATGCCTTAGCACAGTGCAAGCACATTATAGATGCGCAATAAATAGCTGTTGGCTAATAGAAGTTTTAATTTATTTATTCCTTGCCTCTAGATTGGCATAATGGGAAGAAAATGTTGAATAAGCTTAGGTGCATCTTTTGATGACTGCCTTCTTAAAAGTTAAGTCTTTTCTGAGAGGCTTCAGAAGTTAACTCACTCTCTAAGGAATTAAGCATGTTGTTCTGGTGACAAGGAAAAATTTGCTATAATTCTAGCTGAGCCATAATGAATTCTGTACCATCTGTTAAGGATTAAAAAGAAATAGAAAAGCAAGGGATGGTAAGTGTACTTAGATCATAGATCTAATCAATTGCATGTTCAATTTACTTAAAATGTCTCTAAATGTGAAGTTTTAACTGCTGCTTTATATCTAGTGTTGTAGGAAATTAATCAAAACCTCAGCAACCTCTCCCAGTAAGTACTACTCAATGTCACCTAATCAGAAAGGTAGGGTTTAGGACAAAGTCTTGTAGGAAGTTAAGACTGGGTGAACCAAGTCACAAAAGAGCCATTGTATAAATGGGATCTAAATAGTCAGTCTGGTGGTTTGATATCAATCACTGAAATCTTTTCATTGCTGGCAGGTTATATTTTGTGTATAAATGAAATGAGAACCTGAACAATTTAGATATTTTCTAGAATTTTACCCCCATCGTTTATTGGTTCTTTTTTCTAAACTGTAAGTTCCACCACTATAATTCAAAATAAATTAATTTGGAATATACTTCCAAAGTCATCTGTGAAACTCACACATTTAAATAATAAAATCATAAAATTTCTTTCTACCACTCAAGGCTGAATATTTTACCCAGTTTGCCCATTGCATCCCACACACATACAAGAGGTTTTGTCCTTCAGAAGCTTAAAATGGTTGAACACACACACACACACACACACACACACACACACACAATCAGGCTTTTTATTCTAAGGACAAAGGTTTTTCTTCTGCTTTTGATATCTTTTTGAGACGGTAAAGGCAATTTAAGTACTCCTAGACATGCTGATTCTAGATAAACAAAAGTTTAATTGCCTGAACAGATACTTGTATTCCTAAGCCACATCCTTTTTTCAAACACCCACAATATCACAGATACCTTCACTCCAACTTAACAGAAATCATCTATCCACCCATTTATTCATTCATTCATACATGTATAAATTGATTAATTCAATAATTATTTTTGAGCACCTATTATATACCAGGAACTATTTGAAAAGCTGGAGATATAGTGATAAATAAAACAAGTCCCAACCTTAAAGAATTTACATTCTATAGGAGGAAAGGCTGTTTGAATATTTTAAATTAAATATTTATGGCCATGTTCAAAACTAAGATAAAAGTTTAGGTGCATAAGAGCAGTCACCTACTGTGGTGACCAGTGACAAGCAGACATCCATGATGGTACCACAGTACCAGAGACAAATAGTGGGCAAGGGACCAAAAGCACTTTGCAAGAAGAACTGAAGAACAAAGAAGATTCATTTATTTTGAAGACTGAGTACTTTTTGAGCTTTCATTGCAGTTGCTGTTCTGAATCCCTAAAATCTTCCTATACATGAGAGAACTGAGGAGTGGTGATCTTTTGAACAGGTTGGCATCAAGTTGATGCTTGATCTCAGAACAAATAAAAAGCCCTGTGGATGATGATTCATTTTAAATCAAGGCAAGAAAAAGAGAAATCTAATCTAGGCATTTCTCCAACTAACCTTTTCTACACTTTGGGTGCCTTTAATTTATTCAGAGTGAACAGGTTTCCTACCTTTTCAAAGTCTGGTATTTATTATATTATTTTTCTGTTAACAGAAGAATTTGGATGTACTTGTTGTATGTGATTTTTCCGCTACAGGTGGACAGTTCAGATACAAATGTCTCCCATCACATCGCAGCTAAATGCTTGATTTATTTTCTTGCTAGAGAAAAAATCATTTGCTACCAGCATTAGGTAAGAAACCTAGGTATATAGTGACAGACCTGCATAAGCTAGTGAGGAGAGTACAGCAAAGAAATCTATCAGAGGCCTATCCAGCAGTGGTGGAGGGGATGACTGAGATCTATTTCCACCATCTGACTTTAATGACTTTGTATTTTATCTTAAAACTCACCTGAAAAAAAAAAAGCTCACCTGCCTATATGGGAAATGGAAAATGAAACATGTTATAGATTTGTCATAATTAAATTCTTTCATCAGTGTATTATAACTATGTTCTCAGTCTGCTGGATCGGGGCCATAGCATTTATTTAAAATATCCCTTAAAATGACATCTCCTGATTTTAGATATTAGCTTAAAAGTCAAGCTTAGCAAATCATGTTGTTCCTCTTTACAAATATACTATTGCACTCCAACTATGGGAAGGGATCAATTTTACATAAAGCTTGGTATCAGATATACTGACGATCAGATTGCATGCCTTAAAAAAACCGGGTGTTATAATTACATAACTGAATGTCATAGAGTACATTCTATTTATGCCAAAAATCTAATTAACATGTATCTGTTGAGCATACACTACGTGAAAGGCCAGACGGTACAGGTGGACACATAGATGGATCAGACACATCCTACCTTGAGCTGCTTATGGTCTAATGATGGAAATTTGATATAAGCATATGAAAAGCTGAATTACGACTTAGTAGACTCCATATTGCAGACAGTTCTTGACTGGTTATTGAACAACCAAACTATCAATTCCTTTTTAGAGGCTTACTAGCATTATAGCAGTTTTATTGAACTTCCTCAATATGTCTCCTTATAGGGACACGTTGGTAAAGTTTGCAAAGGAAAGCACTGCTAATTCTATGAGATACAGCCTAAGAGAATGTCATTTGTGTAACTGTCTCCAAGCACTGAGCACAGATAGAAGATGACAGATTTCCATTACCAACAGCTGTTGAAGCTCTGACTGCAGTCCCTGGTTGGGCATCTCCTCCCAACTGCAATTATATTGTATCTTCTTTTACTATAGCAGGTGCAGCAGCATGTGGGCCAATTTGGTATTGTTGACAAATGTGATCCCATTCGCTGGCAGGGTAAGTTTGTTTTTCCAATTCTTTGAGTCAGCTAACTCATTAGGGGCCTCCTATAAGCAGCTAAAGATGAAATGATCCTCTTGAAAATGTCTCTTATGTTGAGTGCTCGCTGGAGACCAGAAACTAGCTTACAAAAAACTATCTATGAACTGCCTTCCATATGGAAGAATGGGAAGTGGAAGAGAAGAGCATCCCCATTAACACTGTCTGCAGAAATGTGTTATACAGGAGGTTTGGACTCCCTGCTAGGTGAACTTTGATTCAGAAGAACATGCCCTGAATACATCTTCTTGGAGCTAAAGAGGTTATAATACAAGTCCTCATGTAAAATAGTAACAGAAGTACTAGTAAATTTTATTTCTCTGAATGTCTCTGTATGCTTTAGCACTCCCTACATTTTCAGATTAGTGATATCACAGGCATCAGAAGAGAATTATTTTCAGCTTTAGCAGTAATGGGCTTAATACTGCTTTTAATAATTACTGAATTCCTACACTTGGATTTACACTTTGTCCATAGCTAACATTTTCTTTAAACTGTTAAATATCTCACCAGGAAGATGTCTCTAAGATACTGGCTAAAGTCATAAATACCAAAACAGAAAAACAGCAAGAGTTTACCTATTGATCCATTGCACTTTCGATCATTTAGTAGATATTTTGGGTGTACGTTTACTATGTTCCAGAAGCCTGTGTTCAGTGCTGAAGATAGTACAACTGGCCTGGCACCTGCCCTCGCAGAACTTAAATTTTGAAGGAGATGTTTAGATGGTGATCCTGAACAAATAATTACAATAAAAGCACAATATTCCGACAGTAGTGAAGAAGTATAGAGAGGAAGAGAAGCATAGAGCATGGAGATTTACTACAGATTAAAAACCAGATAGAACTGCAATTTTAGAGTTTCAGAGTTTAGTTCACATTTGCCAAATTTGAAGAAGTCAGGAAAAAAATCGGTATCTGTAGGATTCTTTGGGGGCCCTGACAAAGAACATGTGCTTTCCCAGAGAAGAGGTTATTAATTATGAAGAACACTGCCATAGCATTTAGTGAATGAAGAATTTTATGAAAATAGAGGGGAAAGTATTGGGCAGATTGTTAAAGCTATCATGAAAAAGTTCTCCCTAATACAAATGCATTTCCAAAGATGGGACTGAACTTTTCTGACAGGCAATATTATTATAAATAGCTTGTTTACCTGATTTCCAATTTCAATTACACTCTCCAATCATGTGAATAAGTAAATAAAATTTTATAATATTTGTTTGAGACTCTGTTTTTAAAAGAAGGATAGTAATCTAAGAAATAAAAAGGTTTGGAAAATGAGAAGCAGTGACTTTAACCCAGGACAATAATGAAAAGATGTTCCAAGTCAACATCTGTACATCAACTTAGAAAGCAATATATCCAATTTAAAACAGTGTTCTGTGGGAAAGAAACTTTAGGAAGAGCTTGCCCACAATAAATTACATTTTTTAATATACTAGAATATCTTAGAGTCACAAAGAAGGCAAATGTGTCTTCTATAAAGAACAACAACAAAAAAAGAGTGTAATTAGAAATACAGGGGAGAAAACCAAGCTATAATAGGAATTCCAGACACGAATATAAGCAAACTAATATCTGACGTGTTTTTCATTTTAGAAACCTTCATTAAACTTCAATTATGTAGTTATAATTCTAGATAAGTGATTATATCAATGAAGAAGATAGACAAGGTTCCTACCCAATTGGAGTATATATTCTAGAGAAGGAAAAAATACATAAACACATTAAAAAATAAGTGCAGTAAATTCAAATGTAATAAACACTATGAATACACAAAAAGAGTAATGGCACAGAATGGATGGATGGCACCTTAGTTATGGTGGTCAGGAAGGCTTCTCCAGGGAGATAGAATGATGAGAAGAAACCAGCCATGCTATGATGTAGAGAAAGAGTAATGCAGGAGGATAGAAAAGCTGAAGCAAAGGCTTTAAGGCAGTAGTCAGGTTGGCATATGTTAAAAATAGAACAGAGGCGCCTGGCTGGCTCAGTTGGTAGAGCATGAGACTCTTGATCTCAGGGTTGTGAGTTCAAGCCCCACACTGGGTGTAGAGATTACTTAAAAAAATAGAAAGAACAATCAGTAAGGCTGGAATGTAAAGAAGGGGAAAATTGTATGAGTTTAGGGCATAAAGGAGGATAGGTGCTGGATTAGCCATGTCAGACTATGGCCAGAAGTCTGTAGGTTGTTCCAAGGTGAACATCAAGCAACTGAAAAGGTGTTATATCTAGGAATAATATAATCTGATAAGTAAATTCAAAGCATCACTCTCATTCCCATAGGGATAGTAGACTCTGGGGGCAAGAGAGGAAGCGTAAGACTAACTAGAAGTTGACTGCAATTAACCATGTAATCTGTACCAGGACAGCAAAGGGTAAGTGGAAAACAGCAATGACATTGAGGACATACTTTTGAGGCAGAACTGTCATATTTTATCTATTAAAATTATGACCCAGTGATTTATTACAAAGCAATATGAAATTTTTCTATGCTAAATTAAGACAGATTCTCTGCAAAATGTAAAATATCTCATTTAAATATTGCTTCCTTTTGGTATTTTCACATCTGCTGCCTCTTGCTCTTCCCACATAACACTCTTTTTCTAATTTTAAAGACATATTCATTCATAACTCTGTTAATTAGTGTCATGCAAGTTGCAAAAATAGAGATATACCCAGGTTATTTAAGGTCACATAAAAATATACAAGGATAAAAAAAAAAAAAATATGCCCCAAGCTAGTCAAGGAGCTTCACACAGGTTTTATAAAGACCTAGAATAACAACTACTTCTTTCCTTATTAAAACTGCAACTCTCCTGACCCAAGTGCAGATCTGGAGACGTGGTTATCATGTCATCCAATGAGATGTGGGTATTTGATGCTTTCTGAATTATGGCTAAGCCCTCTCATATATCTTTCTTTCCCATTCCTCTCTTTGAAGTTTTGCTTCTCCTGTTGTATTCTGCTTTTCTGGTCATTGAGCTAGATTCAACTTTCTACCTCTGTGTATTTGTATATACCTATGTGTTCTTGTAAGTTTACCTTCAAATTTCCTAAAGAGAGATTTCTCTTCTTGGGAGTTCTCAAATCAGGCTACCTCCTTGGGCACCTGGTTTTTGTGATACAGACGTTAGAAGATCCCCTTAGCTACTGGAACAATCTCTGTGTTCAGAGAAGTAGGTACATGTGACCCAAACATGGTTTCTCATCTGTATCCACTTTCCTCAATAGAGGAGTTGAACCTGATGGACTCGTGCAACAGACACTTCCATTTCTGGATGCACATCAGTCAAAAACTGTAAACTTTAAAAACTACACATGCCTCAGTAGCACACCTACGAGAGCCTGATACACACGCACACACAAATTTGCAGATTCCTGATGTAAAACCGGTGTTGAGAGACACTGACTTGGAATGCAATTTTTTTCAAGTGCATTAAAAAAGCTTGAACTGAACCATTTTACCCTGCAAGAAATACCAATAACTTGACCCATTTGGCTTATAAAGTATTTATGATCTTTGGGAATTGAATGCATCTTTATTTATACAGCTCTTTATAGACTTTGTCTGCATATGCTTTTTGTTCTATTTTAAGAAATGGCTGAATTCTAATGAAATGTAATTCAGGATAAATCTATGTCCCCCAAATAAAATTTAATTCAGTAAAATCATATTATAACATAATTCATTTATGACACTTTATCCCAACATCTTGGTTGTACACACACACACAGGACACAACACAACTAAAAATATCACTTCCTTATTATATATAAGTATCTAATATTTATATTTCATTTAAAAGGGCTGTGAAAACTTAAACTTATTAGTTTTCCTCATGATTGAAGGTAGCTAGCAAAAACATTGAAAGATGAATAGATACACACTCCATCATAAGCAAGAAAAAGTGATGTAGTTGCTATCCATAAATTAAAAACACTTATTTCAAAATATATCTGTATACTCATAATCAAATATTTCCATTTCTGGCAGCATAAAGCTAAGTGAAATCTGTTTATTTATATATTATTTATAAGGTGACCACATACTTTTTTATCCAGACTGGGATACTTTTTAGAATGAACAAGCTCAATATTAATAATTATTCTCTGACTCAACTGGCTCTGTTACAGAGATTTTTCCATTAGTCAGATTTCAGAATCCCTATGGATATGATTTCATTATAAAAATATAAGTGACTTATTTTAAAATTTTCAGAACAATCTAGGACTTTAGAAATTCTATATATTCTGGAGATTCTTGTGACTAGCTAAATGACCTTCCTAATGCAATTTTCCAAAGCTTTCAAAAATCAAGGGTCCTGCTTCAGACAGTTGCAGATTAGCTTGTAATCTGCTATGGAGGTCCAATCTTCCCACTGAGAAAAACTAGAAGGGACAATTTTTTACAAATAAAATAAAGTAAAACAAAATGTGTTTCTGAAGATATCAAATATAATTTGCAAGGACATGATCCCAGAGACAGGAAACCTGGAGAAATGGGCCCTGTGTGTTTTTGGTTTTTTTGTTTCACAAATTATCACAATCGCTGCTGAAGAGGTGGGAAATTAAGCACTTTTAGGCCTCTTGGGGCCTCTTGGGGTTAGAGAGACAAAAATTGCAGTTCCAGGGCTGCTAAAAACAAAAATAGAATACTGACAAATATTCTAGGCTTTTAGTGGGACCCTGAAGGCCTTCTCCCTACATGCAAGGAAATAAAATAAACCTCATAAAACCCAATTATCGTCTTGATCCTTGATTGGATTTGTCCCTAGTTTAGGTGCCTGTCATAAGCAAAGCAAGCAAAGTAAATCCTCAGTGAATAAAGATAGCACTCTAAGATTCAAATTATATTGACACATTATATTTATATACAATCTATGATTCAATTTTTTAAAATAACAGGTTTTTAGGGAGACAAATTTTGATAGAAATAAAGAGGGGGAAAAAAGCTAGTAAAGAAAGACTACAGGAGCTATACATAATGATCCATCAGACTCAGGGGCACCTGGGTGGCACAGTCACTTAAGCATCCAACTCTTGATTTCTGCCGAAGTCATGATCCCAGGGTCGTGAAATCAAGCGCCGTGTTAGGCTCTGTGCTCAGTAGGGAGTCTGCTTGAGATTCTCTCTCTCCCTCTGCCCCCCCATTCTCTCTCTCTCTTCCTCTCTAAAATGGGTAAATAAGTCTTTTAAGAAATGATTCATTAGACTCAGACATTAAAATAATTAGGGTAAATAGATATAAGAAATTAAAAGAAAATATTTTGGTTAGAGATTTGAAAGCTAGTATAATGCACAAAGAGTTGGCTTTGCAGAACATCAGCAAAATGGTGAACCAGAAAGCTCCAAGTTCTTACTGCACCACAGAAACAACAAGAAATTGGCTGAATTAACTGCACAGAAGCTCTGGGAAACAATCAAAGGCTTACAGCAATAAAGCAAATGGCAAATCAAGGAAAAGACACCTTCAGAAAGGTAAGAATATGCAGTCTATTTTCTTGCCCTTGCTGCACACTCTTGCTAGTGTGCCAAGGTCTTGGTCTGGTGGAAGTGGCAACCCAGATCCCAGTTTCCTCTCTCAAACCTGAGAGAGCAAAGCAGACCTCATTTGTTATATTTTACCCTGTCCAGGCTGCCTGAAGGACCGAAGATAAAAACAAAGAGGCTGATA
Organism: Halichoerus grypus; assembly: GCF_964656455.1. Lineage (NCBI taxonomy): Eukaryota > Metazoa > Chordata > Mammalia > Carnivora > Phocidae > Halichoerus > Halichoerus grypus. Next base: position 62,378,349 of record NC_135721.1, on the reverse strand, counting down.
TAACGAGGATTTGTTGAAAGTCTATTTAATGAACAAATTCTTGGATCTTCTTCACTCCTCTACAAGCTATTGCCCAAATGTTGCAAGAAGGATGTTTTATTTGCTGAAGTAGATAAGACAGAGAATTTCTGGGCTGGGAGATGAACAGACCAAATTGAGAGTGGGTGTAGTGTACTTAAAACAGAGGAATTTTAAAAAACATGTGCATAATGGATGCTGAGGTTCTCAGCCTTGTTTTTTCACTTTGTTACAAGAATATTGGCAACTAACCAAAATGGAGATTGAGTCTTAGAGAACATAGCTCAAGTGGAAAGACTCATGATGGAGGTGTTGAGGTTTCCCAACTAAATCGAAAAGGAATATTCTTCTTGAGTGATAAACATGCTCAGAACTACTAACCACAGTGTTTAGCCCCACAAATCTAAAACACATGCAGCCAACCAAGGATTAGCAGATTTCTGAGGAAATATCAAGATCAAAAAATGAAATAGAAAAAAGAAAATAAAGGCAACCTTGTCAAAACAGAACCTCGGGCACCTGGGTGGCTCAGTTGGTTAAGCGACTGCCTTTGGCTCAGGTCATGATCCTGGAGTCCCTGGATCGAGTCCCGCATCGGGCTCCCTGCTGGCTCCCTGCTCGGCAGGGAGTCTGCTTCTCCCTCTGATCCTCCCCGCCCTCATGTGCTCTCTCTCTCTCATTCTCTCTCTCTCAAATAAATAAGTAAAATCTTAAAAAAAAACAAACAAACAGAACCTCTTCAGAAAGAACACTTGGCAGAAAAGAAATTAATTTTTAAAAACTAAAAATTGAACCCTATCATTAATATCATCAAAGGGAAGAGAGAATTCATTGCAACCACAAACTTAGAACAGGCTAATACAGAGGTGGGAAAAAAGCTCTTGAAAATATCATTTTAAATATGATGGCATAATAACATAATAGCAGGACTGGCAGGTAAACTTTAAGAAATTTCACAGAAAGTAGAACAAAAGGAAAAGTGAAAGAAAATAGAAGAGAAATGATAAAAATATTAGAGGGACCAACCAAGAGATCCACTACTTGAAAAATAAGAGTTCAAGAAAGAGAGAATAGGAAAATATCAAGGAAGGGAAACTATCAAGGAGATAATTTAAAAAAATCTCCAGAACTTGAAGGCCAAGAAATTGAAAATCTGAAGTGCCAACCTAGCCTAATTGTTGAAAATAGATTCAGATCAAACACATCATGATGAAGTTTTAGAAGTCCTTAAAAGGGGGAGCCCGAGTGGCTCAGTGGGCTAAGTGTCCAACTCTAGGTTTCGGCTCAGGTCATGATCTCATGGGTGGTGAGATTGAGCCCAGCATCAGGCTCCATGCTCAGCAGGGAGTCTGCTTGAAGATTCTCCCTCTGTCCTTCCCCCCCCGCTCTAAAATAAATGAATAAAAATCTTTTTTAAAAAGTCCTTGAAAGTACACAAAGCTAAAGACAAACAAACAAACCCCCCCAAAACAAAAAGCAGATATAAAACTAATCAAGAACCATCAAGGGTATACCAAGGGTGAGGAGGAGCAGCAAAGAAAATGACCCACCCTGGAAGGAAGGAAATTATTATAACCGATGTTGTTTAGAATTGTCTTTCTACAGTGACAATTTTTTTTTAAAAAGGCTGACTTGTAGCTTTTTATATTTCTGTTTTTAAATACTCTACAATCAATGTACCCCTTATTACTTGAACCTGAGGTCAACCATCCTCCTATCCCTAGTCTCCATCTTTTTATACCATTGAAAATCAGGCTTTTGACTTAGCATCAATACTGAAATGGAAGGCAGTGGAACAATACCTTCATTTAAGAAACAAAAAATACATATTGACCCTCAATATGTACCAAACGTTGCATGTGAGTTTGGAACGCATTTGTGACAAACATATGAAGAATCCTATGCTCATAGAGCTTATATTTTAACAGGGAGAAGACACACAACAGCCATAATAAAACAATATTTATATCTTAGAAGGGATGAGTGTTATAACAAGAACAACAAAAGAGATATAGAGCAGTGTTCAGGCGTACCTGCCATGATCAAGAAATAGACTGAGAGCAATAGGAAGTCAGATGGCAATGGTCGACTTCACTGTGAAGGTGACATTTTAGCAAGATCTTGAAGGAGATGCAGTGAGAGCATGTGAGATACAGACAGCATCCAGTGCAAGACTAAAGTGGGGGCTGGCAGAGTGACAGTGTGTAACAATGGGAAGGGTGGTGCAAAGGTCCTATTGAGCCTTACAAGAATGAAATGGTAACCATTTTGAGTAAAAGAGTAATGTGATTTGACTTTTGTTATTAATTCTATATTATGTTTAGAATATAATATAACTCAAAGGACAGCAAGAATCAAGAAGACCAATTAGAAGACTTGTAGTAATCCAGGCTAGAGATGATTGTGTCTCAGAGCAGGTAGTGACAATGAGGTGTTGAGGAGTGTTCACATTCTGTGTCTATCTTTTTTTAAAAAATATGTTCAGTTAGCCCCTATACAGTACATCATTAGTTTTTGATGTAGGATTCAATGAGTCGTTAATTACATATAACACCCAGTGCCTGTGTCTATCTTTAAGGTATGGGTGATGAGATTCCTGGTTATATTTGATATGGACTGTATAAGGGAAAGGGTCAAGACTGAAACCAAAGCTTTTAGCCCAATCCACAGAAAAGTCGGAGTTGCCACTAACTGAGTAGAAAGAAAAGAAGATGGACCTCAACATTAAGAGGTTGAGCAGACGAGTAAAAATCACAAAGGAGATTGAAGCCACTGCATTTGATTGAATGAAGAAAACCAAGAGCATGTGGTGTCTTTAAGCCAAGAGAAAAAATACCATCAAGGAGGGGTGGTACATCAAGTAAGATGAGAAAGATGAGACCTGAGAACTGACAAGTGGATTTAACAACATGGAGGTTATAATTTATATTGAAAACAAGAACTTTAAGATGTGGGTAAAGGATAAAGCCTAATTGGAAAGGGAATCATATAATGATGTGAGGAGAGAAATAGAAGACAGTGTAAGTAGGAAATCTCTCCTAGGAGTTTAGCTCTAAAAGGCAGCAACAAGAATGGAGCTCAAATCAGCAATGGGATCAAGAGAAAGTTTCTTTCTCTTTTCCCAAAATAAGAGAAACAGCATGTTTCTATGCTGACAAGACTAAATTGTTGAGAGGGAATTTGATTATGTAGGGAAGAGGGGGAAAAATATTTTTTAAAGATATTCTTGACTAGGGTAGAGAAAGTTGGATCTAGTGCGTAAGTGGAGGGAAAGGCTTTAGACCAGAACACAGATGGTTTATCAATCCATCTGTGGGGCGAGGCAGGAAGGCCCCATAGTTGGGTCAGTAGGTGCGTAGGCATAGTTGTGGGAAACTGGCATTTCTGCTGATTGTTTCAGTTTTCTCTGGGAAGCTGTCAGTAAGGCCATCAGCTGACGAAAGGAGGGAGGCAATACTGAGGGTGTGAGGTGAAGGAAGAGGTGTGAAATAAGCATTCAGGAGAGTGGGAGAATAAATGGATTTTGGAAACACAGTGGTGATTCTCTGGTCATTTGAGGTTCATGGCCATGAATTTTAAGTGAGACCAGTCAGTTTGATTTTATGTGTTCTCCCAGGCATATTTAACTGCACAAGTGCATCCAAAATTATGAAGAGAAATTCTTTCCAACCTAGAGTTCTATAAATTTCTAAACTTGCATTATGAAACAGGATGAGATTTTTAAAAAATAATTTCAAACATACAAGGTCTCAAAAAATTACTTCCCGAGCACATATTCACAGGAAGTTACGGAAGGACGTGCTCCACCAAGATGAAGATATAAACTAAGAAAAAGGAAGACATGGGATGACAGGAAACAGGAAATCAAACATAGAAGTAGAGGGAATCCTTGAATATGTGTGATGGGAGAGTCCAGCATGACAGCTGAGCTTCAAATATACCAGGCAACTGGATCAGATTAGAAGAGGCACCTCTGCAAGAAGATGAAATGGATAGCATATGTGAAATAACTAAATATTCTCAGAGGAAATTCAGAAAATCAGCGAAGAGTTTATCACTGATGAGTACATAAAAATCATGACAATTATTAACTCCCAGGAAAATAAAAAGGAGTTCCAAAGGGAAAACCAGTTACAGTTTGTGTACTGGTTCACCTGTGAATCCTGTTTACACCATCATAATAATGCAAATACTGAATAGTATATATATATATATATTGGCAAGGGGATAGGAAGAGCATTCATGTGTGGTGGAGATAGCAAAGGAAAACTAAAAACATCAAAATTCTTAGGTAAAGGGAGAGATCAGCTAATAACGATTAAGGCTGGAAAAAAGATGCTACAATATAAGCATTTTATTGAGAAACTAATCAACACCAAAGCAATTAATAAATAGATATGAAAAGTGGGTTGTCTCTGAGTGGGAGCAGGGAGAGAGGCAGAAAACTTTGTTTGGCCCCAATAAGTGACACAGGAGCATTTTGCTCTTTACGTTCATTCATAACTCAAAGAAAAAAAAATAAGAATAGTACACACAGAGGTAACAGCATGCTTGAAAAAATGGCAAGTAGCTATGTACTACTCCCACTGTATCTAGATGATAGAATGTAGTGATGGTTAAAAAAAAAAAAATGGGAAAAAGAAAAAAGGGGAAAAAAGAGTAAAGTAGGTTTTCAGAAAAGTCAAGCTAAGGAATTTCGGCTTTATTCAAGAGACTATAAGGAGTCATTGAAAGTAATGAAGCAAGAAAATTGTAGAATCAGATTTGTGTACAAAGATGATTCTAACATCAGTGTAGATGGTGGCTTGGAGGGTGTAAAACTAGAGGCATGGAAATGAGCCAGAATATCGAAATTTTTCAGTAGAAAGACAATGGGTCTTTCAGACCACTTGTATCTGTTCCACTCCCATCTGCCTTACATTTTTCTGTTTCTGTTTCCATCTCTTTCTGCCCCGTTTTTCTTCTCTAGGGTCAATAATAGCAATGACACACATGTGAGCACACGCTTCTATCTGCATATACATGACATGTATTTTTTTCTGGAAATGAAAACATGGTTATGGTAGCTACTTATTTGAAGGTTATATTTGTAGAAAATTCTATAGTTTTGTGGAGAAAAGTAATTAAATTGCATTTTACACTGTGGCTATTTATATTTCTCTCTGGGTCAGTCTTTGGTATAATATATATTGTCTAAAAACGTTCTTTAGGCCCTAAAATGGGGTTTTAGGGCAAAACGGAAAGATCCGACAGTACTGCTTTAAAGCATCCCTGATGCTATAAGCCAACCCTTATATACTTTAGTGGGGTCTAAAATGAGGGCTAATACCCAGTCTTATGCTCCAACATTACATCCAAACCAAAGGACCCCGGCATCTCAGTCTGATCAGCCATGGGTAGGAGCCCTGATGCTATTTATCTTTCTTTGTGTGATGCTTCAGTCCTTCCCTTAGAAATTCTTTCATTAACTGTTCATTTTGGCTCTCTCTATTTCTGACATGATCATTTTTCTTCCCTGTGTTGCTGCTATTCTATTTCCTAGTTTCTCTCTCTCATTTCATTTTTTTTTTTCTTTCTAGAATGCATGTGAGTTTCCTGTTTCTACAGTTCACTAATTTTTCTGTTGTGAATCACATCTTCTGCCCTCTATGGATATGGGTCCATGCAACTATTCACTAGCCTCCATTTATCTTGTTTTGTTTTTCTGCATTTCTTTCCATTTCAAAGAAAAAAAAAGCTGCCTTTCCTGTCTTCTTCTTTTAGTAATCAGTGAAGCGAAGCAGACAGGTGAACTGAACAATAGTGAGTGGCTAAAAAAATACTGTGATTCTATTTCCAGAAATTATTTGCTTTTTGGATTAAGCTGAACTCTCTTTCATCCAGCAAATACTTCAGAAGCTTCTATTATGTGTGAAAAATTGAACAGTCTTATGAGGCCACATCTTAAAACAGTGATAAATATAAATCATGACCTGGCCAATGTGACTGCTGGGACCCCCTCTGATACATAGAAAGGCTGTCCACTGAAGATGTAAAGGCAGCCACAGTGGAGGTGGCACATGACTTACCAAGTGCTACTGTAAGCAGAAGGTCAAGATGTGAAGCATTCAAAACAAGGATTTTGCATGAAGCAAAGCCCTTCCTCTCAAGGAAGTTACAGTAGATCGTCTCTGGTCAAATATATCCAGTGGAGAATAGTGGTAAAGAGCTAGGGTTCAAGCATCAAGCTCACCTGGGCTTAATCTTGGCTCTACCATTTCACACCTGGTTAGAGGTGGTTAAGTTACTTCCTGAGATAGCACTTCTGGAGCACTCACTTCCCAGCCTGGCACATAGATAGGATTCAATAAATGTGAGCTATTATATCCAATTAAGAGATAACATGCCTATTGAGATCTCCAAGGGAACATAGGGAAATGTACGTTAAGTGCCTGTTGGCCATGGTTATAAGACTAAACTCAGTCTCAGAATCAATCAGGTGAAAAGATATCTAATAAGAATTAGGAAACTGACCATAGGAAAATGGACTGTCCAAAAAGCTGGAAAACAGGACAAAGAAATTATTGTGCATTCACGGTACCGTCTCTGCTTTTTCTGTCCGGGTGAGATTACAGTTCTGTTTATTTGGCGCAGGACACTGGAAAGACCAATGTTTGTAAATATGTCTTTGAACTAAATATCACAGAATGTTTGTCTTCTTTTGAGATACTTTATATAAGCTTCAAGTATAACAGGGACAAGGAAGAATTGCTTTTCTAAAACTAAGACTCTTGGGTCACTGTCACCAGATGCTTTGCACCCTTTCAATCTTTTTTGGAATCAAGGGGCAAGGGAAGTCTTTCTGAGATACTCTAGATCTGCTCCTGTTTTTAACTAAACCACTGAAAGGTCCTTGATATTTGTCAGATGTGAGAATAAGTGAAGACATTTTCAGACGTTGGGGGCAGTGGTGAGGGGTCTGAGCATAGGGAAAATGAAGACGAGAACCATGAGTTAAAGATGTTCAAGTGGACATTCAATAGGCCTGAGAAGGAAAATATTGTGTAGTTGTTTCCAAAGAAAGAGCCATGCCAAAGGGCTTCATCCTTCTTTCTGCACCTCTGATATTTTGGCCCAGTGGACAGTTGGAGGCAGGTCAACCCAAATTCCTATGCCCTGGCTTTTCCTACCCTGGTTAGCTAAGACAGAGAGGACACTTGAGGATCTTGAAAGGGAGTTGGAAATGCAAGGGAATTAAGGGAAGATCTGAGGACTCTCTCAAGACTCTCTTAGACGGTCAGTAGGCAACTTTCCAGGTAAAAATTGGATGGATGTAGAAAAGTAGGAGCAGAGTACTAACTGAATTTGCTGGAAAAAGGCTAAGTTAGAGAAAGGGGGAGGGGGGACCACAAAACAAGGAAAGTTAAATATATGCCAAGGTTTTGATGTCACATGGGTAGTTATAATTTAAGGAAAAATCTGTTTCTATTTATCTTTCCTTAAAGAGTGGCCCAGCAGACTTTCCAATATAAAAATTTTAACTGTAAATTATCCCCTACAATAAATGAGGGACCTAAGCTTTCCGCTAAAAGAAAAGTTTGGCCTTGCTATATTGTGGTTTGTACAAAATACAGATAGTGGCCAGAAATTTCAGAGTTTCCTTAAATATTTTCATTGATAATGGTGTATGCCTATCTCTTTTAAACTTCTGCTTGAAACAAATTAATGAATAGGAATTTGGCCAAAAGTATTTGGCTGAGTGGATGAACATAGAGAACTTTAGAATTTCAAGAGTGATCCCAAAGTGTTAAATAACTATTGTGTTTTGAAAAGGATTTTATTTAGGGGAGAAGAAAACCTTATTGGATTGAAGTCAGTGACATAAAGTGAATGGCTGACGACAAGGCTACGAATCTGAGGAAGTCCTTTCCCCTCTCACATTTGGGTCATTTTAGAGTTTTATAGAGGGAAAATACACTCTATTAGAAGAGTACAACTATTAGGTCAATTGGTAAGAATATGTGAAATCAGCAAATTTAGTAAAATGTTAGTATTAGTGGGGGATGGGGGAGTTGAGAAGGATGGGTGACTGCCCATCATTTTGAACAACTTCACAGGAAATGGGTAGTACCAGGCATATGGGAGAAGAGCAGAGTTGAAAGCAGCTTTACACTCAGAGCTAGAGGCATGAGTGACCAATAGCTGGAGGCATGTGCCCATAATCTGCACTGGAAAGAGTCACAGTGCCTGGGACAAACCTTGCTAATCCAAAAGAGGCAAGAAGAGAGATATGTGGATGAGAATAAAACAAGTCCTTCTCAAAAATAAGGCTTTCCCTACTTTGCTGGAAATGAAAGAGGATCCAGAGAGTCAGGAAAGAGAGATTCTAGGCTGAAATTATGGATCTGTGAGAATATTCAATACCTGATAGAAGATATCTGCTGAGTTCTTCCCCAAGACGGGTGAAAAGGAAGACCTGGACCCCCCAGACTTCTCACCTAAGGAGGTAGGAGGCCTTTGGAGATAAGACATTAGCAGGGCCAGGTAGTGGGGTGGCAATTCTAGAGCACTTGAAGAAGTTTAGATATTTTGGATAGTATTGGAAGTCTCCACTAGAGACATCCACAGGAAGTTAAGAATAAATTAATAAGAAAAAGTCAGGGGTGTCTCGTTGGCTCAGTCAGTTAGTTAAGCATCATGCCTTCGGCTCAAGTCATGATCTCAGGGTCCTGGGATCAAGCCCCACATTGGGCTCCCTGCTCAGTGGGGAGCCTGCTTCTTCCCCTGCTGTCCACTTGTGCTCTCTCTCTCCCTAATAAAATCTTAAAAAGAGAGAGAGAGAGAGAAAGATTACCCAACAGGCAAACTGGCAAAAGATGCCAATGGGCATTTCAAAAAGTAGGAATCACAAGTGGCAAAAAAAAGTTCATTTGAAAAGCTATTCAAGCTCACTGGTGATCAGGGAAATGAAAATTAAAACCACAATGAAATAGTGTTTAAATAAAACTTAAAAGTCTGATGATGCCTGGTATCAACAATGATGTGAAGTAGGTTTCTGTATCACCAACAGGAGTGTAAACTGGTACAACCACTTCAGAAAGCAACTTGAGATTTTTCCAGGACACTTGAAAATAAATGTATCATAAGCTGTAAGATTACAACCTCTAGGAACTTTTGTATTTTTTGTATTTTGCATCAGGAGTCAAATATTAGCATGTTCCTTGCAGCAATGTCTATAATAGCAAAACATGAAACTGCCTTAATGTTCATTAGTAGAACATATAAAATGCAACATATTCAAACAATAGAATAACATACAACAGTGGAAATATGTAAACATTACAACAGACATCAATATAATCATACGCAGCAAATGGAAATTCTGGATGGTCCATTTACACTTTGGTGAACATACTGTCTACATTAGGAGAAATATCAGATCTCAAGTAGCCCACTTCCTAACTTGAAATCAAGAAATACGTAAGTGTAAAAATGCCTGTGAAACGTATTGAATGGAGCACTGGGTGTTATACGCAATGAATCATGGAACACTACATCCAAAACTAATGATGTAATGTATGGTGATTAACATAACATAATAAAATAAAATTAAAAAGAAAGTCTGTGGAAAGTGTTGCAATCCAAATGTGCAGATGTGAGATATATAGTCTGTGTGTGCACATGGGTGTGCGTGTGTGTGTGTGTACCTGTGTGTCTAAGCAATTAAATAGCCCTGCAGTAGTGGTTTCACATAAAAGTTTTGGTTAAGATGTTTAAAATGCCTGATAATTTTTGTTATTATTTTGTTTATTTCGGTGTTGTAGCTAGATTTGGCAAAGTTAAGCTAGTAGAATATTGAAATAATGACTATATTTATCTAAATGTCTCTTGAAAAAGCAGAAATCAACATTATACAAACATGATAAGAGATAATAATAGTGTACATAATATAGAGTACTAAAAGCAAAATTTCAATAGAACTACAAAAGATTATATTTGTCTACATTATACCCCTTATTCTTCTACTTCAATAATTATACATAATTTTATGTGGATCCTGTATCTGTATATTGATTGAGTGATTGCAATGTTACCGTAGAGAGAAATCAGTTCTTATTTACTTTTCTTTTTGCAGAGATTTGGTGCCCAAGTAAGATTAATGTTGGATGATTTTGGCTTGCATCCTTTCAGGTCAATGTCAAGATGCTTGAGCCAGGGGTATAAAAGAAAATTGAAAGTTTTAAATTGGGGGAGGGCAAACCTGTATTCTGAACGCACATAGTTCGGTATGATAATACGTAATAGTTTATCAAACTATAGCTATCAAATGATAATTATAAACTATAATTAAAGTTGGTGTAAAAAGAAAGGGGGTAATTTTAGATGAAGCTCTTGCGCTAGAGAAAGGTAATAAACTTCATAAAGAGCAAATTAAGATAAATAAAGATTTTTGTGGAATAGGAAATTCTTATTTCACTGTTGTCACCCTGATCTATTCCCAATTTTCCTGTGAAACACTATAATTTGCAACACTAGTAAACAGAGTCTGGTCTTTAAAATTAGTGTCCACTAAAGAGAATCAGAGCATGTTAGAGAGCCACTGAGGCCAAGGTTAGTTAATGCAGGAAAACTCAAGATTATCTTAGAATGGGTTGCTGTTACTGGAAAGCAAGGTTAATATATATATATAATTAATATTAATATATATTATATTAATATTATTAATATAATTATTAGTTATTAATTATATTATATTTTTATTATATATTATATATTACTATTGTAACATATTATATTATGTTATAATAACATATTATATTATGTATAATAATTTTTATTATATTTATTATTATAATATATATAAATAATATATATATTATATAAATAATAATAATAATAATTTTTCCTCTCTTCCCCTATGATCCTCTGCCTTGTTTCTTAAATTCCACATATCAGTGAGGTTTAAAGATGTATGAAAATGGCTACAAGAACTGGCGTGCAGGGCGCCTGGGTGGCTCTGTTGTTAAGCATCTGCCTTTGGCTCAGGTCATGATCCCAGGGTCCTGGGATCGAGTCCCGCATCGGGCTCCCTGCTCAGCGGGAAGCTTGCTTCTCCCTCTCCCACTCGCCCTGCTGGTGTCTCCTCTCTCGCTGTGTCTCTGTCTGTCAAATAAATAAAAACTTAAAAAAAAAAAAAAAAAAAAAGACTGGCTTGCTGTGGTTCCTAATGGTCAAACTACGACCAGTGGAGCATCAAAACAAAGATTGTGCCAATTAGCAACATTGAATCAATTCAAGAACTTAAGTTCATGATGTTGCCCAAAAGGATAACCTAATATAAAAGGTGTTATAAATAAAGCAACAACTGATGAAGAGGCAAAGCCTCCTACTCTTTGCTAACACTGAATTTGGATTAAGAACATGGAAGTTCTGATATTTGAAAATCTTCAGTCAAATGGAAGGTATATTCTCTCTGAATGCTGATATACATTTAATTGTAGCAGGAATTGAGTTTTTTTGAGCACATGAAACCCTTCCTTGCATAGACAATAGTATCAATAGCTATGGGTCCCTATCAGAGACTCTGGGGCTCAGGAAATCTCTCCCTCACTCCATCCCTTCATCCTCAGTGGCCACTGTATTCATAATAAGACATTGTATCATTGGTTAATTAAAACATGAACTTAAACCAAATGTATGTGTGTATGTGTGTGTGTGTATTGAGGCATATGTATGTGGTTTCTTCCAACTAGCTCACAACTCATCTAAAACTTTGCAGAACATACCTTCTAAGAAGAACAAGATCCTACTTCAACTGTCCATGCTACAGTGTCTCCATCTTCATAGGAAACCTGGTTAGAGTTGGGTCTAGGAAACATGGACCTGAATCCCCCAGCCATGCCTTCTTATCCGCTCTTCCTTTTCACTAAAGACTGGGCACTACTTCTCTCTTCCTCCTCAGTAGGTAGCTTAAGAGACAGCAATATCAGAAAGAAAATACTTTGTAAGTCTGGGGAAAGCAAAGTTTTAAAAACTCTGAGGTCAGAATGTGGCCCTCTGGCTTCTCCCTCAGCTTAGACAACATGAAATGAACTAATCCACCTCTCTTGCACGTAAGGATCCTTCTGGCAGGCATAAGTCTATATGACCTTGACCCAATATCCTTAGAATTATTAAGCCTCCCTTTATTCATTCATAAAACTGAGTGCAGGGAGAATGGGAGAATGAATACATTTTTTCATAGATTTTATTTTTAAGCAATCTCTATACCCAACATGGGTTCAAACTCACAACCCCAAAATCAAGAGTCGCATGCTCCACTGACTGAGCCAGCCAGGTACCTGAGCTAATGAATACATTTTTAAATGAATTTGTATTCAGCATGGAAATAGAGTCACAGTTAAGTCCCAGTCTGCCAAAGGCATACATTCATGGTTTTCACACTGCGTGAACTATGAGTAATGATTTCCTTTTGGGGAAAACTTATTAAGATTCAAAATATGAATTTTCTATTTTAATATGCATATATGCAATAACAGAATTACAGTTTTAATTGTGTTCAACACACAAAAATATTCCCTGGAGTACCATCCAGTAGAATTCAAAGAGCCTTTACCCTTAGCAGAGAAACTGAACTTTCTGGAGTCTGTGCTGAGAAAATTTGGACTCACTGAATAGTCTCCTCCTGCAACAGCCAGAAATAAATTTACTTCTTAGAAGATTTGCCCCTGTGTCCAGAGGATTGATGCTGAATTCTATGCACAGACCCAAAGATGTAAACTTGTTCATGTTATTTTGGGGAAAATGCTTTAAAAACACTTCATTTTTTAAAAGATGCTTCAGGACTACATAAAACAGTGTATGTAGATAAATTTTTAACAGGAGATAAAGAGTGTAATTATGTGAGCATGGTAGGTGGATTAATGCCCCCATGCACACATAGAAGTCCACATCCTAATCCCCAGAACCTGTGTATATATGTTCCCGCATATGCTCAAAAGGACTCTGCAGATGTGATTCTGTTAAGGAACTTGAGATGGCAAGATTATCCTGTATTATCTGGGTGGGCCCATTGTAATCATAATTATAAGGTGGAGGCAGGACAGTCAGAGAAGATGTGAAGACAGAAGAGGTGAGAGAGAAGGAGAGTGGCTGTTGGCTTTGAAGATGGAGGAGGGACTATAAGCTAAGAAAATGCAAGATAATGAATTCTCCCCTGGAACCTCCAGATGGAAACCCACTTTTGCTGACACCTTGATTTTAAGACTTCTGCAGGATTGTAAAATAACAAGTTTGTGTTGTTTTAAGCCATTAAGTTTGTTGAAATTTGTTACAGCAGGAATAGAAACTAATAATGAGTCAAAAGAAAGGGTCCAAGAAAAGATCATAAACTTCTAAGTGTGCACAATAAAACTGCACTGTTGTTCGGGCATGAGAGTCCAAGTGCAAACTTGATCATCTATCAGCCACCCTTGGGCCTGACATAGAAAAGACACTCGATACATAATTGTGATATGTAAACTAATTAACAAAATTATGGAAGAAATAATAGAAATACAAGTAAATTATAGCCATACACATGGAGTTTAAATGAGGAATACACAAATTCTTGCTTTGCAAAAAATTCAGATTCTGTGAAGGAAATTATGATCAATATATCACCAACTCAAAAAACCTAGTGTCCTCTAAATGTGATGACCTTGTTCAGCATCTCTTACGGGTAAATGTGGGATTGTTTAAAGGCACAGAGAGAAGAAAAGGCAATGTGTTTTTGGTTATTTGTTCCATTTCCTTTCCTTCAGCTTTGCATAAACCAAACATATTCCACTTAGGAGCTACACAAATAGTTGAAGGTGGCATGAAGGTTGTAGCAAGCATATTTTTCAGGACAAGTATATTTTTGCATTTGAAATTAGCCATAGCTTAGCAACGCCAGCTTCCAAAACATTTATACCGAGTGAAGAGCTGCATATGCTGGTGTGCTCGATGTACTGAAACAGCACCAAGCAGAGGCACCCAACAGGGTGGGAAAGGAGAATCTCAAAACACGCTTATTTGCCTGTTATTATTGCTGTTCAAAATTGTTGTTTTCAGTCGAGAGCATCACGCCTTTAACATTAGTTCAATATTGTGGAAAGAAAGCATATGTTCTTTGTGTTTAACTTTGAGATGGTGCCTGTTAACATTGGAATCATTATTATTATTATATTATAATATTATTATACTTATTATAATGTACATCATATTATTATTACTAGAGAGTAGCTTTCAAATTGAAAATTAAAGGGCTCCAGTGTCATCTTCTGACTCCAGTGCAGTTCAGCCTCTCAAGTCACCAAAAGGGACACACACTTTCTGTCTCCCTCTCAAATTCCCCTGAATGGTGTGGGGCGTGGGTCTTCAAACCAGTTTAGGGCAGAGCATGGCTTCTGCTCCATCTTCCTTCTCTGGCAAACCAAGAGCAGGATTTATTTTTATTTTCTTTTTAGAGAGGCCCTAGTCTTTTTTTTTTTTAAAAAGATTTTATTTTTTATTTATTTGACAGAGAGAGACACAGCGAGAGAGGGAACACAAGCAGGGGGAGTGGGAGAGGGAGAAGCAGGCTTCCCGCTGAGCAGGGAGCCTGATGCGGGGCTTGATCCCAGGACCCCGGGATCATGACCTGAACCCAAGGCAGACGCTTAACGACTGAGCCACCAGGCGCCCCCGAGAGCAGGATTTAATCTATTTTCTCCTCCATAGCATGCTTTCCAGACCCCTCCTTCTTCCCCTCCCTGGAGATGACTAGGTTCATTAAAGATCACATGCCAAATGGCTGATAAAGTATGTGGTTTAATTGCCGAACAGATTAAGATGAACAATGACAGTGCCTAAATATCAGCCATGGCACAAATTTCATCTGTTAAAAGGTCAAGTGCGGTGCCATTGTCTCCCCGCCGCGGAAGGCGGGGGCGGGGGGGGGGGTTCACTGCTCTGGGGTCAGAGCTGGAGGACATCAGGACATCCCTAATACTTTCCTGGATGCATCTTCATACCTTCTTCCTCCCTTCTCCCTGCTTTCTTGGGAAAAATCTTGAATGCAGAGTAGAAAATTTGAGGAGAATAAAGAAGAGGGGTTTTGGATCAAAACATACCTGGGCTCAAATCTCAGTCCAGCTATTTTCTGGTTGTGACACCCTAAGTCTGGTAGACACTTGCTCTGAGGTTTACGCATCTGTTCAATAAAGTAATGCGGCATAGTTTGCAGGATCGTTGTAGGGTGATTGAAAGAGAAAACCCCTATTAGCTTTCTTCACACTGCAGAAAGGCTAGCTATCGCTAAAACCCACAAATATCCCTGTGCTAGGTGACGTTACATCATCCTTTCTGGTTCCACCTTTATTCTCTACTATTTTCTTAAACTCGTAAGTGGTCAGTGCCTGAGATCACAACCGTTTCTTAAGATACAAAGGCTGTTACTACCTAAATCTAGTGCATCAAGTGCTCCCTGTTCTGGAAGGAGTAGGAGACTTCTCTTATTAGAGAAAGGAAATTTAAAAAGCCCGTTTTTCAGGTAGAGAAATTAACCAGCCAATTCTGAATGGCCAGGTAAAGTGGATCAAATTACCTGCCAGCCTGGGAATGTGTAGGCTCCAAATTCTGCCTCAGCCTCCTGCCCCACCATGTGTTGATGACTGGTGACCATGCTGTGCAGCATTTCCTTCACAGCCATGGACTCCACGTCAAAACCTCAGGTCTAGCTGCTTTGTCTGGCCTGCTGGGCATCTCAAGGTGTGGCTGCCCTCTGGTGGTGGCTGTCTTCCCCACACCCAAATGTAATGATTTTTTTGTTTGTGTTTTCCATTTTACTTCTGTCCCACTGCCAGAGAGCCCAGACAGCTGACCAGTTCACTTACTGCTTCCTAGGCTGCAGCTTCCTGTGCAAACTCCTACTGAGAGGGAACCATTGACTTCGAGCTGCATTTTTCTGCTGAGATGTTTGTCTCCGGAAGCCCTGCCAACAGCTGAAGACATTTACCATTTCTTTCTCGCATTTTCTTTTCCAGACTAAGGTTACATCTCAGGAAAGGTAGCTCCAGCTGCCTTCGGGGGATCTTCCAGTGTTCTTCTAAAAGGTGAGTATTTAACCCAGCTGTAATCTATCTATACAATGCAAAGCAGCCCTGGGATGCTGCTTCCCAGGCATCCAGACTTGCAACTCCCATGGACAGCTGAGGAGCTCTCCTCTGCTCTCCTGATCTCTTGCTCCAGCCTCTCACTTGCATTTCATACTGCTCACCAAACATCTGTCACCTGGGTGGTCTGTGTGCACCTCAGACTCCATAATATAAAATCAAACTATTTCCCCCCAAACTTGTTCTCCTCCTTCTGTATTCAGTGCTTTGGATAAAGGTCTGTTGTGTCAGCTCTATAACTGTTCCCTTTGGCTCCATCATTTACTGCCCTAATTATATCTGATATGCATACCTAATAGTGATAACCCCCTGCTTAAAATAAGTTTTTACTGTTGACAGAATAAAAGCCAAGGTCTTTGGCAGAGCACTCTGGGCCCTGAGTAATCTAGAGGACCCATTCTACTCTCCAGACTCACTGCCTTCCTCACTGAACCGTCAGATGAACCATTCTCCAATTACACCACACATGTTTCTTCTTCCATGTTTGCCCTTCAGCCCAGAGAAATTCTATCTACCCAGCTCTAAAACTCCCCTCTAAATAATATCTCCACTCTCAAAATGTCCCAGTTCTTCTCCAATGCAGCAGAAGTAATGATTCTCATCTTGAGATTCATTTGGCATTTGTTGACTCTGTTATAGGACATATTATTTTGTGTCCAAGCTTCAGACAAATTCTCTCAGCCTTGTAGTACTCTAAGTTCCCTGAAGCTATGAGTCCACCTTATAAAACTTGGTAAATCTAACACTAAGCACAGTGCCAGATCTGTGGTGGGTGCTTAAAAATGTTTTGTGGGGCTCGTGGGTGGCTTAGCCAGTCAAGCAGCTGCCTTCAGTTCAGGTCATGATTCCGGGGTCCTGGGATTGAGTCCCGCCTCAGGCTCCCTGCTCTAAGGGGAGCCTGCTTCTCCCTCTCCCTCTGCCTGCTGCTCCCCCTGCTTGTGCTCTCTCTGTCAAATTAATAAATAAAATCCTTTTTAAAAATGATTTGTGATTTAAATCCAAATATCACCACAGTTTAAAGTTATATAAGCTTTTAAAAACATTGTAGTTATCCTTGTGGTTGACCAAAAATACCACCTATTATGTTTTCACCTAAACTAGTATAAAGTGAAATCTCTCTTTCCTGCAGTTATATAGGTGATTTCTTTGGGGGAGGGAGAAGTTGGTCATCCAACAACTGCCAATATTCAATGTTTGGGTTCATCTGCATACCTTGGTTTTAGTCTGAGCATGGTGGTTGAAAAGGCAATCTCTGAAGTTAAATGTCTACACTCAAACACCAACTATGCCTTCTATTAGACCTTATGTATGTTACACCTCTAGAACTGTACTTTTTTTAATCTGTAAAATTGGAATAAAGAAATTACCCATCAAGATAGTTGCAAGAATTAATTGGAATAATCCATGAGAAATAGTTACACAGTGCCTAGCACATAGAAACTGCTCTGTAAACGTTAGCTGTAGCAATAATTATCATACATACATCGGTGTCTATATGCATATTTATTGTACATAAAATTCCACAAAACAATGTCACAGTGTGTAAATACCTTGATGAGAATAAAATTCAACTGAGAATTTCTTGATTTTATGAATGTTGCTAATTTAGCTTAATTCACTGTTAATACTAAAAGCTGCATTCTCCCTGTAAAAACGAAACTTACACAATGCCCACATTAATAAGTAAATAATGTAGAACACTGAACCACTGCTTTATGGGAGCTAAGTTCCAGGAGTTGTAATGCAGCTCAATAAACAAATAATGTCCTTGGCTGGAATCCAGTGCTGAAGAACCTAGAAAATTAATGTCTCCAGGTTGAAATAGGAGATGTCATTATTCTCCTTACATATGTGGATACTGCAATTTTTTAAAATCGCAGGAGATCACTGATATGTGCTTGGTAACTCTGTGCCTCAGTGTCCTTACATGTAAAATGGGAATCGTAGTAACAGGAACTACCACAAAGAGATGTTTTGAGAATTAAATGAATTAATGTATTTAAAGTGCTTAAAACAGATTTCTGGGGAAGATGGCAGAGTAGGAGGACCCTACGCCCACCTCGTCCCACGGATACAACTATATAACACCCACATCCATGTCAATAACCCCGAGAATAACTGGAAGACTGGCAGAACAGCCTTTCCACAGCTAAATGTAGTCCACACCCAGGAGGGTGGGAAGGGCAAGGATGGGTTGGGGATCTAAACAAACCCACAGGGCTGTCTATGGGAAGGAGGGACGCTGTAGGCTTGGAAAGAAGAGAAAACAAACCCTCACACCAGGCATTCCAGGCACACTGGACCCACATGGGAAAGACAAATCCCCATAACATTTGACTTTGAAAGCCAGAAGGGCAGAATTTTGTGAGTTCTTAACATTAGTGGGGCTTAACAACTAGAACTTCAAAAATCAGCAGGCTCAGAGTCAGGAGGTCAATAGAAAACTGAGTCTCCACCGTTAGAAAGCCAGTACAGCAAACAGACCTTCAGCAACACAGCACAGAAGCAGCAGTTTGAAAATGCCTAGGGTATATAGGAGGGGATTTGTTTACTAATCTCGGAGAGCGTGCTGGAGGGGCAGGGATCACTGGGGGACTTCAGGAACAAGGGAGCTGGCAGGCACCATTTCCCTCCCGTGCCTCCCAACCTAGACACAGGGACACTTGTGGGAACCAAGTCTACACCAACACTCGCTATGTAACCGGCTAACCGTGTGCCCCACCCCCATGTTCTCCTGCAGACATGCCTGCTCCAGCCAGACCTCAACTCCAGGTCCCCTCCCACAGGAGACCCATGCAAACCTTGCAATACCACGTGCCCTGCCTTGAGTTCCCCTGTGGACCCTCCCCCTACAATCCACCCATGGCTGGAGCCCATCCAAAGTGGTACAACAAGCTTGGCAGTGTGCAAGCAGCCCCAACAGGGTCCAACACCACTCCAAAGTGACTCCTGCCCCCAGGGAAAGGGAAAGATAACCACACATGACAGTCAGACTGCACCCCTAGCAGTGGGTTGGGAGTGCACACCTGGTCTGACAGCAGGTCCCACCCACCAACTAAAGCTTCTCAGGGGACAACACAGGGAAAGTACCTCCCTGCAATTCAGTGGCTACTGCATCGCTGACATCACCAGGTCTGACTCAACGTAAGTCCAAGGTAGCCCCAAATTGGCATACTAACAACACAGGGATTAAAGAGGCAAAGAGATACATTGCAGATGACTGGACTGAAAGTAAACATGGCTCAGCCACAACAGCAGGGCACATGCAACAGACATAAGAGACACCCCTAAAACACCAGGTTCTGATGAACAGAAAGGACCTCTTCTTCATAAAGCCATACTTTCAAGAGCAGGAGATATAGCTGACTTTCCTAACACATAGAAACAGACACAGAGGGTTAGACAAAATGAGGAAACAGAGTAAGGAACAGGACAAAGTCATAGCAAGAAGCCTAAACGAAACAGAAATGGAGATGAATAATATGCCTGATTGGGAATTTAAAGATTGTGAATTTAAAGTAACAGCCATAAAGATATTCACTGGGCCTGAGAAAAGAGGGGAGGACCTCAGTGAGATCCTTAACAAAGAGATAGAAAACAAAAAAGAACCAATCAGAGATGAAGAATTCAATAACTGGAATTAAAAATACAATGGAGGAATAAACGGTAGACTAGAAGAAACAGAAGAATAGATCAGTGACATGGACAACAGAGTAAAGGAAAATGAGAGAAAAAAATAATACAAAATGAAAATAGACTAGGGGAACTCCGTGACACCATCAAACATAATAACATTTGCATTATAGGGACCCCAGAAGGAGAAGAGAGAGGAAAGGGGGTGGAAAATTTATTTGAAGAAATAATAGCTGAAAACTTCCCAAATCTGGGAAAGGAAACAGAAATCCAGATCCAAGATGCACAAAGAGCCCCCAACAAAATCAACCCAAGGAGGTCCACACCAAAACACATAGTAATAAAATGGCAAAAATTGATGATAAAGAATCTTAAAAGCAGCAAGAGAAAATAGAACAGTTACATACAAGTGAAACCCCATAGGGTATCAGCTGATATTTCGGCAGAAATTTTGTAGGCCAGAAGAGAGTGGCCTGATACATTCAAACTGCTGAAGTAAAGTGCTTAAAACAATGACTGCTCCACAGGAAGCTGAAATAGGTATTAACTATTAATTTCATAATACATATGGATAACAAGAGAACCTCAGGAATCCAGAGCAGATGAATATACAGACGTCAAATAAAATAAAAAAACAAATAAAGACATTTAAAAGACCCCATAAAACCAGAACTTTTCCCTCCTAACCTTATGAGAGCATTTGCTATTGGAATTATGCAATGGTTATGGTGGCATTCCATACAACTACTTAACATATGTTTAAATAGGTTAAAATTTACACAAAGAACTTGGATATTATGGAATTTAATTTTTTTTAATTCAATTAATTAACATATAATTTATTATTAGTTTCAGAGGTAGAGGTCAGTAATTATAGAGGTAGAGGTCAGTGATTATAATCAGCCTTATATAAAACCCAGTGCTCATTACAACACATATCCTCCCCAGTGTCCAACACCCAGTTATCCCCCTGCCGTCCCCTTCCCCTCCAGCAACCCTCAGTTTGTTTCCTATGATTAAGAACCTCTTATGCTTTCTCTCCCTCTCTGATTTCAACTTGTTTTATTTTTCCCTCTCTTCCCCTATGGATCCTGTTTTGTTTCTTCAATTCCACATATGAGTGAGATCATATGATAATTGTCTTTCTCTGAATGGCTTATTTCACTTAGCATAATATCCTCTAGTTCCATTCACATCCTGGCAAATCACAAGATTTCATTTTTTTATGGCTGAGTAGTATTCCATAGTATCTTTGGGGTAAGTCCCTAGTAGTACAATTGATGGGTCATATGATAGCTCTATTTTCAACTTTTTGAAGAACATCAATACTGTTTTCCAAAATGGCTGCACGAGCTTGCATTTCCACCAAGAGTGTAAGAGGGTTCCCCTTTCTCCACATCCTCACAAACATCTGTCATTTCCTGAATGGTTAATTTTAGCCATTCTGACTGGTGTGAGGTGGTATCTCATTGTGGTTTTGATTTGTATTTCCCTGATGATGAGTAATGTTGAGCATTTTTGCATGTGGCTGTTAGCCATTTGGATGTCTACTTTGGAGAAATGTCTGCTCATGCATTCTGCCCATTTCTTGATTGGATTATTTGTTCTTTGGGTGTTGAGTTTGATAAGTTCTTTATAGATCTTGGATACTAGCCCTTTATCTGATATGTCATTTGCAAATATCTTCTCCCATTCCATCAGTTGTCTTTTGGTTTTGTCGACTGTTTCCTCTGCTGTGCAAAAGCTTTTTATCTTGATGAAATCCCAATAGTTCATTTTTGCCTTTTTTCCCTTGCCTTTGGAGACATGTCTAGCAAGAAGTTGTATGCTACAGCCAGGGTCACAGAGGTTGCTGTCTGTGTTCTCCTCTAAGATTTTGATGGATTCCTGTCTCACATTTGGGTCTTTCATCCGTTTTGAATCTATTTGTGTATGGTGTAAGGAAATGGTCCAGTTTCATTCTTCTGCATGTGGCTGTCCAATTTTCCCAACACCATTTGTTGAAGAGACGTTTTTCCATTGGATATTCTTTCCTGCTTTGCCAAAGATTAGTTGACCATAGAGTTGAGGGTCCATTTCTGGGCTCTCTATTCTGTTCCATTGATCTATGTGTCTTTTTGTGCCAGTACCATACTGTCTTGATGATGACAGCTTTGTAATAGAGCTTGAAGTCTGGCATTGTGATGCTGCCAGTTTTGGTTTTCTTTTTCAACATTCCTCTGGCTATTCAAGGTTTTTTCTGGTTCCACACAAATTTTAGGATTGTTTGTTCCAGCTCTGTGAAAAAAGTTGATGGTATTTTGATAGGGATTGCATTGAATGTATCAATTGCTCTAAGTAGCATAACATTTTAACAATATTTGTTCTTCCAATCCATGAGCATGGAATGTTTTTCCATTTCTTTGTGTCTTCCTCAATTTCTTTCATGAGTGCTCTATAGTTTTCTGAGTACAGATCCTTTGCCTCTTTGGTTAGGTTTATTCCTAGGTATCTTATGGTTTGGGGTGCAATTGTAAATGGCATCCACTCCTTAATTTCTCTTTCTTCTGTCTCCTTGTCGGTGTATAGAAATGCAACTGATTTCTGTGCATTGATTTTATATCCTGCCACTTTACTGAATTCCTTTATGAGTTCTAGAAATTTTGGGGTGAAGTCTTTTGGGTTTTCCACATAGAGTATCATGTCATCTGCAAAGAGTGAGAGTTTTACTCTTTGCCAATTCGGATGACTTTTATTTCTTTTTGTTGTCTGATTGCTGAGGCTAGGACTTCTAGTACTATGTTGAACAAAAGTGTTGAGAGTGAGCATCCCTACCATGTTCCTGACCTTAGGTGAAAAGTTTTCATTTTTCCCCCTTGAGAATGATATTCACTATGGCCTTTTCATACATGGCTTTTATGATATTGAGGTATGTTCTCTCTATCCCTACATTGTGAAGAGTTTTAATCAAGAAAGGATGCTGTACTTTGTCAAATGCTTTTTCTGCAGCTATTGAGAGGATCATATGGTTCTTGTCTTTATTAATGTAGTGTATCATCTTGATTGATTTGCGAATATTTAACCACCCTTGCAGCCCAGGATTAAGTCCCACTTGGTTGTGGTGAATAATCTTTTTAATGTACTACTGGATCCTGCTGACTAGTATCTTGGCAAGATTTTTGGCATCCATGTTCATCAGGGATATGGGTCTGTAATTCTCTTTTTTGGTGGGGTCCTTGTCTGGTTTTGGGATCAAGGTAATGCTAGCCTCATAGAAAGAGTTTGGAAGTTTTCCTTCCATTTTTATTTTCTGAAACAGCTTCAGAAGAATAGGTATTAATCCTTCTTTAAATGTTAGGTAGAATTCCCCTGGGATGGCATCTGGCCCTTGTTGGGAGATTTTTGTTTACTACTTCAATTTCCTTGCTGGTTATGGGTCTGTTCAGGTTTTCTATTTCTTCCTGTTTCAGTTTTGGTGTATGTAATTCTCTAGGGATGTGTCCATTTCTTCCAGATGGCCTAATTAGTTGGCATATAGTTGCTCATAATACATTTTTATAGTTGTTTGTTTCTTCGGTGTTGGTTGTGATCTCTCCTCTTTCATTCATGACTTTATTAATTTGGGTCCTTTCTCTTTTCTTTTTGGTAAGTCTGGCCAGGGGTTTATCAATCTTTTATTTCTTTCAAGGAACCAGCTCCTACTTTGGTTGATCTGCTGTTCTATTTATTTCTATTTCATTGATTTCTGCTGTAATCTTTATTATATCTCTTCTCCTGCTTGGTTTAGGCTTTATTTGCTGTTCTTTCTCCAGCTCCTTTAGGTGTAAGGTTATGTTGTGTATTTGATACCTTTCTTATTTCTTGAGAAAGGCTTGTAGTGCTATATACTTCCCTATAAGGACCACCTTTGCTGCTCCCAAAGGTTTTAAACAGTATTGTTTTCATTTTCATTTGTTTCCATGAGTTTTTTCAATTCTTTACTTTCCTGGTTGACCCATTCATTCTTTAGTAGGATGCTCTTTAGCCTCCAAGTATTTGAGTTCTTTCCAACTTTCCTCTTGTGATTGAGTTCAAGTTTCAAAGCATTGTGGTCAAAAATATGCAGGGAATAATCCCAATCTTTTGGTACCAGTTGAGACCTGATTTGTGACCCAGTATGTGATCTCTTCTGGAGAATGTTCTATGTGCACTTGAGAAGAATGTGTATTCTATTGCTTTAGGATGGAATGCTCTGAATGTATCTGTGAAGTCCAACTGGTCCAGTGCGTCATTCAAAGTCCTTGTGTCCTTGTTGATCACCTGCTTAGATGATCTGTCTATTGCAGTGAGTGGGGTGTTTAAGTCCCCTACTATTATTGTATTATTATTGATGTGTTTCTTTAATTTTGTTATTAAGTGGTTTATGTATTTGGCTGCTCCCAAGTTAGGGGCATAAATATTTACAGTTGTTAGACCTTCTTATTGGATAGACCCTTTAAGTAGGATATAGTGTCCTTCTTCATCTTTTATTACAGTCTTTGGTTTAAAATCTAATTTGTCTGGTATAAGGATTGCCACCCCAGCTTTCTTTTGATGTCCATTAGCATGATAAATGGTTTTCCACCCCCTCACTTTCAATCTGGAGGTGTTTTGGGGTCTAAAATGAGTCCCTTGCAGACAACATATCAATGGGTCTTGCTTTTTTATCCAATCTGTTACCCTGTGTGTTTTGATTGAGGGATTTAGGTCATTTATATTCAAAGTAACTTTTGAAAGAAATGAATTTAGTGCCATTCTATTACCTGTAAAGTCACTGTTTCTGTATATTGTCTGTTCTTTCCTGGGCTTTGTTACTTTTGGTCTCTCTCTCTGCTTACAGGATCCCCTTTAATATTTCTTACAGGACTAGTTTAGTGATCACAAATCCTTTTAGTTTCTGTTTGTCTTGGAAGCACTGTATCACTCCTTCTATTTTGAATGATATCCTTGCTGGGTAAAGTATTCTTGGCTGCATATTTTTCTCATTTAGCACCCTGAATATATCATGCCAGTCCTTTCTGGCCTGCCAGGTCTCTCCAGGTAGGTCTTCTGCCAGTCTAATGTTTCTACCCTTGTAGGTTAGAGACCTCTTGTCCCGAGCTTCTTTCAGGATTTTCTCTTTGGCTCTGAGAGCTGCAAGTTTCACTATTATATATCGGGGTGTTGACCTATTCTTATTGATTTTGAGGGGGGTTCTCTGTGCCTCCTGGACTTGAATGCCTGTTTCCACCCCCAGATTAGGCAAGTTCTCCACTATAATTTGCTCCAATGTACCATCTGCCCCTCTCTCTTTCCTCTTCTCCTGAGATCCCAATTATTCTAATATTGTTTCGCTTTATTGTATCACTAATCTCTCCAGTTCCCCCCTCATGATCCAGTAGTTGTTTATATCTCTTTTTCTCAGCTATTTATTCTTCAACATTTGGTCTTCCATATTGCTAATTCTCTCTTCTGCCTCATTTACCCTAGCAGCTAGAGTCTCCATTTTTTATTGCATCTCATTAATAGCCTTTTTGATTTTGACTCCTTTAGATTTTAGTTCTTTTATTTCTCCAGAAAGGGATTCTCTAGTGTCTTCTATGCTTTTTTCAAGCCCAGCTAGTATCTTTATAATCATTATTCTGAACTCTAGTTCCAACATCTTACTTATATCCATACTGATTAGGTCCCTGTCAGTCAGTACTGCTTCTTGTTCTCTTTTTTGAGGTGAGTTTTTCTATCTTGTTATTCTGTCCAGAGAAGAATAGATGAACAAGAGAACAAAATACTAAAATGGAAACAATGACCCCAGAGAAATATACACTAAACAAATCAGATGAGACCCAAAACCAAAAATAAGTAAATAAATAATTTTTTTTAAGGGAATATAACCAACAGGTGAACAGAACAGAGCAATACACTGGATCCTGTGTGTATTTTGCTCTGTTTGTTAGAAAACTAGATCCCAAAATTGTAAAGAAAGAAAAACTTCTATATGTACAAAAACAAAATTAAATACATTGAAAGGATAGAATATAACTCTAAAAATGAAAATTAAAAAGAAAGGAATATAATCAGACAGGCGAAGAGAACAGAGCAATACACCATCGCCTGAGTGTATTTTGGTTTATCTGTTAGAAGAAACTACATCCCAAAATTGTAAAGAAAGAAAAACTTATATATATACAGAATTAAAATTAAATACACTGAAAAGATAAAATGTAACTGTAAAGATGAAAATTAAAAAAGACTTTAACAAAAAAAAAAAGAAAAAGAAAAAAAAAAGAGAAAGAATATAATCAGACAGGTGAAGAGAACAAAGCAATACACTAGATTCTGGGTGTATTTTGGTCTGTTTGTTAGCAGAAATTGCATCCCAAAGTTGTAAAGAAAGAAAAACTTGCACAAGTGGTCACTTTTCTCTATGTAAAGTTGTAGTTATTCTCAACTCCGGTTGAGTTCACAGGTGTTCAGAATGATTTGATAGCTATCTAGCTGAATTCCTGGGACCAGACAAAACTAAGGTCTCCTACTCCTCTGCCATCTTGGACTACTGTGATATTTTGGAATTTAAAATGTGCACTGAGAGTGTTTGAATGCTCATTTGAAACAGTTTTGCTTTCCTCTCCTCTTGAAAAACACAAGCAATAATTATCAAGAAAAAAAAATTTATTCTCTGATTGAACAAGAATTTATTAAAGTCCACTAAGGGTGGAATTATAGAGGCAACATATATTCAAAATATATATTCCCATTGTCAGTGGCTAATAATTTTTGCAACAGTCAAATCACCTAGAGGGTAGAA
This sequence comes from Halichoerus grypus, assembly GCF_964656455.1. Lineage (NCBI taxonomy): Eukaryota > Metazoa > Chordata > Mammalia > Carnivora > Phocidae > Halichoerus > Halichoerus grypus. Next base: position 62,351,763 of record NC_135721.1, on the reverse strand, counting down.
TTCCATTACACTTCTCCTTGCATCCTGGAAGTTACCCTGAATTGGCTGATCAGAAACTCCTAGAATGTTTACTACGATACTTTGTTCCAGGCCTTATCTAAAACTATTATATCAGAAACTCACAAGATGTCTTGTAGGAATCTGTGTATCTACAATCACCTCAGGAATTCTGGTTACCATTTGATTTGGGAGCAATCACTTGCATGCCTGGTAAGAGATTCTGCACATGATAGGCACTACTAGGAAGTAATTCAGAGTTTGAAGTTACAAACTCCTACTTCAACTTCTGGCTCTATTTTTTGACAGAAGGGTGATTTCAGACACTGATGTCTTTAAAGTCATTAGTTTTCTCAACTATAAAATGGAGCTAATCATAGCTAGCTTACAGCATTACTATCAAAATTAAATTGCAGAATACAGTGCATGATACACAACATATGATTTAAAAATGTAAGCCCTTTATAAGGGGTATTTTCAATAAATACAGTTGGAATGGATGATATAGTTTGTTCTTTAATGGCATTTGGAAGACTCCTTAAGTATTATTCTCCTTGTTCCCAGGAATTCTGTAAAGAAAGGGGGAATTATTAAATATTTATGTCCTTTACCCAACCCTCTTAGTACTAACATCAATGACATGATGTTCTGTAGATTGTTGATAGAGTGAGTGACACTTCTGGAAGTCTCTTGTCATCCTTGCACAGAACATGGGACTAGGACTTTGGTATTCTGGCAATGATATTTTTGGAGGGGATGCTTTAAAATAAACTGCAAGTAAAGTATTTTGTAAGAACGCTCACATAATTACTTGGAAAAAAATGTCTCCAGGATTCCTAGGAGAGGAAGCGAAAGTACTAATGGGAGTGTGGGGTTCCATATCACTCCACGTAGGTCTGTTTTTCATTTACTGACTGATCCTAAGGCACCTTGTGTTACTCCTTTAAAAATGCCCCATCGACCAAAGCTGTACAGAAAGCTTGCAGGGAACAAAAGCTTCCGAGAGCAAACCCGAGCAGATTACTTAGCCCGGACTGGCAAAGGCGGGGCAATTACACCTCCGGCAAAGACATTTGGGAACCACAGAAATAGGCCGCTCCCCCAGAAGATCAGCAAGAACAGCCAGCCAAGACCAAGTTTACCGATCAATGAGAATGGCAGAACTCCAGAGCTAGGGGAATACTGCACATAGAATCCATGGCTTTTTTACCATGGTTCTTTAGCCTATCAAAGTTAATTTTTTTTTAACTGTCTTTTTTCTTTTTTTGAATTTTTCTTTTTCCCTTTTTCAACCAACATCTTACCAATCCCTTTTTTAAAAAACATTTTTATTTTTCATTTTTAGAGTCATATTCTATCCCTTCCTAGTAGTTACCCTTATTTTTGGCATATATATATAAGTTGTTCTCTCTTTAAAATTTTGAGACACACTTTCTTCTAACAGATCAAAATATACCCTAAATCTCTAGTCTATGGCTTTGTTCTAGTCTCCTGCCTGGTCACATTCTCTCCTTTTTTTTTTTAAAAAAAAAAAACCTCTTCTCTTTTTTCAAACAACTTCTTATCTTATCAATTCCTTTTATAAAATTTTTCATAATTTTCATCTTTACACTCATATTCCATCCCTTCATCATATCAACCCTTATTTTGTACATATATAAGTTTTTCTTTCTTTAAAATTTTGGGAGGCATTTTCTTCTAACAGACCAAAATACACCCAAAATCTAGTGTGTGGCACTGATCTATGCACCAGCCTGATCATATTTGATCATATTCTGTTTTTTTTGTTTTGTTTTGTTTTTGTTTGTTTTTATCTTTTTCTTTTTTCTTCTTTTTCTTTTTTCTTTCTTTCCCTTTCTTTTCCCCCAGTTTCAGCTCTTTTCTGATTTGTTTAGAGTATATTTTCTGGGGACATTTTACCCCGTTAGCAGCTTGTTCTCTCATTCATCTCTTCTCCTCTGGACAAAATGACAAGACAGAAAAAATCACCTCAACAAAAAGAACAAGAGGCAGTACCGACTGCCAGGGACCTACTCAATATGGACATTAGTACGATGTTGGATCTAGAGTTCAGAATCATCACTTTAAAGATACTAGCTGGGCTTGAAAAAAGCATGGAAGTTATTAGAGAAACACTTTCTGGAGAAATAAAAGAACTAAAATCTAACCAAGTCGAAATCAAAAAGGTTTTAATGAGATGCAATCAAAAATGGGGGTGCTAACTGCTAGGGATAAATGAGGCAGAAGAGGGAATCAGTGATATAGAAGACCAAATGATGGAAAATAAAGAAGCTGATAAAAAGAGAGATAAACAACTACTGGATCACGAGGGCATAATTCGAGAGATAAGTGATACCATAAGATGAAACAACATTAGAATAGTTGGGATCCCAGAAGAAGAAGAAAGAGAGAGAGGGGCAGACGGTATATTGGAGCAAATTAGAGCAGAGAACTTCCCTAATTTGGAGAAGGAAACAGGCATCAAAATCCAGGAGGCACAGAGAACCCCTCTCAAAATCAATAAAAATAGGTCAACACCCCGACATCTAATAGTAAAACTTATGAGTCTCAGAAACAAAGAGAAAATCCTGAAAGCAGCTCAGGAGAAGAGATATGTAACCTACAATGGTAGAAACATTAGATTGGCAACAGACCTATCCACAGAGACCTGACAGGCCAGAAAGGACTGGCATGATATATTCAGAGCACTAAACGAGAAAAATATGCAGCCAAGAATAGTATATCCAGCTAGGCTGTCATTGAAAATAGAAAGAGAGATAAAAAGCTTCCAGGACAAACAAAAACTAAAGGAATTTGCAAACACAAAACCAGCCCTACAAGAAATATTGAAAGGGGTCCTCTAAGCAAAGAGAGAGCCTAAAAGCAACATAGACCAGGAAGGAACACAGACAATATACAGTAACAGTCACCTTACAGGCAATACGATAGCACTAAACTCATATCTTTCAATAGTTACCCTGAATGTAAATGGGCTAAATGCCCCAATCAAAAGACACAGGCTATCAGATTGGATTAAAAAACAAGACCCATCGATATGCTGTCTGCAAGAGACTCATTTTAGAACCAAAGACACTCCCAGATTGAAAGTGAGGGGGTGGAAAACCATGTACCATGCTAATGGACACCAAAAGAAAGCTGGGGTGGCAATCCTTCTATCAGACAAATTAGATTGTAAACCAAAGACTGTAATAAGAGATGAGGAAGGACACTATATCCTACTTAAAGGGTCTATCCAACAAGAAGATCTAACAATTGTAAATATCTATGCCCCTAACATGGGAGTGGCCAATTATATAAGGCAATTAATAACAAAAGCAAAGAAACACATCGACAACAATACAATAATAGTGGGGGACTTTAACACCCCCATCACTGAAATGGACAGATCATCTAAGCAAAAGATCAAGGAAATAAAGTATTTAAATGACACATTGCACCAAATGGACTTCACAGATATATTCAGAACACTCCATCCCAAAGCAAGAGAATACACATTCTTCTCTAGTGCCCATGGAACATTCTCCAGAATAGATCACATCCTAGGTCACAAATCAGGTCTCAACTGGTACCAAAAGATTGGGATCATTCCCTGCCTATTTTCAGACCACAGTGCTTTGAAACTAGAACTCAACCACAACAGGAACGTTGGAAAGAACTCAAATACTTGGAGGCTAAAGAGCATCCTACTAAAGAATGAATGGGTCAACCAGGAAATTAAAGAAGAATTAAAAAAATTCATGGAAACCAATGAAAATGAAAACACAACTGTTCAACATCTCTGGGATGCAGCAAAGGCAGTCCTAAGAGGAAAGTACATAGCAATACAAGCCTTTCTCAAGAAACAAGAAAGGTCTCAAATACACAACCTAACCCTACACCTAAAGGAGCTGGAGAAAAAACAGCAAATAAAGCCTAAACCCAGCAGGAGAAGAGAAATCATAAAGATCAGAGCAGAAATCAATGAAATAGAAACCAAAAAAACGGTAGAACAGATCAATGAAACTAGGAGCTGGTTCTTTGAAAGAATTAACAAGATTGATAAACCCCTGCCAGACTTACCAAAAAGAAGAGAAATGACCCAAATCAACAAAATCATGAAGGAAAGAGGAGAGATCACAACCAACACCAAAGAAATACAAACAACTATAAGAACATAGTATGAGCAACTCTATGCCAGCAAATTAGATAACCTGGAAGAAATGGATGCATTCCTAGAGATGTATCAACTACCAAAACTGAACCAGGAAGAAATAGAAAACCTGAACAGACCTATAACCACTAAGGAAATTGAAGCAGTCATCAAAAATCTCCCAACAAACAAAAGCCCAGGGCCAGACGGCTTCCCAGCGGAATTCTACCAAACATTTAAAGAAGAATTCATACCTATTCTTCTGAAACTGTTCCAAAAAATAGAAATGGAAGGAAAACTGCCAAACTCGTTTTATGAGGCCAGCATTACCTTGATCCCAACACCAGACAAAGACCCCATCAAAAAGGAGAATGACAGACCAATATCCTTGATGAACATGGATGCAAAAATTCTCACCAAAATACTAGCCAATGGGATCCAACAGTACATTAAAAGGATTGTTCACCACGACCAAGTGGGATTTATCCCTGGGCTGTAAGGTTGGTTCAACATCCACAAATCAATCAACGTGATACAATACATTGACAAAAGAAAGAACAAGAATCATATGATCCTCTCAATAGTTGCAGAAAAAGCATCTGACAAAGTACAGCATCTTTCTTGATCAAAACTCTTCAGAGTATAGGGATAGAGGGTACATACCTCAATATCATAAAAGCCATCTATGAAAAACCCACAGTGAATGTCATTCTCAATGGGGAAAACCTGAGAGCTTTCCCCCTAAGGTCAGGAGCACGGCAGGGATGTCCACTATCACCACTGCTATTCAACATAGTATTAGAAGTCCTAGCCACAGCAATCAGACAACAAAAAGAAATCAAAGGCATCCGAATCGGCAAGGAAGAAGTCAAACTCTTTGCAGATATGATACTTTATGTGGAAAACCCCAAAGACTCCACCCCAAAACTGCTAGAACTCATACAGGAATTCAGTAAAGTGGCAGGATATAAAATCAGTGCACAGAAACCAGTGGCCTTCATATACACCAACAACAAGACAGAAGAAAGGGAAATTAAGGAGTCAATCCCATTTACAATTGCACCCAAAACCATAAGAGACCTAGGAATAAATCTAACCAAAGAGGCAAAGGATCTGTACTCAGAAAACTATAAAATACTCATGAAAGAAATTGAGGAAGACACAAAGAAATGGAAAAACGTTCCATGCTCATGGATTGGAAGAACAAATATTGTGCAGATGTCAATGCTACCTAGAGCAATCTACACATTCAATGCAATCCCCATCAAAATACCATCCACTTTTTTCAAAGAAATGGAACAAATAATCCTAAAATTTGTATGGAACCAGAAAAGACCCCGCATAGCCAGAGGAATGTTAAAAAGAAAAGCAAAGTTGGTGGCATCACAATTCTGGACTTCCAGCTCTATTACAAAGCTGTCATCATCAAGACAGTATGGTACTGGCACAAAAACAGACACATAGATCAGTGGAACAGAATAGGTAGCCCAGAAAGGGACCCTCAACTCTATGGTCAACTCATCTTCGACAAAGCAGGAAAGAATGTCCAATGGAAAAAAGACAGTCTCTTCAACAAATGGTGTTAGGAAAATTGGACAGCCACATGCAGAAGAATGAAACTGGATCTTTTCCTTACACCACACAGAAAAATAGACTCAAAATGGTTGAAAGACCTAAATGTGAGACAGGAGTCCATCAAAATCCTAAAGGAGAACACAGGCAGCAACCTCTTCGACCTCAGCCGCAGCAACTTCTTCCTAGAAACATCGCCAAAGGCAAGGGAAGCAAGGGCAAAAATGAACTATTGGGACTTCATCAAGATAAAAAGCTTTTGCACAGCAAAAGAAACAGTCAACAAAACCAAAAGACTACTGACAGAATGGGAGAAGATACTTGCACATGACATATCAGATAAAGGGCTAGTATCCAAAATCTATAAAGAACTTCTCAAACTCAACACCCAAAGAACAAAGAATTCAATCAAGAAATGGGCAGAAGACATGAACAGACATTTTTCCAAAGAAGACATCCAAATGGCCAACAGACACATGAAAAAGTGCTCAACATCGCTCAGCATCAGGGAAATCCAAATCAAAACCTCAATGAGATACCACCTCACACCAGTCAGAATGGCTAAAATTAACAAGTTAGGAAACGACAGATGTTGGCGGGGATGCGGAGAAAGGGGAACCCTCCTACACTGTTGGTGGGAATGCAAGCTGGTGCAGCCACTCTGGAAAACAGTATGGAGGTTCCTCAGAAAGTTGAAAATAGAGCTACCATATGATCCAGCAATTGCACTACTGGGTATTTACCCCAAAGGTACAAATGTAGGGATCCTAAGGGGTATGTGCACCCCGATGTTTATAGCAGCAATGTCCACAATAGCCAAACTGTGGAAAGAGCCAAGATGTCCATCAACCGATGAATGGATAAAGAAGAAGTGGTATATATATACAATGGAATATTATGCAGCCATCAAAAGGAATGAGATCTTGCCATTTGCAATGATGTGGATGGAACTAGGGGGTGTTATGCTGAGAGAAATAAGTCAGAGAAAGACATGTGTCATATGACCTCACTGATATGAGGAATTCTTAATCTCAGGAAACAAACTGAGGGTTGCTGGAGTGGGGGGTGGGGTGGGAGGGATGGGGTGGCTGCGTGATAGACATTGGGGAGGGTATGTGCTATGGTGAGCGCTGTCAATTGTGCAAGACTGTTGAATCACAGATCTGTGTCTCTGAATCAAATAATACAGTATATGTTAAAAAAAAAAAAAGAAGATAGCAGGAGGGGAAGAATGAAGGGGGGGAATCGGAGGGGGAGACAAACCATGAGAGACGATGGACTCTGAAAAACAAACTGAGGGTTCTAGAGGGGAGGGGGGTGGGAGGATGGGTTAGCCTGGTGATGGGTATTAAAGAGGGCTCGCTCTGCACGGAGCACTGGGTGTTATACACAAACAATGAATCATGGAACACTACATCAAAAACAATTGATGTAATGTATGGTGATTAACATAACAATAAAAAATTTTTTTAAAAAGTCCCATCGACATTTTTTAAGAAAAAGGACTTAAAAAAATGTGAACTTTTCTTTTTTTTTTTTTTTTTTTTTTTTAAAGATTTTATTTATTTGACAGAGAGAAACACAGCGAGAGAGGGAACACAAGCAGGGGGAGTGGGAGAGGGAGAAGCAGGCTTCCCGCAGAGCAGGGAGCCCGATGCAGGGCTCGATCCCAGGACCCTGGGATCATGACCTGAGCCGAAGGCAGACGCTTAACGACTGAGCCACCCAGGCGCCCCAAAAAATGTGAACTTTTCAATGATAACAGTGCACTTCACTTATCAACTTCCCATTGTTTAGTTCTCTTTGAAACTTAGACTCTCAGAGAATATTGTTCCTGTGTAGTTATACAAAGAAGGTAGTTTACATAATGAAGTTGGCTGTTTTATATTCACAGTAGATAAAAGCATCAATTAAGTTATCATCTAAACTGTCCATATAGATTCCTTATCATGAAATTTTAGCATTTTCAACATCATTAAATTTCTGGTTTTATCATTGTGTGGTGAAATTAAAATAAAAAGCAGATGTAATCTCTTATTTCAATTTAGCATTGAAGGAGGAACATAGAAGCAACCTGTAACCTTCCAAAATAAGCAGTCAGAAATCTATACCAGACATGAAAAGGTTGGCCTTGGAGATGTAGGGAAGCAGGCAGTGTAGAGTTGAGGATACTGACTTGGACAAAGCTGAGTTCCTGTCCAATTTGTACCACTCGCTACCTATGTGGCTTTAGGCAAACCACTTAATTTCTCTGAACATCAGATTTTTAATTTCTGTCTGTCAGATGAAAACAAATGATGCTGCAGGATTGTTGTAAAGATTAAATAATATAAAATATATTATACTTTTCAACCATGCCTGACATAGAATGTGTGCAATAAATAGTAGCTTTTATTGGCTCAAACAAAATGTCAACACAGAGAAGAACATTCATAAAAATCATGGAGTTTTATTTTCCTAAACAAACACCAAGCATCCTGTGGTTTTAGGTATCCATAGGAAGAACTATTTTTGAGTATTCACTCTATTTGCAGAAGTGTCACTACTACTCGATTACACATGATAATTCAGGTGGACTGCATAGCTCTACAAAAAGAAATCTTCACTGTGCTATATTTCTACAAAAAGAAATCTTTGGGGTGCCTGGGTGGTTCAGTCAGTTAAGCATCTGACTCTTGATTTTGGCTCAGGTCATATCAGGGTTGTGAGATCGAGCCCCGAGTCAGGCTTCCCACTCAGTGGGGAGTCTGCTTGAGAGTCTCTCTCTCTCTCTTTGCCCCTCCCTCACTGCACTCTCTCTTTCTGTCAAATAAAAAAATAAATCTTAAAAAAAAAAAAAGAAACCTTTACTGTGGTATATTTCTACAAAAAGAAGTCTTTACTGTGCTACTATTCTAACTTCTACATTGTGTCAGCTACAATCCTTGGCACTGTGGATACAATGATACAACCATGGCCTCTGCTGAGTTTGCAGTCAAGTGGGGGAAAACAGATTACGATATTAAATAGACAAAGGTAAATGTTATAATTACAAATCCTGTGCTTCTGTGACTCTACATGCCCTAGAATCTGTGGATATTTTGAGATCCAAAATTCCAACACGTGCTTGACCTGGGTCTTTTTTTATAGCAATATGGATTCTGGAGCATGGAACTCATCATATTTCTACTGTACTGAGATTGCATTTACTTATTTATATGGAATTGCTTAGAAATTCAATGTTTAATTTTCAAAACCTAATAAATTATTAGTGCATCAATTAATTGTATTTAATCTTTATTATTTAGCTTCAAGTACGTAATATAGAAATACTTAACTCAATGTGCATATTTTCTCAGAAATATAGTCTGATAAACTTCAGAAACAATCTCAGTGAAGTCCTCATCACATACTGTTCTCTGTTTTTTCTCTTTAGAATAGTGACAATAGCATTAAAACTGCCTCACAATTTCCTGAGTACACTTATTTTGTAGAAGAAATGTTATTTGATGAGAAGCACAGCATAGGGAATATAGTCAATAATATCGTAGTAACTTCGTATGGTGACAGATGGTAACTACACTTATGATGAGCATTTCATAATGTAATTGTTGAATCACTATGTGTACACCTGAAGCTAATATAATATCGTGTCGTCTATACTTCAATTACAAATTTAAAAAATTAAAAAAATACTCTCAACAATACAGAATTGTGATTGTGTAAATAAGAGACATAATTTAGATTGCAGGTAGTCATGGAGTACTTTCTGAGAAAATGATACTTAAATCAAAAATATTTACTTACAGTGAAGGAAAAAGTGTTTTTCGCAACAGCGACATCACGGTAAATGTATTAAATAAACAGAAATACATTCAATGCATTTGAAGAACTTTTAGGGGTTAGTAGAAATGTGGTTGGAGATAAGGAGTGGGCTGAGGCTTAGATTATCTTGAAGGCTGCTATGGACTCTATGGTAAGTGCACAGGGCAGCTATCAAAGAACGTAGCTCATGTATCAAATTAAGTAAAGTTTCTTCATTGTAATGGGTGTCAAACTGTTCCAAGGCTATTTGTTGAAAATGCTGTCTTTCCTCTACTGAACGTTTTTTGCACATTTAATAAAAAATCAGTGGGGCAGAATTTTGTAGGTTTTTTGTCCACGTTCTCTATTCTGTTCCTTTGATACATGCCTGTCTCTCCACCAACACCACAGAGTATGGACTACAATAGCAATATAATAATCTTACATATCAGGTAAACTGATTCCTCCCACTTTGTTTTTCTTTTTCAAATTTATTTTAGCTATTCTGTCTCCCTTGACTTTCCATATAAATATCAGAAAAATCCTGTCTAGATATACACAAATTTTTGCTGGGGTTTTTATCAGAATTAAATCTCATACATCAATTTGAAGAGAACTGGCATCTTTATTACATTGATTTTTCCAATTTACGAACACCTTATGTCTCTCTGTTTATTTAGATCTATCTTGATTTATTTCATCAGGATTTTGTAGTTATCAGCATGTAAATTCTGTAGAATTTTTGTTAGATTTATACCTAAGTGTTTCATTTTATGAGCAATTAGAAATGCATTTTTAATTTTGGTATCTATATGTTCATTGCTAGTATATTGAAATATAACTAATTTGGTTTTTGTATGTCGGTTTGTATTCAGCAATCTTACTGAACTTACTTATTAGTTCTAGGTTTGTGCTTTTTTGTTTTTGTTTTTTGTTTGTTTGTTTGCTTGTTTTTGTCCCCTGATTCCTTGGGATTTTCTATGGAGAATCATGTCATTTGCCAATAGGGACTGTTTTATTTCTTTATCTGTATGCCTTTTTATTTACCATTTTTGCCTATTGCACTGGCCAGACTTTCCATCATAAGGCTGAATTAAAATGGTGACAACAGAGATCCTTGCTTTGTTCCTGTTTCTTAGAGGAAAACATTCAATGTTTTACCATTAAGTATGATCTTGTTGCAGGTTTTCTGTAGATGTTCTTTATCAAACAGCAGAAGTCCCTCTCTTTTTCTGTTTTTCTGATACTTCTTATTATGAATAGGTATTGGATTTTTTAAATGCTTTTTCTGCATCAATTGATACAATCACGTGATTTTTTCTTCTTTAACCTGTTAGTATAATGGATTACATTGATTGATTTTGGAGTACTGAACCAGTGTTGCATCCCTGGAAGGAACTTCACTTGACCATGGCACATAATTCTTTTTAGACATTGCTGAATTTTATTTGCTAATATTTTGTTAAGGATGTTTGCATCTATATTAATAAGACATAATGGCCTACTGTTTCCGTGGTTTTGTTCTGTTTTTGTTTGGCTTCGGCATTAGGATAATACTAGAAGCATGTAATGAAATAGAAAGTGGTACTTCCTCTTCTATTTTCTAGAAGAGATTGTGTATAATTGGTGTTAATTCTTCTTTAAACATTTGCCAGAATGTTCTAGTGAAACCCACTGGGTCTGCAGAATTCTTTTAGGGAGCTTCTAAATTACAAATTAAATTCCCTTAATAGTTATAAAGTTATTAAACTGATCTATTTCATATTGTGTGAGTGTAGCATTTTGTGTTTTTCAAGTAATTGGTGTTTTTCATTTCATCTAAGTTGTCAATTTATGTGCACAGAGTTGTATATAGTATTCTCTTTATTATCCTTTTAACATCTAATGGGCTATTGTGATTTCCCGTTTTATTTCTGATATTGATAATTTATTTCTTCTCTCTTTTTTCTTTGTCAATCTTGTCACAAATTTGTCAATTTTATCAATCTTTTCAAGCAACATTTTGTTTTATTGATTTTCCTGTATTGTTTTTCCATTTTGAATTTTATTGGTTCCTGGGTTTATTTTTACTATTATTTTTCCTTCTGCTTGCTTTAGATTTATTTTGCTCTTGTTTTTCTAGGTTCTTGAGATAGGAGCTTAAATTATAGACTTGCAACTTTTCCTCTTTTCTAATGTATGCATTTAATGCTATCATATCCCTCTCGGCACTGCTTGAGCTGTGTACCAGAAATTATAATATGTTGTATTTTCCTTTCTTTTAGTTCATTGTATTGCTTGATTTCCTCCTTCCAAATAGGCCTCCACTGATGCTCAGAGAAATGAGTGATTTGACCAAAGCCACATAGGTGGCAAGTAGTACAGACTGAATTAGAGCTCAGCTAGTCCAAAGCTTTGGCTCCTATACTCTATATTTCCTTCTTCCCCAGAGCTCTAGGGCCAGCCTTGATGTGTCTGATATAGACAGGAGTGCCTTGTTGCTTCCCACATGGCCCTCACCATGGGTGGTGGGGAGGAGTGACTTCATTTAGTGGGTATTGTCGAGAGTCCTGAATCTCCACAAGGTTTCCTCTGATACCACCCCAGCGGGGAGAGTGGGGGATGCCCCGTTACTGTTGCCTCTTCTCCCTGGCCCTTTGACTAGAGACAGAAAGCTTTTGTTAGGGTGTCTTTTTTTTTTTCAGTGCCCCATGGTATTTTCAAGCTGCCACCTCCCTCTGCTTCAAATCTGGGATATATGAGGCAAAAGGAAAACCTAGGAAACGCACACTGTGGTGTTCCTTGGGTCCCAGCATCCATAGTCTCTCTTCCTTCTCTCTGTCTTTCAGAATCTTCTTATGTTTGTTTTATATATAATATCTGGGAATTTTTTTTTACTTGGACAAAGCAGGAGGAATAGAGAAAAATATGTCTCCATCTTCTTGGAAGCACAAGTCCATATTGCCTCAATTTTTAAAAATTCAATAGACAAATTTTTCCTTAGAATACACATTTTTGAGAGGAGGGTGTGTTCTTCTACATTCGAGTGGAAACAACACTTCCTTCACTGCAGGTCCGAGTCCAGGTCACTAACATTTATGGTGATGGCTCTTATGAGCTGTTTTTCAGTGATAAAGAGCATTTCACTGTAAATGTATCCCTTACTACTTACACTTTTATTTCAGGATATGAAAGAACATGGAGTTTCACTTAAGAACATAGTATGGAGAAAATTTCACGGGTCCTATTCAAACACTGACTCAGAGCTGATGGGATAAAGGATATCTTGGCTGTAAAATACCAGCAGCATTTGGTCAAACCCATCGATTAAGTGCAAATGCATCACGCGGCGCTCTCCAGAGGCGCTGTGCTTATGAGACTGAGACCCATGTAGTGACAAACAGTCACTTGATGGCAGAGTTGTAGCTGCCCTAATTTTAAAGCAGTTGACGGCTTCCACTGTTAAGTGCCATTAGCACAAAACGATGTATCACTTATCACAGCAGCTGCTGCCAACATTCTCCTCATCTCACGTCCCATGCCATGTGAATTCCAGGTAATGAATGTCAAATTGTTTGCAGTGAAGTGGTTGATATATTATGACAGAAAACATGTCCCCTTGTTCCCCTACTGATAAGAAGCCTCCCCACATTGAATATGAGTGAAGGGCTGATAGACAATTCCAGTTTCAATACAAGGATTGTTCCACTCTTTGTGTATGCAGCCATTAATCTCCACTCCCATTTTCCCAGCAGACCTAGCAAATCAATTGCCACACATTCCCTGTTAGCCTGGGTATACCATCAGTAGAATGGCCATGTTTAACAAAGGAAACCAAATAGGGGCACCTGGGTGGCTCAGTCCATTAAGTGTCTGCCTTCAGCTCAGGTCATTAAACCAGGGTCCTGGGATCGAGTCCCACATCAGGCTCCCTGATGCGGGAGGCTGCTTCTCCCTTTCCCTCTGCTGCTCCCCCTGCTTGTGCTCCCTCTCTTGCTCTCTCTCTCAAATAAATAAATAAAATCTTAAAAAGAAAAGTACCAAATACCCAGGTAAATTTAAGTTTCAAATGAACAAAAAAATACCTTTTTAGTATAAGTATATCCCAAATATAGCACTAGACAATCTTATATTAAAAAGTGTCTAGGGGCACCTGGGTGCTCAGTCAGTTAAGGGTCTGCCTTCAGCTTAGGTTATGATCTCAGGGTCCTGGGATAGAGCCCCTTGTTGGGCTCCCTGCTCAACGGGGAGTCTGCTTTCCCTTCTGCCTCCATCCCTCCCCCGCCCCCGCACACTCATGCTCTCTTTCTCTCTCAAATAAACAAATAAAATCTTTTTTTTAAAAAAAATTTTTTTTAAGTGTCTATTGTATTTTGGAAATCCAAATTTAACATCTTAAATTTTATCTGGCAACCTTACATCAGACTCCTTCTTAACACGGCACTTCAGGTAACTCCTGTCAATCTGTTGGAATTTGACTGTTACATAAACCATATAGGGCATCACAAGTGTAGAAAAAAGAGGACAAGTGGGTTTTAGAGAATGGATTTATGTCTAAAAACTTGAGGTGCTGGCAGTGTCTTTTCTTTAAGAGTAAAGTAAAGCAATTTCAATGTTTCCTACCTGAAGCAGCAAGAAGACTGAACATATTCCAGTTACATGCTAATCACTTAAAGATTATTACTGAAGACAAAGCCCTTTCATGAGATTAAGTATTGTTTCTCTAATATAGTGGTTCTTAAAGCATAATCCTTAGAGGAGCAGCATCACCTCTGAACTTCTTAGAAATGCAAATGATTAGATCTCACCCCAGACCTCTTAAGCCAGAAACTCTGGAGTGAGGGCCCAGGAATCCAGGCTTAAAAGCCCTCAAGGACAGTTTGGTGCACACTTAAGTTTGAGAACTACCACCCCATCAGCACAGCAAAGAACAATAGCTGCCCTGCTAGAGAAATTCCACAATTTGAAGATTCCTTTCATTTTTCTGCCTACCCAAGTTTTTGTAAATTCAGAATGAGAAAAGTCAGAAACCAACCTACAGCAGGCCCTTAATCCCAGCCAGATACCAACTCAGTACAAATCTGACCTCTTTGTACGGAGAAGCTCTACACTCTGAGCAAACACCACATCATCCCCCTTCCTTTATCCCTGCTGGGAAGGTGGGTGATTGATGCTCTCTCTATTGCCTATCAGTGGCAAAGCCTGGTTATCATGACCTCTCCAAGCCTAAGTCCGGCATTAAGTGTGCAGGTAGCCAGGGTAAAGTGTTCTCTTTATCTGAATCAACAACAGTTTTCAGTGTTCTGTTTCCAAATCATCTGGTCATACAGACATATTGTCACTATCTTAAATTGACCTTGGTACCAGCTTACTGGGAAAACAAGAACAAAACAAACAATAATGACAAAATGGAGACTCCACTCTAAAGGGATTCCACTTTTATTGACCAATGCTTATAAATTGGCACCTTCCATATGTACTATAATTTAATCCATATGACCATCAGAAGAGGCAAGATTTCCTACCTATAGTTTATGGATAAGAATGCAGACTCAGAGTGTCACATAGTTAGGAAGTAGTACAAGGTAATTCAAAGCTCTGTCCAATATGACATTTTCCTTCTCATCAGAGGTCTTCATGGATGGAGCTATCAAATGAACAGAACTCACTGAAGATTCAGTTATTTGCATGAACTACTTTCTCCCATGATCTGATCAACTAAAGGATGTTTTGAAGTGTCCTCCAAATCCTACTCTTTCTTTGAGGTTCAACCTAAATTCCATCTTCTATGAAGCCTACCAACTCACAGTGATGATTCATTTCTTTTGTTAAGTAATTATATGCTAATCCCAATTAGTTACTTAATCCTTTCAAAGTTCGTTTTTACTCTATAAGAAAATGCTAAAGGTCAAAGCTATGTCTTCCATTTCTCTGGCAGCTCCTTCTGCATGGAGCACTGGGTGTTATGCACAAACAATGAATCATGGAACACTATATCTCTGGCAGCTCCTTCAGTACCGGGTATCATGTCATATAGAGGAATTAGTGCTCAGTAATATCTGTTACATGGGTTTTCAGCATCCTATGGCATAGCGTCTGCTACAAAGTTATGCCAAAATAAGCTTATTGACTAATCACAAAATTCTAGGAATGCAAAGGTTAAAATGCATGGTCCTTGTTTATAAGGAGCCATAGTTCAGTAGAGACTCATGGGGAAAAGTACCTTAATGTAGTGGTGCTTTGATGTACTAGCCATTAGGTCATTAGAAGCATGATAGAAGCTGCTAAACCTTCATGTTAGAGTTACAAAAGACTTGTACAAATTAACCCTTGAGATACAACTAGAAAAATGAGTGAAAAGTTGTCAACACACATGAGGAATAAAATTCTAGGCAGAAGGAATCCCATCTGCAACGTGTGTAAAGGAAGAGGACTGGTATGGGAGCACATGAATTTCAGTAATACTAAGGCATAAGAAAGGAAGGTCTAGTGGGTTGAATTGTATCCTCCAAAAAGATATAGCCAAGTCCTAACCCCCAGTGCCCTTATTTGGACCTTATTTGGAATGTGACCTTATTTGGAAACATGGCCTTGGCAGATGCAATTAGGGTTCTTCAGATAAGATCATCCTGAATTTAGGGTGGGCTCTAAATCCAATGACTGGCATTCTTATAAAAGAAAGACAGGGAAATGACACCCAGAGAAAGAAAAAGGCCATACAAAAACGGATGCAAGGATCAGCACTATGTAACCCTAAACCAAGGAATGCCAAAGGTTGCTGGCAGCTATCAAAAGCCAGGAGAGAGGCCTGAGTATTCTCCCTTAGAGAACCAACCCAGCCAACACCTTAATTTTGGACTTCTGGCCTCCAGAAGTGTGAAAGAATAAATTTCTCTACTGTTAAGCTGCCAAGTTTGTGGTAATTTGTATGTCAACCCTGGAAAACTAATACAGAAGGGAGTTAAGGAGCACAATGATAAGACATGAGCCTAGACAGGTACCTAGGCTTCAGATCATAAAGATTTGTGGATGTTATATATTCAGCAGCTTGGGTATTTTCCAGCATTGTAGTGTAAGCCCTGACCGTTGAGTTTTCTCTTTTTTGTAAAGCAAGTGCCTGGCAAGCCTTGATTGCCCAGGCATTCACTTCAAAGAGACTTTCACTTCAAATATGGATCTCTCTATCAACACAATGCCAGCCACATACTAGACAGCCAGGCTTCCTCCCTATCTTGAGGCTCCTTTGTTTTAGAGATCTTGGTTGATTTCCGTAACTGGCCATTTGGGTCGCTTGGTTTTTTTTTTGTTGTTGTTGTTGTTGTTGTTGTTTTCTCTTCTATTTTAAATTCCCACCTGTATGTTTTAAATTCACGAATAAAGAGTGACCCTATAAAACTCTAGGCCATCATCCTCAACCCCAATAAAAGCAAAACCCCAGGCCCAGTGCTGACTTATCCTCTCTCTCCCCCAACCACCACTGCCCCCCCTTGCTGTGTGGCCACAAGTGTGCCATGTAATTTCCAAGACTTGTAAGTAAGAAACCTTTCTGTTTTTCTCAAAGTTTCCTGATGGTTATTGCAGTAGGGCATCTTGCAATCATAATAAGAACCACAAGGGCCAGTCCAGCCGCAACATCGGTCATGGGTAGACTGAGAGAGTCTTTTTTGAGGAGGGAAATGAATGATTAGATTTGAGTATCAGATTGTTTTGGTGGTAGAACAGAAGTAAAAGGCAGAAAGACTAATTAAAGAAGCTGTCTTAATAGTTCAACCGGGAAAAGTCTCAGTAAGTTCACTGGCAGCAGGGATTGAGAGGAGAGAAAGGATATGAGAGATAAATAATAGAATAGACAGGACTCACACTTGCGGAATATGAAATTTCAGAAGGAAGGAAAAAATTTATATTCATATCATTTATGCTATTTTGTAACAATTATATGTACTATTTTGTAAGCTAATATTCTCACTTAGCAATACAATTGAGAATATAAAGCAATGATTTTAAATCTTTTTATATAATGTCATTCAATAACTGATTAATATACTATTATAAAGATGAACTATGATTTATATAACCAAATCCTTATTTTTGTCAATTTGTAAATATTTCTCTCTTATAAATAATATTACAGTTAATATCCTGGATATATGTTTGCACACTTCTCTCATTATTTCATTAATTCCTTTGAATAAATTCATAGGCTAAGTAAAATATATAGAGATTGTATAGTTTTTTTATTTTTTATTTTTATGTATTGCCATTTTCCCTCTTGAAAGTTTTCTTTTTATTAATTTAAACATTGATCAGCCATGCATACCAAAGGCTATATATTAACATTCTTAAAGAATTATATATCTCTGATAGGCAAGAAATGGCACAAATTATTGTTTTATTTACTTTTCTCTGATTATTATTAGACAGAACAATTTTGTAGAGTCTGTTTACAACCTTCTGCACATCTTTCCTCTAGCAAGTCTTATTATGCCCTGTGTCCATTTTGCTATTCTGTCTTTTTTCATTGATTCTTAAGATATTAATTACATATTAAGTATTATGATTCTTTGTCAATAATTTTTGCATATTTCCCTAACATTTTAATTTTTTATTTTATTCTCTACTAAAGACTAAAGATTTGTGTCCCCCAAAGTTTCTATGTTGATATGTCCAATCCCTAATGAGGATGGTATTTAATGTCAGGATTTTGGGGAAGTGTTTAGATCATGAGGGTGGAGCCCTGATAAATGGGATCCATGCCCTTATAAAAGAGATCCCAGAGGGCACCCCTGCTCCTTCCATCATGTGAGGACACCGCAAGAAAATGGCCATTTATGAACCAGAACACAGGCCTTCATTAGACATTGAAATTGCCAGTACCTTGATTGTGGACTTTCTAGCCTCCAGAACTGTGAGAAATAAATGTTTGCTATCTAAGCCACCCAGTCTATAGTACGAGTGTTACACAGCAGCTGAATGACTAAGACATGTTCTCTTTTGACTCACAAAAGTATTCATTTTTTGGGTTATTTAATCTATCAATAATTTTCCCTATGGATGATGCCTTTCATGTTGTGTTAAGAACATTTTCCTTACTCCAAAAATTTTTAAACATTTAGTCACATTTTCTTCTAATACTTTTTATATAAATAGTTAATTCACCTTACATTTATTTGGGAAAAATTGTGAAATGAGGACCTACTTTCCCTCTTTTTGTCATACACTTCTCTGTTGAATTAACACAATATTTGAAGCCACAACAGTTTGAATAATGACTAAAACTACCAACCAGAAGAGATACTCTATATACTGTGAAGGTGATTCTCTGATTGCTCAGTGGTAAGACAGAATGGTTGTGGATGAAAGCCTGATTCAAGTGGATTCACAACGGAATGGCAGGGAGGTTCAGAGACAAAAAATATGAACAATTCTTTTGAAGAGTTTTGCTGTAAACTGCAGCAGAAAAATATATTAGGAGCTGAAAGATGTGCAGTCAGAACTTATGAATTCTCTGAAATAATTCTTCAAACATTTTTTTTTTTTCTGGAGGTTGAATGAACAATTCTAAATAAGAGGTGTAAATACACATTGAAAGGTAATGGCTCTTGTTATCCATATAGTCTCTCTGCCTCTCCAAGATCCCATGCAAAAAACTAAAAATATACCAAACAGTTAGATGCACAGCAGTGTGAAAAATATAAAAGTATGTCATTTTCAGGGCAGGTGTTTTGACCAATTTCTGGAAGACAAAATGAAGGTCACAAATGCACCACTAAAGCACTAATTTTCCCAGTGCAGCTGTGAGCAGAGTGGCCATGAGTGACTGCAAGCAGGAGTTTCAGGGGCAGCACACTGGATGGATAAGGAAATGACTATCTACATGCATGGCTGGTGCCCTCCACCCCATTCACTAATCACTGTGGAAGATTTATCTCTGTAGTTCTATGGAACAATGAAATGGATGACTGGAATGAAGAGAGATGAAAGGCAGAACTGAAGATATAGCTGAATTTCCACAAACACCCGGTAATAGGGCTGCCACATAAAATACAGGATGTGTGAGCTTCAGATATACAATAAAACATATTTTTAGAATAAGTATTTCCCAAATATTGCATGTAACACACTCACATTACATTATTCATTGTTAATACAAAACTAACATTTAACAAGGCATCTTGTATTTTTATTTACTGAATCCAGCAACCCTACTTAAAAAGCAAAATCAACTTGGCAAATTTGGAGGTCCTAATCTCTCATCTTAGAGGAAATTCTGCTTAAAAGCAAAACCACGCATTTACCCAAAACCTTGTTTATCCCTCACGTTCAGAGGTGGAAGCTGTAGTCGAGAAACTTATCAAATGCAAAGGAAACCTTCACCAGTTACATGGTCAACCAGTACTTCATTAATAAATACAAATGATCAGGGGCACCTGGGTGGCTCAGCTGGTTAAGCGTCTGCCTTCAGCTCAGGTCATGATCCCAGGTCAAAGATCACCAATTTTTGAGGAAAAGCAAAACAGAAGGGTCATGGTAAGAAGTAAAATAAAAAATGGCCTTAATAATGCAGGCAGAAAAAAAAAGTAAAAAAAAAAAAGGAGTTCTAAAATTGTAAAATTTCTCTTGACATGAAGGATTATTTTCCTCTGTGCAATAATACTGTTCTTCTCTTCTTGCATTTATGCCTTAATTTTGGTAAGTACTTTTAAAGATATATAATACCAATAAAAGACAGACTATTCATTACTAATATCACAATAAAATGTAAAAAAACAAACAAACAAAAACCTGAGGAAAGACCACTGGGTTTGTTAATTACAACAAATCCTCAATTTCAATAGATACAACAGAAATCTTTTTTATATTGATAGGCTGATTACATCCTTCAGAAAAGAAAAAAAATAGAACTACCACATGATCTGGCAATACCACTTCTGGGTATTTATCTGAAGAAAACAAAAACTAACTGGAAAGATAGATGTACCTCCAAGTTCACTGCAGCATTATTTACAATATCCAAGATATGGAAACAATCTGTCGATAAATGAATGTATAAAGAAATTGTGATATATATATATATACATACATACGTATGTATATATATGCGTGTATATATATGTGTATATATATATATATATATACACATATATATGCGTGTATGTACATACACAATGGAATATTCAGCCATAAAACGAACAAAATCTTGCCATTTGTGACAACATGGATAGATCTTGAGGGCATTATGCTAAGTGAAATAAGTCATACCAAGAAAGACAAGGACCATATAATCCCTCTTATATGTGGAATCTAAGGGGGGCAACAGGCAAGAGAACAGATTGGTGGTTGCAAGAGGCAGGGGGTGGCGAGTGGGAGAAATGGGTGAAGGGGACTTAAAGGTAAAAAGAAATTTAAAAAAGAGAAAAAATAGCTATACTTCTTTTGAAAACACACTAACAATATAATATCATCTTTGTAGATATCAAAATAACTTGACATAGAGAATTGTTTCTAGATAATTTACCAATGACAAAACTATCAAGAAATCAAATAGTTTTACTTTCTTTACTTTTGTTTGCGTATATGTGTGTGTGTGTATATATATGTGTGTGTGTGTGTGTATGTGTGTGTATATATATATGTATGTGTATATGTGTGTGTATATATAATGTATGCACATCTATATAGATATATAAAGATACATCCTCTTTTGATGACATTACAGCTCTTAAAATAAAAATAAAAAATAACTGTTGTTGGATGGTAAAACACTACCACGAGGATTACAAATATTTTATAGTTTCATGTTAACATACTGATATTTTTACAGAAATGCTAGTCATAGACATTAAAATAGTTAATGAATAAACGAGTGTTACTAGGAGGATTTTTAAAAAATATCATAACCAAATTAGGTTTAATGAAAAAATAAGAAAAGTAGACAACTACACGTTTTCCCTGTGATTTCCTCTACTATAATATAAGCTCCACGAAGGCACGGAGTATTTCCTTCTATCAGTCACTGCTCTATCCCACATCCATAGAATAACACCAAGACACAGTAAGTTGCTCAATAAACATTTGGCAAATGAATGAATGGATCATTATTGAAGGAGACTTGTTTGATTTATAACACTTGAAGAAAATTACTACCTCAGTTCCTCAACAAGCAGTGAAAAATATAGACCAAACTTAGCTCTAACCTCTTCAGCAAAAATGGAATTTCGTCATGAAGTTATAATAATATAACTTCATTTTTCTGACCAGTACAGTTTTGAATCCCCTTGGAGAGAAGAACAGGTATAATAAAATTATGAAGAAGCAGCAAACCAGCGGGGGTGTTTGCTTCACTAGCTTCACTACCTGTCTAAAGTTTATCACCCTCAAGCGAGTGAGTCAAGTAACCATGTGAATCCTGGTAAAAGACTGCGGCCGCGATCGAGGCAAGTGGCTCCATTCTAGAGGCTCTGTTATTGTACAGCTGGCACCTCGGAGTTCCTTAGTGCTTCCTCTTAACACTGCTCGTGTCTATTGCTCTTTCCTACTAAAAGTTAGGGCCTAGAAAATCACTGAAGTTTGTTGACAAGTGACTTTTCTTGCTGGATAATCGAATACAGTTTCCCAGAGGCCTCCTGGGCTTGAAAGTAAAAACAGGCAAAGTTGAGAGAAAAGTGAGGTAAGTAAAATATGTTTGATGTTTCTCCCGATATTACAGGTCATTCATTCTTCTACCAGGTTAATGGTTGGTGAGCTCTGTGGGTCCGGAGCTTAATGCTGCAACACAATGAGTTCTCGGGTTGCTGATATTCCAGAGAGAGGATGGAGATGTTATTGATTTTTTACAATAGCCTATTGCGCAGTTTATATATTTTTTCAAACAAGAAAGTAATACTTGTTCTTTGTAAAATGCAGAGAATCAGAAATAAGAATAGAAAAATTGCATAAAGTATACCTTCCATTACATATTAACCACTTCAAATATATGTCTTTTCAAGCTTACTTTCCTCAAAAATATTATTGAAAAATGTTATTCTTCTAGCCAATGAACTGCTACAGATCATTTTTTTTTTCTCTTCCCCAAAGGTAGGATTTTATGAGTTCTGTTGTAATGTTGACTGTCTCTGTTTACTGAATCTCTCCCAGAGCGGAATCATATCTGTGAGTTCTTTTATTTATACAAATTCAGAGGCTGAATTTTCTCTACATTATCATACAAGAAAAAAGGAACAGGGAAATTTTTCTTTCGTGCTAACACAACTTCCTTTGTCTCTCAGTACTTCTCTTTGCAAATGGTTTATGATTATTTAGGAGATGTTTAAGAACGCTTGGCAACATCCCACTTATTTTGCTCTAGTTCTGTATTTTTTCCTTCCAATACACAAAATTTCAACATGATAATATTCAGTATCAAAGGATGATGTATAAGTTTGGGCATATCAATCTTCTTTACTTTCCAATTGGTCCTTAGAAATCTACCTTTATTTATTTTTAAAGAAAAATTCACATGCTGAAAGGGGAAAAAAATAAGAGAGACACAGGGAGAGGGATGGAGGGAGAGAGACGGTGGAGTAGAGAATGAGATTGAAAAAAGCAAACCTAAGATACAGCTTTTTGATTACATCATGGCACAAGTTCCATTTTATTACTTTGAAAATAGTGACATCTAGTGGATATAAGGTATCAATATCATGGGTATCTTGGTGTCAGAATTTGCTACGATTGGAAAAAGCAAAAAGAAGTCTAATTACATAGACACGGAAAATCAAGAGGATTTATAATAACTGAAATTTGCTGATCCACTTTCAGGTATATGTTTATCTTCCAATAAAATTCCAGACTGAAAGTGACTTTATAGCCTCAAAGACTGCAGAATAAGGGACAATGTTACCAATTTGGCCTTGAGGAAGGTTAAGGCAAGGGTACAGATTCTGAAGCTAGTTAGCCAAATTGCACCCTGTGTATATTATGGGAACAGATGACTTTCAACATTTTCTGCCATGTCCATGTTACAGCATTTACCAACTGCAAATTATTTGTCATATATCAGTTTTCCATTTGATTCCCAATATATTGTCTACAACACATATTTCGATTATGAATGTATCAAAACAGTGGTATAAGCCTTTAAATGGATAATGACTATTTGGCTCACATCATGATTCTTCATCAAAACCATCATATGGACTAATAATATGTGCAGTTTCCAAAGGAATTTTTACATACTTTCCCATTGAATTCTCATCAATACATATTAATAGAATTCCCATTTTATAACTTAGTGAAGAAAGCTTTAAAATATTTAAGTAAATTAGCTGAGCTAATAAAAGCATCCTCAATAAGAAAGCCAGTGAATCCAGGTAGACAGACGATCTCATTTCTTCCCTATTGAAATTCCAGGGCAAAGAACAAATAGCACAATGCTGGCTCTCTGCACAAAAAGACAGTCCAGATTTAGATGGAAAAATAGTAGTGAAAATGGTAATGACAGCTACTACTACCATTTATGGAATGCCTTCTATTTGGCAAACCCTACTCTGAGAAATTATTATTCTTAGTTAGTAGAAGCATCTGAGGTACAGACGAGTTAAATGCCTCACCGAAGGTCATTAGGCTGGTATCCTCCGGGTAAATATTCTGTGCCCTCCTTCTGTCAGCATATATAACAAACCAGTGCAACCTGAACCCAGATTCTTAAAATGAAGTTTGCTCACTTGTGTGTTTGTTTGGTTTTAATTGGGCAATTTTAGATTTTAGAAAAAGTATTTTATTTTGATTCAATTGTTTCATGTGGCTTCTATTTTTTAAACAAGATTGACTGAAATGAGCACTAGGATTAAGATTAGAAGATTCAGCGGCACCTGGGTAGCTCAATCAGTTGGTTGTCTACATTCGGCTTCAGGTCACAATTCCCAGGTCCTGGGATGAAGCCCCTGTTTCTCCCTCTCCCTCTGTCTCTCCCCTCGCCTGTGCTCGTGCGTGCTCTCTCACTCTCATAAATAAATAAAAATCTTAAAAAAGATTAGAAGATTCAGATTTTATCCAAATTCAATTTCTCCCTAGGGAACTCTCTGTTCTTAGAAAATTCATTTAATTTAGCTGGGCTTTTTTTTTTCCCATCTGTAATCCAGAAAAAAAAAAATCATTTCAAGCTCTCTGTAAACCACTGTAAGAACAAACAGTGTATATGAAAACACTTTGAAAATGGCAAAACACTGTACCAATTTAAAATATTATTATAATAATGACATATTCATAAGAGTAGTTAGGCTGGCTTACTTTTCCAAAGGTCAAAAGATGATCTGAATAAAATAAGCTCTTGGTGAGTCTTTCAAATTGCTGTTACAGAATTCTAGTGAAAAGCCTAAATTTTGCTATAAAATTAAGAGCGAAGAAATCACTAAAATTCAAAAAGTTTGGCATAGATAGATAGATAAGTTTATATTATTTCTGTGGGCCAAGACATAAAATATCAGATGATTTGGCTGTTAGAAAATAAGCAATGTAGTCTACCCCTTTTAAGGAAGTGACTTTGTTTTCACAAGAGTTCAACTCTATAATTGTTTTAAAGGCAATATTATATAAAAAATATCAATAGTAATAACTAATTTATTAAAATCATTACTATATCCATTAAGCAAGATTCCTTGCTCCTTCACTGACCAGTTCCTTAAGAAACACACACACACTCACACAGGCATATTTTTCATTTGCCTAATTTCTTCCTAAATATAAAAAATTCTATTTTAAGAAAAGTACATTGGTTTTGGGGGGTTAGAGAAGGGATATGAAATTCATTTGTATTTATTGTGCAGTACAACATATACAGCATTATAGGAATAATAAATATATTAGGAAAGAAGTATGGGGTAAGTTACCAAATATCAATAAAGTCACACTATTATTTGAGGCAAAGGGCTTATTCATCTAATAATTTGGTGAATATCTTTAAATTATTTAATATTCATCTTAAGGTTTATGCTGATAATTTCCTTTATTAATCCTGTATCAGAAAGGATGCTGCTAGTAGGAAAATGACAGTACTATGATGTTTGCTTAAAAAGATAACTTGTAAAGTTGTGACAGCATGGAGACTATAAGGAATAGTGCAGCTAGGAAGAGCAGGGAAACATCTAGCTTTTTAGCCTGAAAGGGTAAGGGGATGGAGCAGTAACTGGAACCTGGAGACAAACAGAGAGACGGAGAGACATAGAAACTAGTGCCATCGGGATGCCTGGGTGGCTCAGTATCTTAGGTGTCTGCCTTTGGCTCAGGTCATGATCCCAGGGTCCTGGGGTCCAGCCCCGCGTCAGGCTCCCTGCTCAGTGGGGAGCCTGCTTCTCCTTCTCCCCCCCCTTGTGCTCTCTCTCTTTCGCTCTCTTTCTCTCTCTCTTTCTCATGCCAGACAAAGATGACCCCACATGAAAGAAACAGAATGTAAACCCAGGCTCAATCTCTATCTTTCCTCTGGTCCCTGCCATTGCTCACCACTCGCTGGACACAACCACCAGCCAGAGCACATTATTGGGCAAGAGAGTCTACTAATGTGATTCTTACAACAGTCTTCGGGCAATGTGGGGAAAGGTGGAGAATGGATCTAGAACAAAGGAAAGAGATCCACTTCACCTTCCCACAAAATTTTACCACCTTCTGTGTAAAATCTTAGAGCAATGGACACATGGTGGTATACTACTTCAAAAGGCAGCTACTTAATGACATCCATCATTTGAATATATTAACTTTGCATGTTTATTTTAAAAGCAACCTTATTATCACTTGAGCAAACACTTCCTTAAGTGCTGAGTAATGTTGGACCAATTACCACATTTTAAAAAAAATTTAATTTAATACTTCATTGTATAGATGTACCACAATTTGCTTATCCATTCACCTATTGAAAGATAATTTGGTTGTTTCCAACTTTTGACAACTATGAATAAAGCTGTTATAAATATTGGTGTGCAGGTTTTTGTGTGGACATAAGTTTTCAACTCATTTCAAATATTTAGACTGTAATTGCCTTGCAAGAAACTGAAAACTGTCTTCCAGAGGGGTTGTACTATTTTGCATTCCCACCAGCAATGAATGAGAGTTCCTGATGTTCTACACCCCATCAGCATTTGGTGTTGCCAGTGTTTTGGATGTTAGCTCTTTAAAAGGTGTGCTACGGTATGACACAGCTGCTTTAATTTGCAGTCTGTGGATGTCATACATTGAATATCTTTTCATGTCCTTATTTGCCATATGTATGTCTTCTTAGATGAGATGTTGTCCATAATTTAGTTGGGTTGTTTCTGATTGTTGAGATTCAGGAGTTCCTTATAGATTTTGGATACAAGTCCTTTATCAGACATGTATTTGGAAAATATTTTCTCTCAGTCTCTGGTCAATCTTTTCCTCCCCTTAATAGTGTCTTTAGCAGAGAAGAGGTTTCTAACCTTAATGAACTTAGCAACTTTTTTTCTTGGATTGTGCTTTTGGTATTGTATCTAAAATATCATCAACTTCAAGGTCACTTAGATTTCACCTGTTATCTTTCAGAAGCTTTATAGTTTTGCATATTACTCTTAAGTCTATTAATTTAGACCTCTGATTTCTTTCATCAGAGTTCTGTGGTTTTTCTCATATGGATTGTGTACCTATTTTGTTAGACTTATCTATAATAAGTAATTTATTTGTGCTATGTTAATGGTATTGTTTTTTATTTCAAGTTACAATTCTTCATTGCTGGTTTATAGGAAATCAGTAAACTTTTCTATATTAACCTTGTATGTTGCAACCTTCCTTATTAGTTCTAGCTTTTTGTTGGGTCTTTGTAATTTGCTACATAGAGAGTCTATCTACAAACAAAGATAGTTTCATTTCTTCTTTCCCAATATGTATACAATTTATTTCCTTTTTTCTTTTTTTTTGGCTTACTGCATTAGCTAGGACTTGCAGTACAATGTTGAATAGGAGTAAAGAGGGAACATCCTTGTCTTGTTGCCAGTCTTAGGGAGAAAGCATCTAGTTTTTCACCATTAAGTATGATGTTAGCTATAGGTTTTTTTGGTATACGTTCTTTATTACATAGAAAAATTCCTTTCTCTTCCTGGTTGGCTGAGGGTTTTTATCAAGAATGGGTGCTGGATTTTGTTAAGTGCTTTTTCTGCATCTACTGATATAAATCATATCATTCTTCTTCTTTAGCTTTTTGATATGATGGATTATATTAATTGATTTTTGAATGTTCACCCAGTCTTGCATATTTGGAATATATCTCACTTTGTCATGGTGTGTAATTTTTTTAATACACTGTTACTAACATTTTGTTGAGGATTTTTGCATCTATGTTCATGACAGATACTGGTCTATAATAATGCTTCTTTGTAATATTTTTTCTGGTTTTCATATTTATGTAATGCTGACCTCCTAGAATAAGTTGGAAAGTACTTCCTCTGCTTCTATTTTCTGGAAGATTGGAGACACTTGGTATAATCTCTTCCTTAAATGTTTGGTGGAATTTACCAGTGAACCCATCTTAGCCTGGGGATTTCTGTTTTGGAAGATTAATTGCTGATTCAATTTCTTCAATAGATAAACACGCATTCAAATTATCTACTTCTCCTTGTGTGAGTTTTGGTAAATTTTATCTTTCAAATGGTCTATTTCATCTAAGTTATCAAGTTTGTGTGAACAGAATTCTTCATAATATTCCTTTATTATTTTTTCATGTCCATGGGATCAGTAATGATTGCCTCTTTTTAATTTCTGACATTTATGATTTATGGCTTTCACTTTTTTTCTTAGTTAGTCCAGCTAGAAGTTTGTCAATTTTATTGAACTTTTTTAAAGAACCAATCTTTGCTTTCATTGATTTCCTCTATTAATTCCTTATTTTCGATTTTATTGATTTCTGTTAATTGTTATTATTTATTTCTTCTGTTTACTTTGGTTTAATTTGCTTTCATATTCTAGTTCTTAACATTAAAGCTTAAATTATTGGTTTTAGATTTTTCTTCTTTTCCAATGAATGCATTTAATGCTGTAAATTTCCCTCTGCTGTCTTTTTTCTTTATCTAATAAATTTTAATAAGTTGTATTTTCATTTAGTTCAAAATATTTTAAATTTCTCTTGAGAATTCTTTGAGCCATGTGTTATTTAGAAGTATGCTTTTTGGAGGGGGAAAAGATGGCAGAGGAGTAGGGGACCCTATTCCAACCGGTCCCCGGAATTGAGCTGGATATCTACCAGGCCACTCTGAACACCCACGAAATCAGCCTGAGATGTAAGAAGATAGATCTGGATCTCTACAAACAGAATATCACAGGTGGTTGGTTTCAAGGTATGAAGCAGGGAGCCATGATTCCATGGGCAGATATCGGAATATAAACAGAAGGGGAGGGAGCCAGCCGCTGGGATCCTGCACCACCGGTGAGCGATAGCCTCCCACACTGGGACAGGGCACAGACTCGCAGACCGGTAGCAGCAGGGAAAGGATTTTAGGGCAGGCCCCCTGACGGAAACCTGGAGCAGTGAGGCCCCACGTGTGAACTGGGGGCGGCTGGCAGTTTTAGAAGCACAAAGGGCAGAGACGTACCCCGACCTGGAGGCGAGGACTGGGAGTCCTGCTGAGGGACACACAACCCAGGATGCTGCAGTTTATAGCAGCATGGACAGAAACAGAGAGAGTGTGGCCTGGAGAGCTCACTGAAGAACAGACTGTGATCTCTCCGCTCTGAGGCAGAGGGTTGGAAACGGTCTCTTCTGCTCTGACTCTCGGAAGAGATGTGGAAAGCCACCAGGGAAAGCCGCCAGAGAACAAAAGCCCCCAAAAACCAGTTCCCACCGAGCCCATCCCCCACCACAGGGGACAGGGAAACTCTGCCCAAACAGGGTTGCCTGAGTAACAGCACGGCAGGCCCCTCCCCCAGAAGACAGGCTGAGAGAACAAGAGGCCAACAACCCTAAGGTCCCTAGAAAAGTGGTGCATCTTGCTTGGGTTATGGTCAATAATTTGGACTCTATACATTCCCTCAAGCACCCCTCAGCAGAATGACTAGGAGGAGGAACCCCCAAAATAGGAAAGACTCAGAGACTATGACTTATGCCACAGATTTACAAATGGATTCAGATATAACCAAGATGTCGGAGATGGTATTCAGGCTAGCAATTGTGAAGGCAATGGCTAGAATGGAGAAATCAATTAATGGCAACATAGAGTCTCTAAGGGCAGAAATAAAAGGTGAATTGGCAGAACTTAAAAATGCTATCAATGAGATCCAATCCAATCTAGATAATCTAACAGCTAGGGTAAGTGCAGCAGAAGAACGAATTAGTGACCTGGAAGACCATTTAATAGGTAAAAAGGGAAAAGAGGACGCCAGAGAAAAACAACTCAGAATCTGTGAAAATAGAATCAGAGAAATAAGTGACACCATGAAACATTCCGATGTCAGAATTATTGGAATCCCGGAGGGGGTGGAGAGAGAGAGGACTAGAAGATATATTTGAGCAAATTGTAGCTGAGAACTTCCCTAATCTGGGGAATGAAACAAATATTCATGTCCTAGAGGCAGAGAGGACCCCTCCCAAGACCAAGGAAAACAGGCCAACACCCCGGCATGTAATAGTAAAACTTCCAAATCTTAGAACCAAGGAAACCATCTTAAGGGCAGTTAGGGGGAAGAGATTCCTTACGAACAGAAGGAGGAACATCAGAATAATGTCAGACCTATCCACAGAGACCTGGAAAGCCAGAAAGGCCTGGCAAGACATTCAGGGTACTAAATGAGAAGAACATGCAGCCAAAAATATTTTATCCGGCAAGGCTGTCATTTAGAATGGATGGAGAGATGCAGAGCTTCCAAGACCAGCAGAAACTGAAAGAATATGTGACCACTAAGCCGGCCCTGCAAGAAATATTAAGGGGGGTTCTATAAAAGGAGAAAGACCCCCAAGAGTGATATACAACAGAAATTTACAGGGACAGTCTATAAAAACAAGGTCTTCACAGGCAACATGATGACAGTAAATTCATATCTTTCAATAATCACTCTCAACATGAACAGCTTAAATGCTCCCATAAAATGGCACAGGGTTGCAGATTGGATAAAATGACAGGACCCATCCATATGCTGTGTACAAGAGACTCATTTTGAGCCTAAAGGTACATCCAGACTGAAAGTGAAGGGATGGAGAACCATCTTCCATGCCAGCAGGCCTCAAAAGACAGCTGGGGTAGCAATTCTTATATCAGATAAATTAGATTTTAAACTGAAGACTGTAGTTACAGACACAGAAGGACACTATAGCATTCTTAAAGGGTCTGTCCAACAAGAAGATCTAACAATTGTAAATATCTGTGCCCCCAACATGGGAGCAGCCATCTACATAAAGAGACATATTGATAACAATACGTTAATTGTAGGAGACCTCAATACTCCACTCTCAGCAATAGACAGCATCTAAGCAGAAAATCAACAAAGAAACAAGAGCTTTGAATGACACATTGGACCAGATGGACCTCACAGATATATACCGAATGTTCCATCCTAAAACAACAGAATACTCATTCTTCTCAAATGCACATGGAACTTTCTCCAGAATAGACCACATACTGGGTCACAAATCAGGTCTCAACCAATACCAAAAGATTGAGATTATTCCCTGCACATTCTCAGGCCATAATGCTTCAAAACTGGAACTCAATCACAAGAAAAAATTTGGCAGAAATTCAAACACTTGGAAGCTAAAGACCACTCTGCTCAAGAATGTTTGGGTGAACCAGGAAATCAAAGAACTTAAACAATTCATGGAAACCAATGAGAATGAAAACACATTGGTCCAAAACCTACGGGATACTGCAAAGGCGGTCCTAAGGGGGAAATACATAGCCATCCAAGCCTCACTCAAAAAAATAGAAAAATCCCAAATTCACCAACTAACTCTACACCTTAAAGAACTAGAGAAAAAGCAACAAGCGATGCCTAAGCCACGCATTAGAAGAGAAATAATTAAGATTAGAGCAGAGATCAATGAATTAGATACCAGAAACACAGTAGATCAGATCAAGGAAACTAGAAGCTGGTTCTTTGAAAGAATTAATAAGATCAATAAACCACTGGCCAGACTTATCCAAAAGAAAAGAGAAAGGACCCAAATTAATAAAATTATGAATGAAAGGGGAGAGATCATGGCTAACACCAAGGAAATAGAAACAATTACTAGAAATTATTATCAACAACTATATGCCAATAAACTGAGCAATCTGGATGAAATGGATGCCTTCCTGGAAACCTATAAACTGCCAAGACTGAAACAGAAAGAAATTGACAACCTGAATAGGCCAATAACCAGTAACGAGATTGAAGGAGTGACCAAACCCTCCCAAAAAACAAGAGTCCAGGGCCTGATAGATTCCCTGGGGAATTCTACCAAACATTCAAAGAAGAAATAATACCTATTCTCCTGAAGCTGTTTCAAAAAATAGAAACAGAGGAAAGCTTCCAGACTCTTTTTATGAGGCCAGCATTACCTTAATCCCCAAACCAGGCAAAGACCCCATCAAAAAGGAGAATTTTAGACTGATATCCCTGATGAATATGGATTCCAAAATCCTCAACAAAATCCTAGCTAATAGGATCCAACAATACATTAAAAGGATCATCCACCATGACCAAGGGGGATTTATCCCCAGGATGCAAGGGTGGTTCAACATTCGCAAATCAATCAATGTGATAGAACACGTTAATAAG
This sequence comes from Halichoerus grypus, assembly GCF_964656455.1. Lineage (NCBI taxonomy): Eukaryota > Metazoa > Chordata > Mammalia > Carnivora > Phocidae > Halichoerus > Halichoerus grypus. The sequence continues at coordinate 62,319,557 of NC_135721.1, read as the reverse complement.
AGGAGGGAGAAGAACCATATGGTCCTCTCAATTGATGCAGAAAAAGCATTTGACAAAATACAGCATCCTTTCCTGATTCAAACTCTCCAGAGTATAGGGATAGAGGGAACATTCCTCAAGTTCATAAAATCCATCTATGAAAAACCCACAATGAATATCCTCCTCAGTGGGGAAAAGCTGAGAGCCTTTCCCTTAAGATCAGGAACATGTCAAGGATGCCCACTCTTGCCACTATTGTTCAACATAGTACTAGAAGTCCTAGCAACAGCAATCAGACAACAAAGAGAAATAAAAGGTATTCAAGTTGGCAAAGAAGAAGTCAAACTCTCTCTTTTCGCAGATGACATGACACTTTATGCGGAAAACCCAAAAGACTCCACCCCCAAATTACTAGAACTCATCCAGCAATTCAGTAATGCGGCAGGATACAAAATCAATGCACAGAAATCAGTTGCTTTCTTATACACTAACAACGCAACTGTAGAAAAGAAATTAGAGCAATGATTCCATTTACAATAGCACCAAAAACCATAAGACACCTCGGAATAAACCAAACCAAAGAGGTAAAGGATCTATACTCTAGGAACTACAGAACACTCATGAAAGAAATTGAAGAAGACACAAAAAGATGGAAAAACATTCCTTGCTCATGGATCGAAAGAATAAACATTGTTAAAATGTCTATGCTACCCAGAGCAATCTATACCTTAAATGCCATCCCGATCAAAATTCTAGTGACATTTTTCAAAGTGCTGGAACAAACGGTCCTAAAATTTGTACAGAATCAGAAAAGACCCAGAATCACCAAGGAAATGTTGAAAAAGAAAACAAAGCTGGGGGCATCATGTTGCCCAATTTCAAGCTATATTACAAAGCAGTGATCACCAAGACAGCATGGTACTGGCACAAAAACAGACATATAGACCACTGGAACAGAATAGAGAGCCCAGGTATGGACCCTTAACTCTATGGTCAAATAATCTTTGACAAAGCAGGAAAAAATATGCAATGGAAAAAAGACAGTCTCTTCAATAAATGGTGCTGGGAAAATTGGACAGCCACATGCAGAAGAATGAAACTCGACCATTCTCTAACACCATTCACAAAGGTAAACTCAAAATGGATGAGAGACCTCAATGTGAGATAGGAATCCATCAAAATCCTAGAGGAGAACATAGGCAATAACCTCTTTAACATCGGCCACAGCAACTTCTTTCAAGATACATCTCCAAAAGCTAGTGAAACAAAAGCAAAAATGAATTTTTGGGACTTCATCAAGATAAAAAGCTTCTGCACAGCAAAGGAAACAGTCAACAAAACAAAGAGGCAACCCACAGAATGGGAGAAGATATTTGCAAATGACACTACAGATAAAGGGCTGGTATCCAAGATCTAGAAAGAACTTCTCAAACTCAACATCCAAAAAACAATCAAGTCAAAAAACGGGCAGAAGACATGAACAGACACTTCTCTGAAGAAGACATACAAATGGCTAACAGACACATGAAAAAAATGTTCATCATCATTAGCCATCAGGGAAATCCAAATCAAAACCACATTGAGATACCACCTTACACCAGTTAGAATGGCAAAAATGGACAGGGAAAGAAACAACAAATGTTGGAGAGGTTGTGGAGAAAGGGGAACCCTCTTACACTGTTGGTGGGAATGCAAATTGGTATAGCCACTTTGGAAAACAGTGTGGAGGTGCCTCAAAAAATTAAAAATAGAGCTACCCTATGACCCAGCAATTGCACTCCTGGGTATTTACTCCAAAGACACAGATGTAGTGAAAAGAAGGGCCATATGCACCCCAATGTTCATAGCAGCAATGTCCACACGAGCCAAACTGTGGAAAGAGCTGAGATGCCCTTCAACAGTTGAATGGATAAAGAAGATGTGGTCCATATATACAATAGAATATTACTCAGCCATCAGAAAGGATGAATATCCAACTTTTACATCACCATGGATGGGACTGGAGGAGATTATGCTAAGTGAAATAAGTCAAGCAGAGAAAGTCAATTATCATATGGTTTCACTTATTTGTGGAACATAAGGAATAGCTTGGAGGACATTAGGAGAAGGAAGGGAAAAATGAAAGGGGGGAAATCAGAGGGAGAGATGAACCATGAGAGACTATGGACTCTGAGAAACAAACTGAGGGTTTTAGAGGGGAGGAGGGTGGGGGGATGGGTTAGCCCAGTGATGGGTATTAAGGAGGGCACGTACTGCATGGAGCACTGGGTGTTATACAAAAACAATGAATCGTGGATCACCACATCAAAAACTAATGATGTACTGTATGGTGACTAACATAACATAATAAAATAAAATTTAAAAAAAGAAGTATGCTTTTTAATCTCCAAATATTTTGAAATTTTCTAGCTACCTTATGTGATTTCTAGTTTAATTCAGTTATGGTCTAAGAACATAATTTGTACAAGTTCTGTTCTTTTTAATTTGGTAAGATATACACCATGTCTTTCTAGAGTTCTCTGAACTGTTTATTTTCTAATTTTGCTGGTTTGGAATCAAATGTGCTTGGGCCACCGGGGTGGCTCAATTGGTTAAGTGTCTGCCTTTGGCTCAGATCATGATCCCAGGGTCCTGGGATCAAGCCCCACATTGGTCTCCCTATTCAGTGGGGAGCCCATTTCTCTCTGTCCCTCTGCTGTTCCCTTTGCTTGTGCTTTCTTTTGCTCTCTCTCCCACTCTCTGTCAAATAAATATAATCTTTAAAAAAAAAATGTGCTCCACAAAATCATGTCATTAAATATTTTGAAATTTCATAAGATTTTTGCTCAAATGAGGAGGGTACTAGTGAAGTGGGGAGGCATTTTGGAGAAAAGCCTCTAGTACTCTTAATCCAGCTATTTGACCATTTATTAACTTATTGAAGCAGAAAAAAAAAAAAAGATTGTATGCTTCTTTAGGTTAGAGATGACTGCCTGAATATCTGAAATTATCCTGAAGAAATACAAATATAAGCACAGAGCAAAAAATGGAGGGCTTTCTGATTTGGCAAAAGGGGACAGATGTTGAACATTGTGTGTGAATATAGGAAAACATTAATAATTATACATTGGTATTATGAGAAGAATTGAAATAATCTGAGATGTGCTAAAAAAGTTTAAACGTCTTCCTTCTCTCATTTTCATACCTTATCTCTTCCCTGCAGGAAAGCTTTGAATGACCTTACATTTGTATAACGACTTTGCTCTTTTATACTTTTTTTCCCCTAAAGATTTTCTTTAGAACATTCCCCTTCAAGGCTGGAAACAATTTAGCTGGGACCTGCAATAAGGTCTGTAAACAGAAGTACATATTGAATAAAGGCGAGGCTTATTACGTCACCTGTCTGATATGTATAGGATCTACTTTAGAACTTGGAATATATGACATGGGGACACTGAGTTTCTTATCATGGCCCATCAAAGGGAAGAAGATCCCTGGAAAAAGATAGTTTATGGAATGTCCCTTCCTGCCCCGTCTTATTATATGAATTGTCATGGATTTGGGAGGTGAACTCTGCTGGGGAGACAATCTATGCTGTTATTATATGTGGGGCTTTTAAGTCTCAATGAGAGCTTCTACATCTGCATCAGAAGAACTGTGACATTGTCTGAGTCTCAAGGCAAGGGGTTTATCATTAAATCTCCCGAGATGGTTCCTGCCCAGATAAATTTTTAATCCTCCAGTTGTTTGGTTTTCTTTATTTATATTTTTAAGTTATCCAGATCCTCCATGATAGCAGTAACAATGCAGATGCTGTTTGTCATTTTTCTTAAAAAATTAACTGGCCATTTTACTTAAGGTAAATTTAGTTTAAGAGGTTAAATGATTTTTATTTACCGAAAGGCATTTCTAGAAAGAGGTATAAATTAAATTGTAGTGAATCCTTATAAGCCACTATGATAAAAATTGTCTCCTTCCTATAATTGGCTCTTTTGGTTTGTTTCAGGAAACGTTAGGAGGAACTAAGTTTCCCATGCTGACTTATTAAGGGCTTTCACTTCTTCCCGCTTCCTACATTTTGGACATTTCACTGCTCATTAGACTCTCTGCCAAGAATAATGAAGGGGATAGAAATAAGAAGAATCTGGCTGGTGAAAGGGATTGTCACAATGATTGATACAGTGGCTAACAAAAGCTTGCCAAGTATATAGGAATTTTCTTATTATAATGTCTCCTCATGACTCATAGTTAGCTAAGATCTGGTTATGCATACAAGCACTTATTTTACATGTCAGGAATCATTATTATAATTCACAAGTAGTTTTCTTTGTGTAAGATGCCTTATATTATTTACTTTATTGTGAAGACTTTTATTTCCTATGCAAAGACTTTTATTTCCTATGCATGGTGATTTTCAGTTTCTGGGGATCTTCAATATTCAGTGATGCTTGTCATTAGTTTCTGTCCTCTTCCACGCTAAAAATAAGTTTGGTACACTTGAACAAAGATTCACTGTATCCTAAAATTATGAGTTTTCCCACTTAGGTAATCCTGAAAAATAAAAACCTAATCAGCAATAATGTGCTTTTTAATGACAAATCTATTTTCAAGTTAATCCTTTTAGAAATGTTATATGTGCTTAATTTATATCTAAAACTCAAGCCAGAAAAAAACAAGATTCTCAATGTAGCAGCAGATAACCAATCATTAAGTAACATATTTTTCTTTAATTTTTTATGATGCCACACATAAAATGGAGTGAAAACCCTACAGGAACATCAGTTAAGGAATACATAAGTCCTATACGGAGGTGGAAAAAAGATAAGATAAATGAGATTCAACTGAAGAATCATGAGATGAATCCATTAAAACCTAAAGGTTGTATAATTCATGATGAGGGTTTTTTTTTAATTACTAAAAGCACAAGAATCATTTACAAATGAGGCAAGTCCTCACCTTTGCCCATCTGACTAAGAGCAAACTGGTTTGCAGAGTCTAACTTTCAAGAAAGAGCATGTTTACATGGTTGCATTTTCTGCAAGGGGTCCCAAGAGCCTCCCCTTCTCACCATAGCAGAAGAATTGCCCCACCTGTTACGTAGTCAGTGATGTGAGCCTTCTCTGTACAATGACATAACATCATCCTTTCTTTCATCAAGTAGGACAAGTTCAGGCAGAAACTGAGATGAGAAAGAGGATGTACCATCTGTTTGTTTTACATTTGGTGGAGGGAGCAAGCAAGGCTTAATAAATGGCAGAAGCCTGGTTAAAAAGACAGGCTCCCATTCCTAGCCAAAGGGCTACCACAAATAGGCAAACATGGCATAGACCTGAGTTCACAAAAACAGAAGCATATGTGTAGGCTGGAGTACAAGAGGATGTTCAGTCCTACAACGACTGCCCACTTTTCCCCTACCTCCTTCCTTCTGCTTGCAGCTTCCTTCAACCTCATCTCCAGCCTCTTATTTGGGAACTTTCTAATGTCTGTACAGACCAGAGAAATGGTTGGTCTCTCAGGTGAGACCCAGCTCTGGGAATTCCTCATTGGTTCTAATGAAACATTTCATTTGCATCTACTTTGTTTGGTTGAAAGAAAAATCCCTGAATGTGCCATCTTAAACACTACCATCAAATTAATCATAAATTCTTATCAATACTACTTTCTGAATATTTCTTAAATCTCTGTATATTTTTCCATTCTCATTACCTCCACAATGGTGCAGGCCACCATTATCTTCCACCTGGATTTCAGCAGTATCCTGATAACTAACTTTTCTTCCTTTTATTACAATGCCAAGAGTATTTTACTGACATATCATTTGCTTGCAGTGAAATATACAAATACTGAGTTTATATCTCCATGCATTTTCCCAGTGATCCAGTAGCACCCAGCACCTTTTTATATGCTCTGTGGATATTCTTATATAAAATTTGGTGAAATATCTGTTCAACTCTTTTCCATGTTTTAATTGTATCATTTTTCCTTTCATTCTTAAGTTGTAGGTATTCTTCATATAATCTTAATATTAGTCCTTTGTCAGATATATGTTTTGAGAATATCTTCTCCTACTCTGTGGCTTGATTTCTTAATACTTTTTTGGATAAGTAAATATTTTCAATTTTAATGAAGTCCAATTTACCATTTTATCTTTTATATTTAGTACTTCTTGAGTCTACAAAATCTTTGCCCAATCATACACTTGTAAAAAATATTGTCTTAGGGCGCCTGGGTGGCTCAGTCATTAAGCATCTGCCTTCGGCTCAAGTCATGATCCTAGGGTCCTGGGATTGAGCCCTGCATTGGGCTCCCTGCTCAGCGGGGAGCCTGCTTCTCCCCCTGCTTGTGCTCCCACTCTCACTGTCTCTCTCTCTGTCAAATAAATAAATAAAAAATCTTTAAAAAAATACTGTCTTATATTTTCTTCTAGATGTATAAATTTAAATTTTACATTTTGGTCTATGAGCCAACTCCAATTACTGTTCATGTGTATGAGGAAAAGATCAATGTTTATTTTTTCATATGATTATCTATTTGTTCCAGCACTATTTCCTTAAACGAATTTCCTTTCTCAGATTGAATTTGATTCCTTTCACAAAAACCAACCGATAGCATATTTGTAAATCTAGACTTAGAATGCCTATTTTGTGCCACTGATATTTTTTAATGCTAATTCCAATATGATCATGTCTTAATTATTCTAGTTTTATAATATGTATTGAAATCTGGTAGAAAAATCCTCCAAATATGTATTTCTTCTTCAAGATTGTTTTGACTAGTCAAGATGTACATAATATGGATTTCATTTCTACATAAACTTTAGAATCTACGTATCAATTTCCATAGAAAAGTTCACTAAGTTTTTATTGGTATTACATTGAAAGTTTGGATTCATTTATGAGAAATAACTTCTTAAAAATTAAGTTTTCCAATCCATTCATTAGCATATTTTTCAATTTACTTTGAATTTCAACTTCTGTTAGCAATATTGTGTAGTTTTCCGTGTGGACTTTTTACATGTGTGTTAAATTTATTCCTACATTTCTGAATTTTGAAACTATCATAAGTAATTTAAAAATTTTATCTTCCACGGTTTTTTTTCTTTTGCTACTCTCTATATTATAGAAATTCCATTCATGTTTGTATATTGACTTTTTAATCCAACAATCTTGTTAAATTAATTTGTTATTTGTAGTAATTTTTTAAAGGTTTTATTTATTTATATGACAGAGAGACAGAGAGAACATGAGCAGGGGACGGGCAGAGAGAGAGGGAGAGGGACAAGTAGACTCCCTGCTGAGTGGAGAGCCCAACACAGGGCCCAATCCCAGGACCCTGAGATCATGACCTGAGCAGAAGTCAGATACTTAACTAACTGAGCCACCCAGGCACCCCTCTAGCAATTTCTTTATAGATGTCTTTGCTTTGTATTTTTGATAAAATTATGCCATTCTAAAAATAAATATTGTTTTATTTTGCTTTTATTTATATATTACTTTTCTTTCTCTCTCTCTTTTTCCTTTCTCTCTTTTCTTTTCCCCCAGCTGTACTAAGCTAAGACCTACAGGACAATGTGGTATTGAAAGTGTACTCTTTTTCCCTTCAACATACTAGAAGGAATGAGATTATGTCAAAAAAAAGAATTAGAGGTTATGTCAAAATAACCCTGCTTTTCTAGGCTAAAACTCTAGGATAAAACTTAGTTATCATGATGATCTTTTAAATATATTGCTAGATTTAGTTTGCTAATATTTATTAAGGATTTTTGGAATGAAGAATATTGGTTTGTAATTTTCTTTTAATGTGTTTGTCAAGGTTAAAATAAATTTGGATATTTTTTTTCTTCCTCTACTTTCTGAAATATAGAAGACTAGCATTTTCTTTCTTAAATATTTGGAGAAATTTCATTTTTTTTTCTTTTTTTAAAGATTTTATTTATTTATTTGACAGAGAGAGACACAGCGAGAGAGGGAACACAAGCAGGGGGAGCGGGAGAGGGAGAAGCAGGCTTCCCACTGAGCAGGGAGGCCGATGTGGGGCTCCATCCCAGGACCCTGAGATCATGACCCGAGCCAAAGGCAGACGCTTAACGACTGAGCCACCCAGGCGCCCCGAGAAATTTCATTTTAAAAGTAACTTTCTTTTTCTGATGAAGTACCTTCTGCCAATTTGTTTAGTTGTTCATCTCTAAATTCCTTATTTGTAATAGGTATTTTAATATCATTGTCTAAATTCCAATATGTGGCTCATCTGTGGGTCTGCTTCTACAAGTTTTTTATCTTTCAGAAATTGTAATGGGTGTTGCTTTCCTATTTTTCTTTTTTGTTTGTTTGTTTGTTTGACTTTCTATTATTACGATGGACACTGTAGATGGTATGATGTGAAGACTATGAATTATGCTATTATCTTGCTTTTGGGGCAATTAAATTACAAGTGGACCATTTTCTCCTGTTTCAAACTTGTGATTTGGGTTTTTTTGTGGGTTTTTTTTTTTGGCTTTTGGGCTTTTTTGTTTTGTTTTGCTTTGCTTTTTAAGGGTACATTTATTTCAATTTTGCCCTTAGTTCTACGGCAAAGAAGTTATTAAAGTATAAAGTAGTCCTAGAGGTGTGATCTTTACTTTTAAATAGTGTGAGCTTTATTATTTGAGGATCTCAACTGAATGCCTGGCTTAATTATTAAGGTCCAGACTCTAGTTGGGTCAGAACTGCAACATCTTCCCAGCATTCTATGATCTTTGCATGATCAGAAATTTTCCACTGAGATGTCAGCCCCTCATCAGCAGTTCCATGGTATTACCATGTCCTGGGGAATTTCACCTTGCATCCCAAGAATCAGAGAAGAACCCCTTTGCAGATCTCCAGGGCTCTTTCACTATTGTCTACCTCCACCTTGTCAACCTGACCCACAAATTCCAATCACATTAGCAGTCCCCAGACACCAAATTCTGTTTTACTCTACCCAGTGAGAATTCCCCTTTCTGCTTTCCTGCATTGGACATTGGTTTGGGCAGAAAGCAAGGGAGAATAAAAAGCTTATTTTATGTGTTTTTCTTTTGTTTTTGTTTTTGTTTTTTTTAATCACACGGATGTCAACCTTACACTGACTGGGTCCATTGCCTAAACATATTTGCTTCACAAAAATTGTTCTAGTTTTATAATTGTTTAGGTGAAAAATCGAATGCCAGGTTCTCTGACAAGACTAGAACAAGAAGTTCTGCCTCCAGTATTCTGTTTCCTTTCAATCCACTTTTCATATGAGGCCAAAATAATCTGCCTTAAGTTCAACTTTAATCATGTCATTTCCATCCTAAAAATTATTACATGGTACCGTATTATCTTTGTAATGAAATATATACCCCTAATGTGCCTTTAAAATCCCTGAATAAGGTTTTGGGAGCAATATGGCGGAGGAGTAGAAGACCTGGATTTCGTCTGGCCTCAGGAATTCAGCTGGATAGGGATCAAACCATTCTGAACACCTACAAACTCAACAGAAGATCAAAGAAAAGAATAGCAACAACTCTCTGAACAGTAAAGCAACCACTTTCTGGGAGCAGGGACCCAACAAGTGGCAGATCTGGGGAGACTCCCCTTCCTCCCCCGGGAGGAGCGGCGCAGGAGCACACCGCAGGAATCTGCGGGGTTTGGAGACTCCACACGGGGTCAGGTGCCAGAGGTAGAAACGCTTGGTCACAGGCCAGGTGAGCATGGAGTGCGGCCGGAGACCAGGGAGACGGGAGTGATTGACTGCTTTTCTCTGGGGGCGCAATGAGGAGTGGGGCCCCGAGTTCTCAGCTGCTCCGGGGTGGAGATTGGGAGGCCACCATTTTCACTCTCCTCCTCCAAAGCCGAACGGAAAGCTTGCAGGGAACAAAAGCTCCCGAAAGCAAACCTGAGCAGATTACTTAGCCCAGACCGGCAAGGGCAGGGCAATTCCACCTCCGGCAAAGACATTTGGGAACCACGGCAACAGGCCCCTCCCCCAGAACAGCAAGAACAGCCAGCCAAGACGAAGTTTACTGATCAATGAGAATGGCAGAACTCCAGCGCTAGGGGAATACTGCACATAGAATCCATGGCTTTTTTACCATGATTCTTTAGTCTTTCAAAGCTAATTTTTTTTTAACTGTCTTTTTTTTTTTTTAATTTTTCTTTTTCCCTCTTTCAACCAACATCTTATCAATCCCTTTTTTAAAAAACATTTTTATTTTTCATTTTTAGAGTCATATTCTATCCCTTCCTAGTAGTTACCCTTATTTTTGGTATATATATATATAAGTTGTTCTCTCTTTAAAATTTTGAGATACAGTTTCTTCTAACAGATCAAAATATACCCTAAATCTCTAGTGTATGGCTTTGTTCTAGTCTCCTGCCTGATCACATTCTCTCCCTTTTTTTTTCCTTTTCTTTTAATTCTCTTCTTTCTTTTTTCAAACAACTTCTTATCAATTCCTTTTATAAAATTTTTTATAATTTTCATCTTTACACTCATATTCCATCCCTTCATCATATCAACCCTTATTTTTGTACATATATAAGTTTTTCTTTCTTTAAAATTTTGGGAGCCACTTTCTTCTAACAGACCAAAATACACCCATAATCTAGTGTGTGGCACTGATCTATGCACCAGCCTGATCATATCTGATCACATTCCAGTTTTTTTTTGTTCTGTTTTTGTTTTTATCTTTTTCTTTTTTCTTTCTTTCCCTTTCTTTTCCCCCGGCTTCAGGTATTTTCTGATTTGTTTAGAGTATATTTTCTGGGGACGTTGTTACCCTGTTAGCATTTTGTTCTCTCCTTCACCTATTCTCCTCTGGACAAAATGACAAGATGGAAAAAATCACCTCAACAAAAAGAACAAGAGACAGTACCGACTGCCAGGGACCTACTCAATACGGACATTAGTACGATGTCGGATCTAGAGTTCAGAATCATCACTTTAAAGATACTAGCTGGGCTTGAAAAAAGCATGGAAGTTATTAGAGAAACCCTTTCTGGAGAAATAAAAGAACTAAAATCTAACCAAGTCAAAATCAAAGAGGCTATTAATGAGGTACAATAAAAAATGGGGGCGCTAACTGCTAGGATAAATGAGGCAGAAGAGGGAATCAGTGATATAGAAGACCAAATGACGGAAAATAAAGAAGCTGAGAAAAAGAGAGATAAACAACTACTGGATCACGAGGGCAGAATTCGAGAGATAAGCGATACCATAAGACGAAACAACATTAGAATAATTGGGATCCCAGAAGAAGAAGAAAGAGAGAGAGGGGCAGAAGGTATATTGGAGCAAATTAGAGCAGAGAAACTCCCTAATTTGGGGAAGGAAACAGGCACCAAAATCCAGGAGGCACAGAGAACCCCTCTCAAAATCAATAAAAATAGGTCAACACCCCGACATCTAATAGTAAAACTTATGAGTCTCAGAGACAAAGAGAAAATCCTGAAAGCAGCTCAGGAGAAGAGATATGTAACCTACAATGGTAGAAACATTAGATTGGCAACAGACCTATCCACAGAGACCTGGCAGGCCAGAAAGGACTGGCATGATATATTCAGAGCACTAAATGAGAAAAATATGCAGCCAAGAACACTATATCCAGCTAGGCTGTCATTGAAAATAGAAAGAGAGATAAAAAGCTTCCAGGACAAACAAAAACTAAAGGAATTTGCAAACACAAAACCAGCCCTACAAGAAATATTGAAAGGGGTTCTCTAAGCAAAGAGAGGGCCTAAAAGCAACATAGACCAGGAAGGAACACAGACAATATACAGTAACAGTCACCCTACAGGCAATACAATGGCACTAAATTCATATCTTTCAATAGTTACCCTGAATGTAAATGGGCTAAATGCCCCAATCACAGGACACAGGCTATCAGATTGGATTAAAAAACAAGACCCATTGATATGCTGTCTGCAAGAGACTCATTTTAGACCCAAAGACACCCCCAGATTGAAAGTGAGGGGGTGGAAAACCATGTACCATGCTAATGGACACCAAAAGAAAGCTGGGGTGGCAATCCTTCTATCAGACAAATTAGATTTTAAACCAAAGACTGTAATAAGAGATGAGGAAGGACACTATATCCTACTTAAAGGGTCTATCCAACAAGAAGATCTAACAATTGTAAATATCTATGCCCCTAACATGGGAGCGGCCAATTATATAAGGCAATAAATAACAAAAGGAAAGAAACACATTGACAACAATACAATAATAGTGGGGGACTTTAACACCCCCCTCACTGAAATGGACAGATCATCTAAGCAAAAGATCAACAAGGAAATAAAGACTTTAAATGACACACTGGACCAAATGGACTTCACAGACATATTCAGAACATTCCATCCCAAAGCAAGAGAATACACATTCTTCTCTAGTGCCCATGGAACATTCTCCAGAATAGATCACATCCTAGGTCACAAATCAGGTCTCAACTGGTACCAAAAGATTGGGATCATTCCCTGCCTATTTTCAGACCACAATGCTTTGAAACTAGAACTCAACCACAAGAGGAACGTTGGAAAGAACTCAAATACATTGAGGCTAAAGAGCATCCTACTAAAGAATGAATGGGTCAACCAGGAAATTAAAGAAGAATTAAAAAAATTCATGGAAACCAATGAAAATGAAAACACAACTGTTCAACATCTCTGGGATACAGGAAAGACAGTCCTAAGAGGAAAGTATATAGCAATACAAGCCTTTCTCAAGAAACAAGAAAGGTCTCAAATACACAACTAACCCTACACCTAAAGGAGCTAGAGAAAAAACAGCAAATAAAGCCTAAACCCAGCAGGAGAAGAGAAATCATAAAGATCAGAGCAGAAATCAATGAAATAGAAACCAAAAGAACGGTAGAACAGATCAATGAAACTAGGAGCTGGTTCTTTGAAAGAATTAACAAGATTGATAAACCCCTGGCCAGACTTATCAAAAAGAAAAGACAAATGACCCAAATCAACAAAATCATGAAGGAAAGAGGAGAGATCACAACCAACACCAAAGAAATACAAACAACTATAAGAACATAGTATGAGCAACTCTATGCCAGCAAATTAGATAACCTGGAAGAAATGGATGCATTCCTAGAGATGTATCAACTACCAAAACTGAACCAGGAAGAAATAGAAAACCTGAACAGACCTATAACCACTAAGGAAATTGAAGCAGTCATCAAAAATCTCCCAAGAAACAAAAGCCCAGGACCAGACGGCTTCCCAGCGGAATTCTACCAAACATTTAAAGAAGAATTCATACCTATTCTTCTGAAACTGTTCCAAAAAATAGAAATGGAAGGAAAACTTCCAAACTCGTTTTATGAGGCCAGCATTACCTTGATCCCAACACCAGACAAAGACCCCATCAAAAAGGAGAATGACAGACCAATATCCTTGATGAACATGGATGCAAAAATTCTCACCAAAATACTAGCCACTAGGATCCAACAGTACATTAAAAGGATTATTCACCACGACCAAGTGGGACTTATCCCTGGGCTGCAAGGTTGGTTCAACATCCGCAAATCAATCAATGTGATACAATACATTAATAAAAGAAAGAACAAGAATCATATGATTCTCTCAATAGTTGCAGAAAAAGCATCTGACAAAGTACAGCATCCTTTCTTGATCAAAACTCTTCAGAGTATAGGGATAGAGGGTACATACCTCAATATCATAAAAGCCATCTATGAAAAACCTACAGCGAATATCAGTCTCAATGGTCCCCTAAGGTCAGGAACGCGGCAGGGATGTCCACTATCACCACTGCTATTCAACATAGTATTAGAAGTCCTAGCCACAGCAGTCAGACAACAAAAAGAAATCAAAGGCATTCAAATAGGCAAAGAAGAAGTCAAACTCTCACTCTTTGCAGATGATATGATACTTTATGTGGAAAACCCAAAAGACTCCACCCCAAAACTGCTAGAACTTGTACAGGAATTCAGTCAAGTGGCAGGATATAAAATCAATGCACAGAAATCAGTGGCATTCCTATACACCAACAACAAGACAGAAGAAAGAGAAATTAAGGAGTCGATCCCATTTACAATGGCACCCAAAAGCGTAAGATACCTAGGAATAAATCTAACCAAAGAGGCAAAGGATCTGTACTCAGAAAACTATAAAACACGCATGAAAGAAATTGAGGAAGACACAAAGAAATGGAAAACCTTTCGATGCTTATAGATTGGAAGACCAAATATTGTGAAGATGTCAATGCTACCTAGAGCAATCTACACATTCAATGCAATCCCTATCAAAATACCATCCACTTTTTTCAAATAAATGGAACAAATAATCTTAAAATTTGTATGGAAACAGAAAAGACCCCGAATAGCCAGAGGAATGTTGAAAAAGAAAAGCAAAGCTGGTGTCATCACAATTCCGGACTTCAAGCTCTATTACAAAGCTGTCATCATCAAGACAGTATGGTACTGGCACAAAAACAGACACATAGATCAGTGGAACAGAATAGGTAGCCCAGAAAGGGACCCTCAACTCTATGGTCAACTCATCTTTGACAAAGCAGGAAAGAATGTCCAATGGAAAAAAGACAGTCTCTTCAACAAATGGTGTTAGGAAAATTGGACAGCCACATGCAGAAGAATGAAACTGGGCCTTTTCCTTACACCACACACAAAAATAGACTCCAAATGGTTGAAAGACCTAAATGTGAGACAGGAGTCCATCAAAATCCTAAAGGAGAACACAGGCAGCAACCTCTTTGACCTCAGCTGCAGCAACTTCTTCGTAGAAACATCGCCAAAGGCAAGGGAAGCAAGGGCAAAAATGAACTATTGGGACTTCATCAAGATACAAAGCCTTTGCACAGCAAAAGAAACAGTCAACAAAACCAAAAGACAACCAACAGAATGGGAGAAGATATTTGCAAATGACATATCAGATATAGGGCTAGTATCCAAAATCTATAAAGAACTTCTCAAACTCAACACCCAAAGAACAAGGAATCCAATCAAGAAATGGGCAGAAGACATGAACAGACATTTTTCCAAAGAAGACATCCAAATGGCCAACAGACACATGAAAAAGTGCTCAACGTTGCTCGGCATCAGGGAAATCCAAATCAAAACCTCAATGAGATACCACCTCACACCAGTCAGAATGGCTAAAATTAACAAGTCGGGAAATGACAGATGTTGGCGGGGATGCGGAGAAAGGGGAACCCTCCTACACTGTTGGTGGGAATGCAAGCTGGTGTAGCCAGTTTGGAAAACAGTATGGAGGTCCCTCAAAAAGTTGAAAATAGAGCTACCATACGATCCAGCAATTGCACTACTGGGTATTTACCCCAAAGATACAAATGTACTGATCCGAAGGGGTACATGCACCCTGATGTTTATAGCAGTAATGTCCACAATAACCAAACTGTGGAAAGAGCCAAGATGTCCATCAACCGATGAATGGATAAAGAAGAAGTGGTATATATATACAATGGAATATTATGCAGCCATCAAAAGGAATGAGATCTTGCCATTTGCAACGACGTGGATAGAACTAGAGGGTGTTATGCTGAGTGAAATAAGTCAATCAGAGAAAGACATTCATCATATGACCTCACTGATATGAGGAATTCTTAATCTCAGGAAACAAACTGAGGGTTGCTGGAGTGGGGGGTGGGTTGGTAGGGATCGTGTTGGCTGTGATAGACATTGGGGAGGGTATGTGCTATGGTGAGCGCTGTCAATTGTGCAAGACTGTTGAATCACAGATCTGTGTCTCTGAATCAAATAATGCAATATATTTTAAGAAAAAAAAAAAGAAGAAGATAGCAGGAAGGGAAGAATGAAGGGGGGGAAATCGAAGGGGGACACGAATCATGAGAGCTGATGGACTCTGAAAAACAAACAAGGGTTCTAGAGGGGAGGGGGGTGGGAGGATGGGTTAGCCTGGTGATGGGTATTAAAGAGGGCACGTTCTGCATGGAGCACTGGGTGTTGTGCACAAACAATGAATCATGGAGCACTACATCAAAAACTAATGATGTAATGTATGGTGATTAACATAACAATAAAAAATTTTTTAAGAAATCCCTGAATAATATGATCTTTGCCTACCTGCCTACCTTAACTCTTACCACTCTCCATCTCACATGTCTCTGTTCTACTTGCACTAAAATTTATTCCTTTCTCATTTCTGGGTATTTACATATGCTAGTCTCTCCCTCTTGGAAAACCAGTTTCCCTTCTTTTTCTAGAAAGCTCCTATTTATTCTTCAATCAAGTAACAGCTTTATCTGAGACTCCTTTCCCCACCTCCATAATAGGATAGAACTCCTTGCTATAATGCCGTCTAAACTCTACAATTCTGCCACTATGGCATTGATCCCATATTTTGTGTTTGTTTAATCATCTGCCTTTACCACTCTATTGTAACTGGGGGAATACATAGTCACATCCCTCTAATTTATTCCTACACTCCTAAAGCTTATCGTAATATCTGACACATGGTTTGGCATGCAACAAATACACTTTAACTAAGTGATTAACTAATTTGTATGTTTCTATGTGCCTTTCAGAGCATATGTCTTTACTCTTTATCTTGGGTGAAAATGACTGAAAAGTCAACTTAAAAAATATTCGTAAATATTTACTATGTCCTAAGTGTGCTGTAGGTGATATAAAAGTTTTCAAAGAAGTATAGATGAGGGTTTCTTACTTGCTGAAAATAATTTCTAAAGCACTAGTCAATTTACAAAGCATTTTGAAAGAAATATAACTATATGCCAGAGAGTTGTTATAGGTAATGTTATACTTTGTCAACGTTCACAGTTCTAATATTAGTTTTTGCATAATTAATTTTCGTAGTTTGAAAATCCTCTGACATTTTCTTTAGTTCCCTTCAAAAGATTTTCCTTCAGGGTTGCGAGATTCACACAAAATAGCTATTTTTAGGAACAAGAAGTTCAGAAGCACTAGGTTTCTTCATTCCTTTCCAACCACAGGTATGGAATTCACAAACCAGCTTATTAGCTCAGTAGCTCACAGGACTATTTCCTTCTCCCTTCCTTTAAATCCCTTTAACATGGTCTAAAAAGCATTTTCCAGGTTTAATGCCCAAATAAAAGAGAGCACCCAAGGTCAAAATCCTAGGAGACCTCACTATCTGTAATCTCTGGAACCAGGCTCTGTTTTGAAAAGTATGGGAATTCAAAGTTTCTGATCATATGGAAAGACTTTAGGCAATACTCTGAAAATAAAGAATTTACGTAAGATTGTGCAGTTTTGATCTCTTGGAACAAAATTGACACTGGGCTAAGGCATGTTACCCATGGCAGAGTGGAGTCCACGTCCCTCAGCTCCACAAAGCCGGCTGCCATGAAGAGCTCCTGAAGGGTGGTAGGATGTTTGCATTCTTTTACTTAGAAAATTGGAAAAGTATGCAAGAGAAATGTTCTTGTTCCAGGTGAGAAGAGACAAGACCCTTCCTCTTCGACACAAATGACTATTTCCTCCCACCCCAAAACACAGATGCACAGAATAGTAATAAAAACAAAACATACATGCTGCCTCCTTTTGAAGCTTACAAAGATCCAGAAGGGGAAAAATATGAGGAGGCTTAGTGGAAAAAAATATTGAAGCTGTACAGATTCTCTCAGTTCCAGGCAATAGATGATGCTGGGGTAGGGTTGGGGAGTAGGCATTGTTCTGATAGTGACACGTCCTCAGAAATCTGGGTCCTTTCTGGTCCGGCCCCAAAAGGAATAGCAGCTCTGTCCAAAGACACAGCAACTGTAAGAAGAGTAGCATATACTGGATGCATACTCCGCAGGGCCAGCTTGTAACAGAAATGACTCCTAGTAGAAGAGAGTCCAGATTCCCAACTGTGTTGAGACTGGGCGCTACCTAACACCCAAGTACATCACAGGTCTCCAGATGCTCAGGTGCTGGGCTCACTGGGTGAAATTACTCATAACTGCCTCTAGCAAAGATGGTATACTGGACACACATGTTTACCTCTCCGTCCTTCCTAAATTCCACGAAACAGCCAAGAGCGTGAATCAATCCCAAATTACAAAAAGAACTGAAGAAATGGTGAAAGCTACCCAATTTTGGAACTGGAAGACAAAGGATGAGTGGTTCCTTACTGAACAAACCAAACAGAGGGTGCAAAGAGTTAAACAAGAAGCAAGCCAATGCACATTACAGAATACTGAAGTTTAGAATTTGGAGACATAAATGGGTTCTGGAAGTGAGGGTTTGGTTGGGAATGAATGCCCTACACCGGGGCAGGGAATTTTGCTTGCCTCATAAACACACATTTCCATACTATATAAAACAGTGTTTGGCATGTAGGGGGCATTTAGTAAATATTTACTGAAGAAATAGATTAATGATTTCAAGTCTGCAGAAAGAGCAACTAGACCCTTACGACATGATGGGGCAGTAAGTTTAATTACTGAGGAGTAGAAAAGAGGAAGTCTGGGTTTAGAGACACCACATACAGCAGAAGGCGGAGGTAGAGATACGAGTCTGAATACTGCATTTTGAATAATGGGATCCCCAGTCCCTTCTGCTTGGCCCCAGAACCCTAAAGCAGCTTACATTCACTGGGAACAATAATCGAGGATTTTTCTCTTGGAAAACAATCCTAACAGGAGAGACCTACACATACTCACAGAAGTCCCTAAATAAACCTCTCTCTCTCTCCCTACCCCCTTCCCTCTTTCCCATATGTGCTATTATATAGAGTCATGGATCACCAGACCTCTGAGGAAAGTCCTTAAGATAAAAGACAAAGATCAAAATCAACAAATAGGGGAAAAAAGAGACTTGGAAAATAGAAACAGTGTGGAAGGCTGAATAGAATTAGGGGAGAGTGGGAAAGCTCTTTTAGGCTCGGAGAGATAAGTTACTGTTTCTGTGAAAAAAGATACAGTTACCAAAAAAAAGTAGAGAATTTAGAGAACTAGAGTGTTCTAGGAAAAAAAAAGATATGACAAAGGAAAGGAATAATTCATAAGTTTTGGAAAGCAAAACTGAGCAAATCCCCAGAGACTCAAAATAGAGAGAAATAGAAACTTCAAGAGAAGAGAATTCCAAAGCTGACCCAGAAAGTCTGATTACTAATAAAATAAGTTCTAGAAAGAGGTGGGGGGCGGGGGGAGAACAGGACAAAATTTAGAGAATACAATTGTTGAAGAAATAATTTTAAAAAAGATCCACTATAATCTTTGCAAAATGAATGAAGAATGAACTACATCAAAACATAATTACAAAACTTCAGAACCTTGGGTACAAAGAGATGACCCCAAGCACTCCAAGAGAAAACCATAGGTTACATATAAAATATCAGGAGTTAGAATTGTGTTAGATTTCTCCAAACAAAACAGAAACAAACAGAAACAAAGAAACAAAAATAAACATTTACACTGAAACCAGTAAACAAGAAAATAATACTTTCAAAGTTTTGAGGAAAAATTATTTTCAATCTAGAAGTCCTTTTTTACCCAGGTTATCACACCCCAAACAAACAAAAACATCCAAGTACCTTTTCTTTGGAAAGTTCTAAGCAATTTATTCCCCAAATGAAGGCATTTGTATCCTGGGGATACAACACAGAAAAGGATAGAAAGGGGATGACAGCTGGGTAGCAGGCCCAGAAGGCTACCCACCCAAATTTGAGTGGGAGAACAGGGGTTGCTTAAAAGAAAAGGAAATGAAACAGAAAATTTCTTGTGTTTGAATATACTGAGAGGGAATTTTCAGATGTCTGAGACTTTAGGAATGATTTACTAATAGGTACATAGAAATCTAAGCAAAGTTTAAAAGAAGACATATAAGTCCAAGAAAAGCAAAATGTGTACAAGAAATAAAATAGGGAGCCTCGGTGGCTCAGTCGGTTAAGCGTCTGCCTTTGGCTCAGGTCATGATCCCAGGGTCCTGGGATCGAGCCCCACGTCTGGCTCCCTGGTCTGTGTGGGGAGCCTGCTTCTCCCTCTCCCACTCCCCCTGCTTGTGTTCCCTCTCTCGCTGTCTCTCTCTCTCTGTCAAATAAATAAATAAAATCTTCAAAAAAGAAGAAATAAAATAGTATAACGTCCAGATACTTCTGAACCATAAATATACCTCATCTGCAAATAATAGTTACACAAACATAATGGTGGGCACACAGAGTATTCAGCAAGCCAAATATGAAATAACTGTCCTGGCTGGGTAGGAGAGACAATATGTACCTCTGCATTTGGGGGGATAGTTTAAAGAAGCTAAATCCTCATCTTGCTCAGTAGAAAAGAAGTAAGCGTTATATAAAGTTAACTGAATAAGAAATTTGCCCACAAATATCCTATGTGGAAATAAAAAGGTAACTAATATAGGAAGGTTGTAACAAGTAAAAAGTGGTTTCTTCTGAGGAATGGAAATTTGTGTAAGGTGCAAAGTACAATAAAAAGGACTGTTGATCTTGGCTGTGAGCCTTGTAGAAATTGGATCTCTTTCACTCCATGCAAGCACATCTTTGAAAAAAATAAAATCAAGTTTAAGGAATTCACCAATCCTTTGACATGAATCCTGTAAAGCTATAAACACATATTAAATATAGCTCTGTTGCCTAAATTTAAATTATTTTATTGTCATCAGTTGTACCAGCCAATTTTTTAACCAAGGCTGAAATGATTTGATAGCATCAGGGGATGTCCCAGAGGCTCCAGACCAGAACATGGTGCATGCACGCGCACACACACACATTGTATATGCATAGAAACATTTTAGAAAAATAAATAAGAACTCATAAATCTGATTAATTTCTGGGAGAGGGACTGATTCTGGGGTTCAGGGAGATTTACTTTTCATTACATACCCATTGCACGGTTTGGAGTTTTTGTTTACTACATGTATATATTAGCCCTTTAATTTAATTTTTTTAAATAAAATTATAGAGCATGTAAGAGAAAAAAGAATAATGCACCCAAAAATACATGACCATTTTTATTTCTTTTTCCCTCCAATAATTATTTAATACATATTTGGATACAGTTGCAAATCTATTACAGATTACTTTTGAAGGATGTTTGTGGCCAATGCACAAAACAGACTTGAAAGAAAAAATTTTTAATTGATCAAACCAGGTGCATTTCCTCTTTCTCTCACTTCTAAATCCCTTGAAGCCACGTTCATGTATTTGTTTAGAATATTGTAATGGAATTTTGACTCACTAGTCCAAAACCCATGTTTCTGCATATGCTCCCTATTACATCAGGTCTATGCAGTGTTCTATTATGTGGATATACGGTGTCTCCTTTCACCCTTTCCCTACGACAAATTGACTTTTTACAACCAATTTGCTCAGTGTTAGCTGTGTATAGTTTGAGTTCTATTATCTGTTGGTTTACCAGTAGGTGGTGCTGGATAGTAGCTATAAATAATCTGGTTTTATAACATTGCTGGGGGATCTGTGCTCTAATAACATACTCTGTGTAGAGCAATGGCACTGAACCAAATCAGGGAAGTAGTTTGAACTGTTTTCCCAGTAGCAAAGTGGGTTTTCCACTATTCTATCCATATTCTCTTGTACTCTTCCTCACATGGGCGATTCCAAATACATTTTAAAGATGACTGCCTGGAAGTAGGGATATTGTCTATGGTCTTGAGGGCAAGATACAAAGCTCCAACAGAGGCCCCACCTCTTTATTTATTTATTTTTCCATGGCTCAATGTGCTTTCTGTCTTCTGTTTTGACCCCAGCTCTCCAGAGGGCTCAGTTTCTTCATCCTGCCTTCTGTTTGCCTATGGACCTCATTTGGATAAGCTATCTAGATGTTTCCTCAAAGTGGATCTGCATTTTAAAAATGTCTCTATTTTCCTCCTTCAAAATTGCTTTGTTCCATGTCCCCCTCTCTGTTGGGGCCCCAACTCTTGGTAAAGTACTGCCTCAGGCTTCACCAGAGTCCTCTACTGCACCCCACTGCTCCAACCTTTCCACCACCAGTTCCTGAGCCCCACTTTCTGACAAGCCCTGTCCTGAGGTCTTCTGGCAGATCATCCCCAAATATTTCTCAGAACAACCATATCAGATCTGTGTTACTGTCCACCTGTGTTGGTGAGGAAATTGAGGCCAGAGGGGGTTAATTGACCCCTTCAACTTTGTACAACCGATATGTGGCAAAAGAAAGTGTCCAGCATCTATGGCCCAGGATACATGGGTTTGAATTCTGGCTCCTTCGCTGACTAATTAAATTGTTCATCTCCACCAAAGGACTTAACACAACAAAACATTTGTTTACTGATCTGTGAAATGAGAGTAAAAATGTGTGTCTCGCCAAGTTAACTCATATTAAATGAGACAAAGCATGTTTGGTTCCTAACACACTTGCGGCCTCAGTATAAGAACATTGCAAACATAAAGCAAAAACAAAACAAAAAAAAACCCCACAAAACAACAACAAAAAATACCCCCTAAAACCAATGGATATTCTCCCTTCTTGACTCAAATGCCTTCCAGACTCACGTCTTTCCCGTCCCTTCTAACTTAAAATTCAGAGTTCTTGCCCTTATATCACCCTCAAAATTTCTATTTCCTTAATCTGCAAGACAGCATGACCCTTCTCACTCTGGATTAATTGCCACTTCCCAGGGGAAACAGAGGTGGTCATTTCAATGACAGGTTGTTGCTGCTAGACAGGTGTTCCATATTCTCCAGGGAGTAGAGGATGTATCTTATGTGTAGTCTATGTAGTCCTGTCTTTTAAATCCAGGCTGGTGTTCTATGTTTACTGTCTATTTCACAGTAAATAGTATAGTCTCTTTTTTTTCCTTGTTTTTTTTGTTTTGTTTTGTTTTTGTGGGGTGGGGAAACCCTTTCAGATGTTTCTTCTCAAAGAAGTTGCTCTTATGTGATTTTACAGATATTTTCCCCTGACTTAACATCTCTCTTATTACCTGACTTATCTTTCAGGTAATAAGAGAATGCTCAATGTCATCATTTATCATATCTGTTTTCTTATCATTGGGGCATGCCAACGCATTATGGCTTAATCTTTTCAAAATGTTTAACCTGGATATGTGATCATTAGCTCTCTCAACTCATCCACTTTCTAGAGTTCACTTTTGAAAAATCTGTGTAGAATGGTCTATGTGTAGTTTGCAAATAGACAATTCATTGGTAGATAAACACGTTACAGTAAGATGTATTACACCTATATTCTGAAAAACAAAGAAGTATTTCATTTTTCACTTTCTTCTCTAAGTCCCCATAGACCATGCCCTGTCTATTGCCTTGAGTACCATTTTCATGGTCTCTGAGAAGACCTGTCTGTTTCAAAATTTTTAATAGATCAAATTTGAACATCTTGGGCTGCCTATTGATACATTGCTTTATTCATTTATGAGTATCGGTTGCTAAGATGTGGACTAATTGTCATCAAACAGCTGGATATGGGAAATATTAGTCCTATTTAAAAATGGCCAATATTTTTACAAAATTGACAAATCTTTCTCTTATAATTGGAGCAGCCTTTCCAGCATACCAAATTGCAAGTACAGTGAGGCAGCGGGTTTAAAACTAAATATTATTTCCTAACTTCCTACTATGTTTGAAAACCCTCCCGACTAAAATGCTACAAACCCTTAATTCCTGGGTTTCCCAGATTAGGGTTAATAAATCAACATGGAACAAACTGGATTAGATTGATTCAGCGGTATAAATTTAATTTAGAGGACCGTCCTGGGAGCTGCTGAGTGATAATGTAGCTTTGGTAGTTACAAGTATCTGTCTCTAAGAAATGGTTGGTTTGTGTGTGACAACTACTGGTAGCTCCTAGATTGTGCAAAGCACCATATCTGACTTAGGGATCTGGTCATGCTTTGCTACTATGGGGAATGAAGTCTTTAGAGTCAAGGTGGGCTGGAAATTCATGAAGCTGTATCTCTAAACCTACTGGCTGTTGCTGATTCCTGCTATTGGGTTCGCTGCTGGTCTTCTCCTTAGCGTAACCATGCAAGTCATGTGCATGATATTAGCCCAAATAACACCACCACCACCAACGGAAAAGTTAGTAGCCTGCCATTAGAGGGACAAGTACTGGAATTTGTCCTAAACAGCCACTGTGCCCTGGCTTTAGCTCTTAAGTGGTAAAGTGAATTTTATTTGATCATTCATAGGGTATATCTTCCTCAAGATAGACGAAGAGATATGTAATAGCTTTCTGAAGAAAGCTGACCCAAAAGGTCAACTCAAAATAGGGTAACTGTGGTTAAGAGCACAAGTTTTAGAAACAGAATCTCAATTTGCATCACTTTCACTCTCTTACTGTATAATCTTAGGAAAGTTATTTAACCCCATTGTGCCTATGTTTTCTCATCTGGAAAATGAGAATAATAGTTGTTTATATCACACTGGATTGCTTTGAAATCGAAATGAGTTAATTTAAAGCATATTATGTCTGGCACATAATGAATGCTTAGAAATGTTAACTATTACAACCTGATTGAATGGAATCTGTTCTTATATGGGGGATGAAGGGATCTATGAGACACCCTCATCAAGCTTCACATGGTGACATTTCTGAAAACCTGGTATTATTTCTCATACACTACCCATGCTTCCTGATGGTCCTTACCAAACATCTAGAAACAAATTACATTTTATTTGTTCTACTTACTTCCAGCCCGTATCATTCCTCTCCCAAAAAGCTTACCTACAAAAGTATAAGTTTTATGTAAAAAAAAAGATCTAAAAATCTATCTTACACAGATGACAAGTGTATGTATAATAAAACTAAACCATAGGAAAAACTACTATAATTAATAAGTACATTTAGCAAAGTCATTGGATAATTTATTTCTATTTGTTGGCTGCAATTAGCAAATAAAATTTTAAAAGGCATAATTTACAATAGCATCATTACATCAAATCCCTAAGTATAAATTTACTGAAAAACATGTAAACCTATATAAGCATTACTGAGAGAAATTAAAGAAGATCTAAGTGAAAGTGCTTATATACCACATTCATGGATTAGAAGACCCACAGTTGTCAAGACATCAGTTCTCTCTATATTGGTGTACAGGAATCAGACTGCAATAAAAGCCTGCCAAGGGGTAGTTTCCTGTCACCTGCCACTTCAGCATATTTGGTTTTTCCAGCCTTCAGCTGAGTTCTTCCACCAATATCCTGACACCAACATTTGGTGAGACTTCATTAGGTGCCCCTCCATCTTCCCAGCAAAGGACTAGAGCACTTTATAACTGAACAAGTCTCCTTTCACACTCAATGACCTGTGAGAGAATTAATGCATGCCAGTTCAAAGGACTGCTAACTTTCTATTGATTCCCAATCTTATGAGCCAACTATATAAGATCTAAATTTTCACAAAGCTGAACCACTGATCTGTGAACAGCCCTGTCCATATCAGAGAGGATAATAAATGGAATCAGAAGTGTAGCCACCTCTGTATTTAGGAGAATCTTGGGCCAGCATCTGAACAAGAGTGTAAGAATATTCATTTTTAAACCACCCTCTAGTCAATCCTTAAAAGCAAGCAACAAACACAGCTCCTTTTGGCTTCAGCAGGTCCCTTGTGATTAATTTTCTCTGTTCCATTTTCATTTGATCTAATCTCTTTGGTTGCTGGCTTCACAATGTCTTTTAGTTCATTCGTTGTACACCTCTAGATTACTTTTTTGTTTTTTTCTTCTCACAACTTCTTCCCTGGCTTTGGCATTTCCCAAGATTTTGGGTGAGAAAATTCTGTGGTCTCTAGCAAAATGTACCTGGCCGATCCAGTTCCCCTAATCATAATATCTTGGTAGATGGGAAATAGGATATAACCTAGAACAAATACGGAAAAGATTGAGGGAAAAAAAGATATAAGAAATTATTTTGGAAAGTTAAACCCCATATAGGAGAAAGCTTGAAAAAAAAAAAAATCATCAACAATAACCACAGGGTGTCTCAAGGTATGTTCAGAGCAAAAGCAGGTATGGAAAATCCTGCTGCTAGAAAGCAGCGATAAGGAGGAAAACAAAACTACTCTGTCTTTTTCTTCAAGGAGAATAATCTCCAAACTGCAAAAGAGATAACAAAAGTGTTTAAGAGGGAATTGAAAACTCAGGCGAGGTAAGCAAGTAGCAAGAGTGTCCCCAGAGACTTTACATGAATTTTTGTCTCTAGACCAAGATGAACTGAATCCTAAGCATCGACACGACTTGCATTTACAATTGTCCAAAATGTTGCCAGTAATGTTTAAGAATCATGGAAAATGGCAGGAGTCCCATAAGATTGAATATGAAGTACATTCTGAAAAGAAATAAAGATATTGGTTCTGCAAACTACAGATTAGAGAACTAGATGCCATAACATGTTGGGTTTCTATAACTGGAGTAGATAAAAAGAGGATGAAAACACATTACTTGAACTGTACCTCACATAGTAAAAAACTTCTAGCATATACATTAACCCATCATCACAAGATCCCTCTATACAAGACAAACATTTTTATTCCTGGTACTTTTTTTTCTCTTTTTTTCAAATATGGAAATTGAGGTTTGGGAGAAGATTGTCTTTGTGTGATATTACATGAAATTACCTGCCAGGATTGCTTTCATTATAACTCTTCAGCCCTCTCCAAGTTCCATTTTGATATTAGAATGCTGTTTTAATCATCTGTTGTTCAAATGGATCTAAAAAGATCTGATTAAAGATGAAATCAATAGTAGAGAAAGTTTTTTAGATATGACAACACACCTTTTATATACACTGTATGCAAAAGATAGATATTAAAAGGCAAATCTATGCAATATGATCAAAAAGTTATCTTCTTGTAAATCAAGAGACAGATTAAATCTCCCAAATACAAAACTGGACAAGTGACAAGTTAGTATATAAAAAAGTTTTTACTAGACATGTAAATGAAAATTAAAATAGAAATATCAGATGGACAATGATTAGCAAAGATATAAAGGAATGAGAACTCTAATATACTGGAGGTAGATGTGTAAATTTTTCATGCTTTCTAAAGCGTAATCTAGTAATGTATTATAAATTTTAATCTGTATATAATTTAATTTGCTTCTGAAACTTTATCTTAAGATAAGGCTGGTGTAAGTACATGAAGGTGTATAGCCCGGTAGGTATGTGCTATGTTGCTAATAATGGAAAAATTTTGGAAATAGCTTAAGTGTCAATGAATAATGAATAAATTAAATAAATTACAGTACACCTATACTGTAGAATAAAATGCATATGTTAAAAGGGACATGAAGATTACATTTTAAAATAGAAATACATGTATGATATGTAAGTCAAAAAAACAGAAGTATATAGTATGATACAAATTATATAAAATACGTGCAGTATAATTCTGGAAAGGCAAACAATAAATTGTTAATCATGGTTATCCATGGGAGAGAATTTCTGGGAAATTTGGTTTCACTGAACAGTATTTTTTTTTAAAGCACGATGGAATAGAATAGAGAGCCCAGAAATAAACCCACAATTATATGGTCAATTAATCTTCAACAAAGGAGGCAAGAATATGCAATGGAAAAAAGGCAGTCTCTTTAACAAATGGTGTTGGGAAAACTGGACAGCTACATGCAGAAGAATGAAACTGGACCACTTTCTTACACCATACACAAAAATAAACTCAAAATGGATTAAAAGCCTAAGTGTGAGACCTGAAACCATAAAAATCCTAGAAGAGAGCACAGGCAGCAACTTCTCTGACATTGGCCATAGCAACAGTTTTCTAGATACGTCTCCTGAGGCAAAGGAAACAAAAGCAAAAATAAACTATTGGACTACATTAAAATTAAAAGCTTCTGCACAGCAAAGGAAACAATAAAAGAAGAGAACCTGTTGAATGGGAGAAGATATTTGCAAATGACATATCTGACAAAGGTTTAGTATCCAAATATATAAAGAACATATACAACTTAACACTAAAAAATCCAAATAATCCAATTAAAAAACAGGCAGACAACATGAACAGACATTTTTCCAAAGAAGCCATACAGATGGCCAACGGTCATGTGAAAAGATGCTCAATAAAACTAATCATCA
Organism: Halichoerus grypus; assembly: GCF_964656455.1. NCBI lineage: Eukaryota > Metazoa > Chordata > Mammalia > Carnivora > Phocidae > Halichoerus > Halichoerus grypus. Next base: position 62,291,574 of record NC_135721.1, on the reverse strand, counting down.
AGGAAATGCAAATCAAAACCACAATGAGATATTACCTTATACCTGTCAGAATGGCTAGTATCACAAACAAAAAACAACAAGCGTTGGTGAGGATATGGAGAAGAAGGAACCCTTGTGCACTGCCGAAGGGAACGCAGCCACTGTGGAAAACAGTATGAAGATTCCTCAAAAATTAAAAATAGAATTACCATATGATCCTGTAACTCCACTACTGGGTATTCACTCAAAGAATATGAAAACACTAATTCAAAAAGATGTATGCACCCCTATGCTTACCGTAGCATTATTTACAATAGCCAAACTAATGGAAGCAGCCTGTGTCCATCAATAGATGAATGGATAAAGAAGAGGTGGTGTGTGTTTGTGTGTGTGTGTGTGTGTGTGTGTATTTATATATATATATATATAGGAATATTACTCAGCCATAAAAAAGAATGAAATTTTGCCATTTGCAACAAGAAGGATGGAGCTAGAGAGTATAATGTTAAGTGAAATAAGTCAATCAGAGAAAGACAAATACCATATGATTTCACTCATATGAGGAATTTAAGAAACCAAAAAAACAAACAAAAAAAAAAGACAAACCGAAAAACAGACTCTTAACTACAGAGAACACACTGATAGTTACCAGAGGGGAAGTGGGTGGGGGGATGGGTGAAATAGATGAAGGGGATTAAGAGTACATCATGATGAGCAATGAGTAATATATAGAATTGTTGAATCACTATATTGTATACCTCAAACTAAGATAACACTCTATACTGAAATTAAAATTAAAAAAAAAACGACATTTGTTTTAAGTGACACTACCATCTTGAAACCAAGAGTCATTAAGTGTACTATGAGATCATGAGATCCCATACTAGACTCCTTTCCTAAAAAACATTTTTACCACAGCTTAATAAATTCACAAAAAAATATCTTTATCCATTTTTTTCTTGACCCAAAACCAGAAGGGCCAATTCACAGGTAAGAAGATTAAATTATAAAGACTGTTCCACATTGGATGATGAGATTAAATCTAAAAAAAGACAATAAATGTATTAATTTTAGAAATGATTAAAGATAGAAGTTAGAATGGGAGATTGTGCCATGGTCATGTGGAAAACTCTAAATATTTAAATTAATGATTAGTTAAATATGAAGAAATACCATGATTTACTTGCTAATTTAAAATTTCTAATAAAATTTTAAACTATTGATGCAAAAAGAAAAGAGTATTTGGATCTAGGGAGGTAGATCACATTTTAAAATGTGCACTATTAATACCCTAATCCCAAATCCAGACAAAAACCCATCAAAAAGAATTACAGACCAATATCTCTGATGAACATGGATGCCAAAATATTTACCAGGATCCTAGCCAATAGGATCCAACAGTACATTAAAAGGATTATTCACCACTACCAGGTGGGATTTATTCCTGGGATGCAAGGGTGGTTCAACATTTGGAAGTCAATCAACATGATAGAGCACATTAATAAAAGAAAAGACAAGAACCATATGATCCTCTCAATTGATGCACAAAAACCATTTGACAAAATACAGCATCCTTTCCTGATTAAAACTCTTCAAAGTATAGGGATAGAGGGAACATACCTCAATATCATAAAAGCCATCTATGAAAAGCGAATATCATTCTCAATGGGGAAAAACTGAGAGCTTTTCCCTTAAGGTCAGGAACATGACAGTGATGCCCATTCTCATCACTTTTGTTCAACATAGTACTAGAAGTCCTAGCCTCAGCAACTAGACAACAAAAAGAAATAAAAGGCATTCAAATTGGCAAAGAAGTCAGACTCTCCCTCTTTGCAGATGACATGATACTTTATGTGGAAAACTCAAAAGACTTCATCCCCAAATTACTAGAACTCAGACAGCAATTCAGGAACATGGCAGGATACAAAATCAATGCACAGAAATCAGTTGCATTTCTATACACTAACAATGTAACTGAAGAAAGAGAAATTAAGGAATTGATTCCATTTACAATAGCACCAAAAACTATACGATACATAAGAATAAACCTAGCCAAAGAGGTAAAGGATCTATACTCTAGAAACTACAGAACAGTTATGAAAGAAATTGAGGCAGACACAAAGAGATGGAAAAACATTCCATGCTCATGGATTGGAAGAATAAACATTGTTAAAATGTCTATGCTGCCCAGAGCAATCTACACTTTCAATGCAGTCCCTGTCAAAATACCATTGACATTTTTTACAGAGCTGGAACTAACAATCCTAAAATTTGTATGGAACCAGAACAGACCCCGAATTGCCAGGGGAATGTGGAAAAAGAAAACCAAAGCTAGGGGCATCACAATGCTTGACTTCAAGCTATATTACAAAGCTGTGATCATCAAGACAGCATGGTATTGGCACAAAAACAGACACAAAGATCAATGGAACAGAATAGAGACTCCAGAAATGGCCCCTCAACTCTATGGTCAACTAACCTTTGGCAAATCAGGAAAGAATATCCAATGGAAAAAAGACAGTCTCTTCAATAAATGGTGCTGGGAAAATTGGACAGCCACATGTACAAGAATGAAACTGGACCATTTCCTTACACCATACACAAAATAGACTCAAACTGGATGAAAGACCTAAATGTGAGATAGGAATCCATCAAAGTCCTAGAGGAGAACATACGCAGTAACGTCTTTGACATCAGCTACAGGAACTTCTTTCAAGACACGTCTCTAAAGGCAAGGGAAACAAAAGCAAAATGAACTTTTGAGACTTCATCAAGATAAAAAGCTTCTGCACAGCAAAGGAAACAGTCAACAAAACTAAGAGGCAACCCACGGAATGGGAGAAGATATTTGCAAATGACATTTTGGATAAAGGGCTGATATCCAAGATCTATAAAGAACTTCTGAAACTCAACACTCCAAAAAACAAATAATCCAGTCAAGAAATGGGCAGAAGACATGAACAGACACTTCTCCAAAGAAGACATACAAATGGCTAACAGACACATGAAAAAACGTTCAACATCACCAGCCGTCAGGGAAATACAAATCAAAACCAAAATGAGATACCCCCTTACACCAGTTAGAATGGCAAAAATTAACAAGACAGGAAACAACAAATATTGGCGAGGATGTGGAGAAAGGGGAACCCTCTTACACTGTTGGTGGGAATGCAAGCTGGTACAGCCACTCTGGAAAACAGTATAGAGGTTCCTCAAGGTGTTAAAAATAGAGCTACCCTACAACCCAGCAATTGCACTACTAGATATTTACCCCAAAGATACAGATGTAGTGAAAAGAAGGGGTACATCCACCCCAATGTTCATAGCAGCAATGTCCACAATAGCCAAACTACGGAAGGAGCCGAGATGTCCTTCAACAGATGAATGGGTAAAGATGTGGTTCATATATACAATGGAATATTACTAAGCCATCAGAAAAGATGAATACCTACCATTTGCATCGTCATGGATGGAACTGGAGGGGATTATGCTAGGTGAAATAAGTCAAGCAGATAATTATCATATGGTTTCACTCATATGTGGAACAAACGTAGGAGCGTGGAGGACCATAGGGGAAGGGAGGGAAACCTGAATGGGAAGAAATCAGAGAGGGAGACAAACCATGAGAGACTCCAGACTCCAGGAAACAAACTGAGGCTTACAGAAGAGAGGGGGGTGGGGAGACTGGGTAACTGGGTGATGGGTATTAAGGAGGGCATGTGTTGTGATGAGCACTGGGTGTTATACACAGCTCATGAATTATTGAACACTACATCTGAAACTAATGATATACTGCTACATGATGACTAACTGAACATAATAATAAAAATATAAAAATAAAAATGAAATAATAATATTTAAAAAAAAAAACCCTGGGAATTTCCTGATAGGAGCTGACTTTGTTATGCTAATGAAGTGGGGGGGGTGCACTATTGAGCATACACAGAAACACCATGAAGACAGGAACCATTTCTTTCCTCTTGTATTCCTCAATCAATACCTAGAATAATTCTTAATACAAAATAGACACTAAATAAATATTTGTTGAATGAACAAATCAGGAGCAGCAAAAGTACTGTATTCTCAACTGGATACCACATTTGAAGAGAGAATTTCACCAATTAACCTATGGCAGGATTATGAAAAATATAGAAACCATGTAGCATGAGAAATGCTTAAAGCATTACAAAGTCTCCAATTTCCATCTAGAAAGGCAAAGAGGGAAGGACACATGGCAGCTGTCTGTCTTCAAAGATCTAAAAAAGTGTCCCATGCAAGAAAGACCACACCATATGGAATTCTCCATATCACCACAGGGCAGAATTCTGACAAGGGCTTTGGATTTGTAAGGACATATATTTCACCTGAATATAAGTTAAATTTTTCTAAAACTTATGATTGTCTAAAACTGTAAGTATTAAGCTGTTTATCTCTGGCAGTACTCAAACATCATTTCTAAGAAATGATATTTAGGACATCCCTGGATGGTGTGGAAGTTTGAGTAATAATTAAATCCCTTCTCATTCTACCTATTGAAAAGTATTACCCTTTGTATTTTTATCTCAGTTGAAATAATGCTAAGCTATCAGGAATGGGCTTCAAGGCAATATATTTTACATTTCCAATCCTGCCCCTTCCAGCAAAACCATCATAATAGCTCTCTAACCCTTTGGTAATAATGAAATTGATGTTATGAGAAGAGACCTCTCCATCTCCTATAAAATTTCATGCGCTTGTGACTGTATGCATTAGTGCGCGCACACATACACACAAACACATACACATAGAGGACTAGGTGTTTTGTATTGAGTTGTATTTACAACATGGCTTAAATTAGTTTTAGAGACCAAATCACGATGACGTGCTAGCTCTGATATTAGAACCTTTTCATTAATCAGAGAATTTAGAGTTATATGTTAGCTTCATCATCTGAATAAAAAAAAATCTAATAAATCAATTCCACTTTAGGTTGAGTCCATCATTTGGAGTAACAGCGACTACAGAAAATTATGGGTTTATGTCTTGTCTTGTCTGGGAACCTCATAAGTCACAAGTACAATACACTTAAGGCACTTTGAGGCCTCTCAAGTAAGACGTATGAAGCTATTACTCATCACAATCTGTAAAGCAGCTATACTATGGCTTTTAATGGTAATTTTGTAAATATTTCAAATTTTTATTTTTAAGAAGATTCATTTAACTCAGTGCTATGTGATATATAGAAATATATGGACACACACATGCAATACACTAATCTTCCAGCTACATACTTAACTGAATTTACTCTGAAGGAGGCATTAGACAAAATGACATTTATACAAAACTGCAGAATAAAACATAGTAAAGGACACTAAGGTGCTGTCAGTTCAGTTCCTCCTCAGGTTATATTTTAGTGGTTTTTAATACCCCTATGAATTATTTTTATCTGCAGGCCAATTTGTTTTACTTTAATAGTGTTTGGTTTCTTTTCATCCTTTTTAAATCACCCAATTTAAATTTATGAAAATTTCTTGATGTAAAGCATGAATCTGGGTGTCAAGAACATCAGGATTCTAGTCCTGGTTGCCACCCTGCAGCTCATGAAGGCTGTGACCTTGTGCAGAGCATACACCCCTCTGCTGCTCAGTCCTTCATCAATAAAACAAGGCCATTGGATGGGTGGATCACTAAGGCCTTTCCAGCACATTCTCCATCTGTGCCTGTTTAAACAAGAAATAATTTAGGATTTGACTGACAACCTAGGTCAACATTATGTAGTAAGGACATGAGAAACATTTAAAAGCCTCTCCTGTGAAGTTGGATATCTCAAGTAGAGTTCCCCAGACACAGATTCTGAGTCAAGGATTTGTGCAAAAGTGATACGTTAGAAAAACTAGTAGGCTAGTGAGGAAGGGAGATAATGAAGAGATAGATGGAAGTTAAGCAAGAGTGTAGAAAACTCAGCAAAATCCCACAGTGTACAGTAACAATGGCTCAATTCCACACAGGAGCACTGAAGACAAAGGACACTGTGGTCTCATCAGGGACAAGAGAGATGGTGTATTCATACTTCCTCCCCCAAAACTCATCAGAGCTTGGTTAAGGGCTTGGACTCCAGAGGGATATGTATCCCTACATTCAGGTCCTAGGGGCCTCTACTGCACTGAAAGCAATCTTGACAAATAGATGCAGAAGCTGGCTGCTATGAATGAAAACACCCAAGGAACTGAAATGCACCAAAAGAACAAAGGGATCCAAAAGGACATGAGTGGAGAATGCAAAGGTCAGCAGGGTCAGCCTCCACCTCCACCCTCTCCAAAAGGCAAGCAATGAAAGCATGTTAGGTTCTTTTTCCCCAAAGTGTCGTATTATTACATATTCAGTAAAGGTATCTGAGCATGTGTAGATGTCTGACAGATTATACAGGGTGAACAAAATAGATTTGGTCTCAGACTCATGGACCTTAGAGTAAAATGGAGGAGACAGATTATGATTATAAATTATGATAATTCTGTGAGGCACCATAATGAGGCCCAATGTGAGAATGGCAGGAAGGGTTCACTATAAAATAAGAAATCAAGGAAGGCTTGTGTGAGACTGTGACATTTAACCCAACACCTAAAAGATGGGCACAAAGAGCCAGATAAAGAATGGGAATTTGGGAGGAGAATATTCAGACAGAAAAGACCATGTGCAAGGACTCTGATGCTGGAAGGATCTTGACAGAGTCAAAGAACTGAAATAAGTCCAGGGTAGATGAAAAGTTGTGAGCAAGGTGGAGAAGAATGAGGTAGATGGGAGTAAAGCATCTTATACCATCTGACAGTGTTTACATTTTATTCTTGGTGTAATGGGAAACCATTTTAAGCAGGGGGATAGACATGATTAAATGGGAAACCATTTTAATCAGGAGACAGACATTTTATTTTATTTTTTTTTAAAGATTTTTTAAATTTATTTATTTGACAGAGAGATAGCGAGAGAGGGAACACAAGCCGGGGGAGTGGGAGAGGGAGAAGCAGGCTTCCCACGGAGCAGGGAGCCCGATGCGGGCCTCGATCCCAGGACCCCGGGATCATGACCTGAGCCGAAGGCAGACGCTTAACGACTGAGCCACCCAGGCACCCAGGAGACAGATATTTTAAAAATAACACTCTGAGTGTCAGATTGGGGATGGATTGGGAAAGGAGCAAGAACAGGGGGCTGTGAAGGTATTCTCATGAAAGAAGATAATAGGTTGAACCTGAATGATATCAGTAAATATGGAAAGGATTCTTTCTTCTCATGAACCCAAATCAATATCTCAACATCTCCTTTTCAAGCCAAACAAATGAATAAAAAACAAATTGATAAGAATACGTGATGATTAATATAAGAAGACAGAGATGGCTGATTTTTTATATTTGAGACATGATTTTAGAATTTTCATAGTTGGAGCCACAAGAAAAGAAGAAGCAGACGTAAGAGCTGGCCATTGCTATCCAAGGAGAAAAGCCTTAGGCCAATGCACACTTAACCCTATTGAGGAAAGAAGAAAAGAGAGAAGTACCTAAAAGAGAAGAAAATTTCCCCAGGCAGAAAAAAAAAAAGCTATGGACTATTTTATTAATATAGTTAAAATAAATTAAAAAGATAGAGAAGATAGAAGAAAGTGTCACCTTTATGATGTGACCTTTTAACATGAATTCCTAGTAGAAAATCACATCAGATTATCCACTCCCTCTCTCTTATATTGTACTTATGTGTGTGTGTGGACTGGGGAGTGGAGTGTGAAGGGTGATAGTTGAAAAAGAATACCTATAGTTAAAGAATTTTGAGTGAATTTTATCCTCTAGACTGGACAAATATATAATAAAGACAATCATGGGGTTTTATCATCAAAGGACAAAGAATGAGCCCCTGGGCTCTATACTGGGAAGATCAAGGAAGACTAATAGAAGTAAGAAAATCATGTACTAAATCCTGGAAGTGGGAGAGAACATGGCTCCTTACAGGAAATTGAAATACAATAATAAGACTGAAATATGGGATTTGAAAGAGGCATGCACAGAGGATGGGAACGATGAAACTTGATGCACAAGAAGCCTTACATGACATGCTAAAAAGGCTGACACTGACCTGACAGTCCGGTGATCCACTAAAGAATGCTTAGCATTAAAACAACATGGCATCTTAGAGAAATGCTGGCCAGAATGTTGAAACTGGATTTATAAGGGAAACCACTTAGAACACTATCATAATAGTTTGGATAAAAGAAGACAAATCCTAAAAAAAACAATCAGTAGCAATGAACATGGAAGAAAGAGGATGGAAGTTAAAGAATTTTAAGCAAGTGAAATCACTGTTATTTGATGATATACTATCACACCATAAGTGATGGGAAGAAGTGGACAGAAATCAAGAGGTGAAAACCAAGGCCCTGATTCAAATAACTGGGAGAAGGGTGGAATTTTTGAGAGAGAGAAAGAAAAAAAAAAGAGTAAGAATAATAAATAAACTAAAATTTGATAATATGAAGATCTATGAAGCACACGACAATGAATTATTTTGGAAATGATCTGTGGGGTATCTGGATGAAGAAGAAAACTGCCAATTTTTAGACATGTAGGTTTGGAAATCAAAACAGAGATTGAAACCAGCATCCAGACATCCCCCTTGTCAGTTCAGAACATTAGAGGTCATATTGTCCCCAGGCACGGCTGGACCAACCAAGGAACACATAAGCCTAGGCTCAAGGGATAGGAATACTTGCTTATCATTCAAAGGAACCTATAGGACAAGTAGTTAACCAGTGCTACCCTAGAGATATAATCACCAAATGTACCTACTGAAATCTCTAACATGAAGAATAATGATATTTTTTAGATTCCAAGTCTCTTGAGATGGAAAACACCAGACAAGACGGCACCAGAACACGTGCTACCATGACTATATGGGCCTCTAATCAACAGCGTCTACCTTCTCGGGCGACTCCTGCCCCTGGTAGCTACAATGCAGTGGGGAGTGACTTAGACCAGAGGGCTGAAAGCTATCAGAAGAGAGGAGGGGAAGGGACAAAAGCAGGGAAGGAATGTGTTTCATGTTGCAGAACCAGCAGTTCCCACCAAGGAGACATGAGGCCAGGTCTTTCATCCCATAGCCCCTTGCCAGGTATCTGCCTGATAGCCTCTGAATGTGAGCCAGTTTGAGCCAGAATGGAGTTGAGCACCTATGCAGAAGCCCCCCTAAGTTGTCCTGAAGTTATCTTTAGCTCATTAAAATTCTACAATCTCCTCTTATGGGCAGGGTTTTCCACCATTTTTTTTGAACATAAGATGTATGCACTAGCTAGTTGACATGTTAGGCCTGCAAAATTGAACCAAAATGCCTAAGCAATAGAATATATACAAGTTCTTTAATGTATATTCAAGCTCCCTGGCCCTACCCCCTAATACACTGAACAAAAGCTTACTGTACTAATTCCCTGGAAGATAGTGCTTTGAAAGCAATCTCCCTGTCTCCTTACTTGTAACAAGTAATCAAAAGTCCTTTGCTTTCAACATAGGTCATATTCAATTTAATGCACCCCAAGTGGCAAGCCCTTTGAGTTTGGTTACAAGATCTTTGCAAGATATATTGAGACTTGCATATAACAGTTTAAACCAATAGATTAAATTAGATCACTCAGGAAATGCCTGAGAAAAGAATTATTAAAAACTAACCACAAGGAACATCAAAATGAAACATAAATAGAGAAAGAAAAGGCCATTTACAAAAAGAAAAATCTTTCATGGAGTAAGAGAACCAGGAAAGACAAGTGTTGGGCAATCAACGGAGGAAAGAGGATCAGGAGGGAGCAGTCCTTGAGTCCAAATGCTACAATGATGTCAAATTGATAAGGACAGAGGACAAACCATTTACTGGTTAATAGTTTGGTAGAGAGCAGTATGAGAAGAACTCAGACTTCAGGAGGAGGAACGGTGAGTAGGAAGTGCAGAAGTGGAAAACAAGGGAAAATAACATCTTTAAGAAACTAGAAACTGGGCTCTGAGATAAAGGAGAGAGATAGAAGGGTAGCTAGACTCACTTTTTTGAGCATAGGTTTTATGTCTATGTTGTTCATCTAAAATATGGGTAAATGACTGACAAAATGGCAGGTGTTTTACAATATGTATCCAATAAGTGAAATAATTAAATGGTTATTTGGAAGGATTTGATTTTTATTTTTTACCTTTTTTTGGTTTTTATTTGTTTGCTAAAGTGGAAGAAACCTGAGCATATGTTCATTCTAAAAGGAAAGAGGGAAAGGTTGAAGATACAAGAAAAATCAGGGATTGTTGAACGAGATGCTGAAGCAGTCTAGAAGGTAGGTGATCCAAAGTACAGGGAAAGGATTTGCTTTGACAAGAGGAGGAACCTTTCTTTCTTTCTATTTTTATACTTTTTTTAGAGAGAGAAGGAAAGGGTGGGGGGGGCAAAGGAAGAGGGAGAGAGAGAATCCTATGCAGGCTCCATGCACAGTGTGGAACCCGATGTGGGGGCTTGATCTCACAACCCTGAGATCATGACTTGAGCTGACACTTAACTGACTGAGCCACCCAGGCACCCCCTTTTTTTTCCTTTCCATAGCAAAGAGGCAGGAAAATGGTACAGGTTTGTGAGAAATCATCTTTTGAAAGAGTGTTAAATGTGTTACCCATTTGACCAATATTTATCAAGTGTCTACTGATTGCCATCCACTGTGAAAGGTGCTAGATATACAATGGTGAATAAAAAAAGATAAGGCTCCTGCTCTCAAGTTGCTTAGAATTTGCAAGAGGTGAGAGGACTATTAATTAAATAATCACTTATACATTACCATACAATAGTAACAAGGAGAAAAGTACATTTTTCTGAAAGAGTGCATAAAATACTTACACACTGATTTCAGGGAAAACTTCCCAGAGGAAGATATGACTGAGCTAATAATTGAAGAGTAAATAGAATTAACCAAGAAGTCTATGATGGGAAGGATATACCAGACAGGACATGGTCTTTGTGACAGTATGGTGCTTTAAAAATGTTGAGAGTTTTTGAACTCTAAATTCTGTACACTTTGCAAATACACTTTAACAGGTGGTGGGTGGGTGGATATTTATGCCCAGCCTATGACAGCAGAAGTGGTCATCCAGAAATTCTGTCTTTACCTCTGCACCTCTATCTGCCACACTGCTCAAGGGGATTTAGGCAGGGGTAGGGGATAGGGTAAGTTTTAACAGAAAATAGCTTGGGGTATCCTAAGGATCAATTTCCAATGTTACAACCTTCTGTAGGTATGAACTACTACTGTACATATTAGCCATACAAGTTTTATACATATTAATACTGAAGTCTGTTTTCAGTTATAGGTACCAAGTCACAAACTACTCAAGCTATATTTATAAGAGAATATTAAATAAGTAAATAAATAAATAATAACAAATTCACATACTAATGTAAATTAGTGTATTATTTCACAACACATTCTATTTCCCTGTTGATTAAAACAGACATCACTAAACATAAAGTGGTAAAGCCACTAGAGATTTGAAGGATTGTTTTAATTAGGTGTCCTTTTTTGGCAAATATTTTCACGGGTCTCCACTCCCGATATAAATTCTGAAATACACGTAAGCAAGTGTGTCTTTATTCTTCACCTATGTGATTTTGATCAATGAAGATACATTTTCTGTAGCAGAAATTCAAATCCTGGATCTGGCCCATGAAATAGCTCATCGGGGGAATTCAATAGTTGATTTATTATAGCCACTGCAAAAGAGGAAAACGTATTGCTAATAAACAGCAATTAGCCACATGTTTTAGGCCAAGTGGAGACTATTACTCACTCTGAGAGTTTTTGAACTTTGAATTATCTGCATCTTATTCACTCACTTTGGCAGATTATTATTTTCAAAAACATTTGTCATAATGTCCATATACATGAACACTTTTCCTCTTCTTTATCAAAGGAAGTTGAGCCAATCAAGCATTCATATTGATCTAAATATTTTTTCTACTTATTACTGAACCCAAATATGATTCTAAATCAAGAAGTTTGGAGAGGACAATGAGATTCTGTAGGCATTTTCCAGTGGGGATGAGCTAACAAGACTCAAACTTATATTGAATTCAGGGAGCCAGTCCTAAATCTGAGCTAGAAATATTATGAGTCTGGAGCAATGAACTTTCCTAAAGGGAGTTCTTTGGAGCCTATGTGTGTGCCATATTCATTTTTTCAAGGTATTTTTAATTTTATAAACTTCAATGAAACTAAATCTATAACTATGCAAAACAGACATAAATATTTTGCAATCTCAGTATGAGCTAAAACTTAGATCAGGCTGCAGAATAAATCATCATAGCCTTACATTTAAAGTAAGCTACTTAAAAGACATAACAAAGAAAAATTCGAGTTGTCTTGAAATGGAATAATCAGCCTTGAAAAGTTGTGAGTTTTCTGTCACTGAAGGCATTCAAGTGAAAGCCAGATATCCTAATCAGAAATGTTGTGGAGTATCATACATTGTTTAATGTATGCTCACTAGGGTTTCTTTCAATATTCACCAGTTATAATTCTAGAAAAGTGATAGATGAAAAATATTATCTAATGGAGTTAATTAAAATCATTTCTATTTTTAAATAAGATGGCACATCATTTGGTGTTCTTGGCTACAAGTACCAACTAAACTTCTAGCTAACATAGAAGAAATTAGTTATTTGGTAGCTCATAGATTGGAATCTGGAGAAAATAAGCTTGGGAAAGTGGGTAGGAACCAAGGAAGTCTAAGCAATGACAACCACTACCAAGTTCATCCCAAAGGTCTAGTCTGATGAGAATGTTGTGTTTGGTATCACAGCCATCTATCTTGCTGAACCCAGCTGTCATGAATACTCAATACCAAGGCCATATGCCAACCTTGTCACTGATGCATATCTTACAGAATTCTGTAAAGCTCTTGCAAATAAATTCTGTCCCTTCCTCTTTGCATCATTCTCTCCAGAGTTTAAGCTCTGGTTGAAGCATCAGTCTGACAAAACCATAATCAGGTACTTATATCCTAGCTACTAAGGGGTAGAGAGAAAACAGTTTGTACCCCTTCAACTAAATAATGAGGATAAGACATTCTACCAAAATGGAAGGGGAGTTTGGATTCTGATCTATCAAAATAAAGGCAAATATTTACTCCAATGCTTTTATTGAATGTTTTAATATTCAAGAATCTGTGTCTTTATAATGTTGGTGAGTCTTTGAGCCATGGGGGCAAGAAAGGATTTTGTGACTTTTGTGCATTTTGCTTTACTCATAAACTTTTAATTCCCATCTCCTGGAGGTATTTCCTAGAGCACTGCTCTAGTTTCTCAAAACACTGGGTAATGACCATTTATCATGGACTATCCTATACCTTTATTTTCTCTGAATAGAACAAAGTAATCAATTTTAAGGAAATAGCTGCCTCTCCCCAACTCATGGTCTCCAATTACAGGTTTCCTGGGAAATGCCAGGATTGCTTATGGCCCATTGTTAATGATCTGAGGCCGCCTATTCTGCTAAATGTTAACTGTGGTATGGAAATGTGATGGTGTCTGAATTAGAGTTCACTAATCAAAATAATTATACCCACTCTGCACATTTCACATGCCTTCACTTAAATAGGATCAAGTATCATTTAATATGAACCTTTATATAAAGCTGCATTCTCAAGAGGCTCCCTCTCCTTCAAACTGGATGAGCTCAGAGTCTCTTGCAGAAAGACATGCATATAGATGTGAAAGCCCCTATTTTGTACTGATGGTGTATATGCTACCACTACCAAATTCCTCCCCATTCTGTGATCCCAGAGTGACATAAAGACAACAGAGATCAGCATGCTTGCCTGATTTGGGGTAGCCATATTGGAAAAAAATAATTAATAAAATTCAGATCAAATTCCGTTAACTCATCACCATATGGAACACCCACACCCTTAATTTGATCACTAACATAAACTTTATCCCAAAAGAGGAGCAGGATATTATGAGAAAATATTGGAGGAACAAGTTTTATCCATAATTTAGAGGTATTTTTTCTTTGAGGCTTTCACTCAGTGATATTTTCTTCTCCTTTGTTCTACAATCTGTGATGCAGAGTACATGCTAATGAGCACTGGAAGCTTCCTTTACCCTAGTACTAAGGTTATTACCTTGGTTTATATTGTGTCTTCCTCGTCAACCAGTATCCATCATTCCACAAATTGGACAAATATCAAATAACATAAATACTACATAATAAATAAAGGAATAGTAAAGAATCTTTGTTCTTGCCTGCCAATTTCACCATGCTCACAAAAGGAGGCTATAAATGTATTTAAGAACAGAAAGGAATGCCAGATGTCACTGGATGGCATCATTCATGATTTTTCGAATGCAAAATATTCAAAATTTGAAAAACAATGTATAGGAGACAATGAAAAGGGGAATGTGGGCAAAGATTGACTGCCTCCACTGTAAATTTAGAAAAACCTAATTAGTATCTGCTTTTTAAACATCAAGAGAGACTATGTGATAAATGTAAGCTACTATCTCCAATAAATAGCATATGGTTTAAGCAGCTCACAGCTTCAAAGAACATCTGAGAATTCCTATTATATGTGTGTGTTGGTCCAGGTCCTCTGAGAAGCAGATGACAAGTTGGGATTAAATGTTCAAGGACTTCATGGGGGGAAATGCCTATGTGAGAGAAAGCGGGACAGGAAGTGGAGAGGCTGGGTGAGTCATCAGACCACTCCCTGTGTTAGTCTGACCCCAGCCAAGGAGAGAGGGTGGGATGGTTGGGTGGAAGCACTTTAGCAAGCTTTATGTCTAAGGAGGGGTCAGCAGGGCTCTTGGGGAGTCCTGGAGCCAAAGTTATTGTTTTCCAGGAACGTGCCTGCATTACTGTCCCCGACATGCTCAGTCATTGTGGAAGCAGCCATAGGAGCAGTTGGGGATTTCAAAGCACAGAAGCTGAGATCTTCTTCCAAACATTCCTTCCAAAGTTTCACCATAGAATAAGATTTTTCTGTGTCATTAAAATAGGCCGAAGGCAAAAAGCTTCCGAGAACTTCCCTTCCATAATATAGTCTTGGTATAGAAACTGGCAAGAAATCTGGATAATTGCTAAGAGTTTGGTTCATCTCCCTCAACTGCTGTCCTAGCTCTGTAACTGGATTCACCTCAGGACATTTGGAATGTCACTTTATTTTAGTTTTCACTTTCTTTTATTTATTTACTCCTCAACTGTTTGCAATACCTTTTTCTATTAAATCTGTTCACTTAGAAGTTTTCATCAACCATCTCATTACCAAATGCAATGTTTTGTTTTGTTTTGTTTTAAATATGAGTGCATTCTAGTGGACTTTTCCTTGAAGCATCTGAGTTTTGCACACTTTCCTTGAAGTACTCCTCTCTTGACTTCTGTGAATCAGTGTTATCTTCATCCTCTAGGTCTCTAATTACACCTTCTAGTCCTCTTTTATTAGGTCCTTTCACTTCTCCCAACATTAAATTTGAACTTTCACCAAGTTGTTGTCCTTAGACTGCTTATATCTAAATACTTTTTTACTTAGAGTGTTAATTATTTCCCACGTTTCCAACTCCTGAACATACCTGTCTACATCTGAACTATTTTTGAACCTGACATATATTTCCAAGTATTTTCTGGACATTCCCCATGGAGGCTTTCAAAGGCACCTTAAATGGGAAATGTCCCAAATCAAATAACTTCTGTTAACTTTCTTATTTTAGGTAATAACACCTCCCCTGCACTATTTTTCAACATATTTTTAGCCATTTTAAGTTTTCTGCTCTTATATCCTTTCTGAGGTTAAATGAAATAGTTCAAACTTACTGCTAAATGTTAGTCAACAGGTAAAGAAAACAATAATTTTATTTTTCATATTTAGAAAGTTTATATTTTGCAAATTATAAAATGAACACATTATTTAAGTAAATTAATGATATATGAAATAGAAAAATCAGAAAAGAACAAAATATATATCATGTTATATTATTCCTAACTTTCTATTTATTTATTTTTTAAAGATTTTATTTATTTATTTAATTGAGAGAGAGAGAGAGACAGCGAGAGAGGGAACACAAGCAGGGGGAGGGTCAGAGGGAGAAGCAGGCTTGCCGCCGAGCAGGGAGCCCGATGCAGGGCTCGATCCCAGGACCGTGAGATCATGACCTGAGCTGAAGGCAGTCGCTTAACCAACTGAGCCACCCAGGCACCCCATTCCCAACTTTTTAATATTTTAAATTATGCTCTGTGAACACAGTTGTATTTAAATGTTTACATATCTGCATAGATATATCTATCCTATTGGGTAAAAGTCTAGAAAAAGGATTGATGGATCATACTGAATAAACATTTTTGCTAAAGTGTTCTATTAAAAGGATGTAACTAGTACCCTCCAGAAATAATGTATACAACTGTTCATTTATCAATATAATTTTGCAATAAATATCCTTTCATATAAATCTTTGTATACATTCACATATATTTACATTTTGTAAATTCCCATAACTAAATCAATAAACTGGGATTTTGTTTCCAATACATAGAAAATCCACATCATTAAGAAAATGCAAATCAAAACCACAATGAAATATGATCTCACACCTGTTAGAATGGCTATGTATCAAAAATACAAGAAATGACAAGTATTGGTGACAATGTGGAGAAAAGGGAACCCTAGTGTACTATTAGTGGAAATGTAAATTGGTGTAGCCACTATGGAAAACTCTATGGAGTTCTCTAAAAGAATTAAAAATAGGACTACCATATGACACAGCAATTCCACCTCTAGGTATTTATTTGAAGAAAACGAAATCACTAACTTGAAAAGATATCTGCATGTCCATGTTCATTACAGCATTATTTATAATAGCAAGATATGGAAATAATCTGAGTGAACATCAAGGGATGATGGATTAAAAATGTGATATATATCTCTATATATATCTCACATATATATCACACACATATGTATACACACACACACGTATACACACAATAGAATATTATTCAGCCATAAAAAAGGAAATCCTGCTATTTGTGACAACATGATGATCCTTGAGGACATTATACTAAATGAAATAATTCAGACTGAGAAAGATAAATACTGTATGATCTCACTAACATACAGAATCTAAAAATAAAATGAACTCAAATATAGAGAACAGACTGGTGGTTGCCAAAGGGAGGGGATGGGAGTGGGGGGAATAAGTGAAGGTGGTCAAAAGGTACAAACTTCCAGTTATAAGTAAGTCCTGGGGATGTGATGTACAGTATGGTGACTATACTTGACAAGACTGTATTGTATACTCGAAAGTCGCTAAGACAGCGGATCTTAGAAGTTCTCATCAGAAGGAAAAAAATGTGTAGCTATATTTGGTGATGGATGTTAATTAAACTTATTGTGGTAATCATTTTGCAACATATACATATATCAAGTCATCATGTTTACACCTAAAAGTAATACGATATATCAATTATATCTCATTTTAAAAAAAGAAAATTTGCAAGGGTTTAAGAGAGCTACAGTGGCAAAAGCACTGCCAGTTTGCACTAAAAGGGTGCATGACTGAGAAAAAAAAAAAAGACTCTGGACCTCTAACTTCCTAGAGACTGAGAAGGTTACTCAGCTAATGAGACCATTTCCTCAAAAATGGCCAGAATGGATAGAAAAGAAAGGACATTTCAGACGGAAAAGCCAAAAACTCATAGAGAATAATTGACAGGGGATCCATTTCTAGGGAGCAGAACTACACTTAAATGAAGGAACACTCCAAAACCAGATGGGAACCTAGAACATTTGCTCAATGAAATTTCAGAATTTCTGTGAACCAGGGACTACTGTGTGTTTCTCATTCTCTTCATTTTCATAAATAAAAATTTACCCTGTTTCTTCATTATATATTGGGTGTTTTGGGAGCACATAATTTGTCTTTTTGGTTATAGGTCTCCAAACCAAGAGGGGCCACATCCAGACCAATATAGATAATAAAATCATAGACTCTGAATTTCATGCTGCGATTGGATCTTCCTTTTGATCGTCATGGGAAGGGGTGAGCGTATTTTATATTTGAGAGGGATATGAATAATTATGTCCTCCATGAGGCAGAGCATGATAAATTGATTATATTAATACCTCCACTTCTTTTCTCCTCTGTGTATGCACACATTCGCTAAGTAATTTCGTGGTTCCTCTAACCAAAGACATAGAGTCAATTTCCCCATCCTTTGAATATGGATTTGCTTTGTGAATTGTTTTGCCTACTGGGATGTGGCAGAGACAACCATGTGACTGACCAAAAGAACTTCCCAGCCTAAATCATTGATTCACAGACACAGCAGCTGAGTGATTGTTTATTGCATGCCCCTGAGGTTTTGTGATTATTGCATAGCATTATTGTGTTAACATATGCCCTGTTCTACTTTTGTTTTTTTCCCTTAGTACTTACGACCTTATAACCCACGTAATTGCTTATTTTATCTCATGTACCCAGTCTGGGCAAGGCATCTAATAAAAGCTCTATATTTTTGATTATTTTAAATTCATTTAGTTAATTGAATTAGAATAGAATATTTTGAGATAGATGGTTCTATTTTAGAAACTCATGCAAGGATTGAGTAGTGGGTTTATTGCTCATCCTGATTTTCACATTAATCAAAGAAAACTCTGTAGAAGAGGTTAAAGAACAAACAGGCATTGGGCATTACATCATCAGGATCTAATTCACGAGGATCATCTCATGCAGTGATTATCTCCTTGGCATTGAACTGGTCTCTTTATTTTCAATGGGTGTTATATGAAATGCCTTGTTTCAAATGAAGATCTCCCCCTGGATAGTTCAGCTTGATGGTATTTAGCAAATCCTTCAATGTCCATAATAATAACCTGCAGCTCACACTGCCAGACTAACTTTCAGTTCCTTCCTCCTAAGACCTGTCTAATTTGCAACCTATAATTACCATAATTATTTAATGAATGAGACATTTTTTATATTGATCGACTCTCAAATAGTCATTAATTAATTAAAATCAATACGAACTTACATTTGTTTGGATTGTAACCTTTCATATCATTGCCTGTGTTTGTTTTGTTTTCAACAGCCTAGGAGACACTGTATATAATATAAAATAGATGAAAAATAAACTGGATAAGAGCAACAGCATCTATTTTCCACACTCCATTAATACCCTAGTCATAATTCACACGTTATTAGAATATGAACCCAAGTTAATTAACAAAAATATTGCTAAGTTACACTGCTGTCTGTTGCATCTGCAATTGATTGTTATCTACAAATAAACACACACAAACCAAGGACAAATCACAATAAATTTAAGTAGACAGGTACAAGCAAATTGGACTATGAAAGTAGCATGTCTCTTTGCTTAAGTGTCTTCCACAAATCCCAGAGAGATGTGTTTGGATTTAATATAATTGGATTTGCTGTTTCCTTGCAGTTTAATGCGTGAATAACTGCAATTACATATGACTCTACTCTCCCAGCTAAACAAATTTATTTATTAAGCTATTAAATAGAATCTATAGATCATAGGAATTGAAAATCATTTGGCAATGTTAGTTTTATATTAGGCTAAGTAATTCTTTTTTTTTAAGTAATTATTTTCTGATCACCATTTTCAAATGCTACTGGTGAGGTGAGATTGGAAAGGTTGACACAATTTAAACTTTGAAATGGATGACCCCGAAATGTTCTCTTGTCAGCTCTTTTGTTTTGTTTTATTGCAGTTTCTTCTATGCTTCAGCAGTGTTATGGGCTGTGCCTCTTCAAATATTCATATGTGGAAGTCCCCAGTACCCCAGAATGTGACTGTATTTAGAAACAGGTTTTCTGAGTTAAAATTAAGTTATATGGGGGGCCCTAACCAAGTATGACTGGTGTCCTTCTAAGAAGAGATTAGGACACCAATATACAAAAGAAAAGACCATGTGGACACCCAGTGAGAAGACAACATCTACAAGCCGAGGGAGGACTCAGAAGAAACCAGCCCCGCTGACACCTTCATCTCAGATTTCTGACTTTCAGAATTGTGAGAAAATATGTCTACTGTTTAAGCCATCTAGTCTGTGGTATTTTTTTATGGCAGCTCTAGAAAACCAATATAAGGAACTTCAAAATACTTTTCTATGGGAGTCTGAATCTTGAATCTTAAACTTCTGGTGTTCAGGGAAGTAGACTTGGTTCATATTTAGATATCTGGCTAGCACAAGGCATATAACACTTTTGTTTTGAGAAAAACTACCTTAATACATTTCACTGACCAAGATTCAAGGGAGAAGGCAGAAATTCTTGGTTCCTCATCTGTAATTATCCATTCTTACCTATTTATTTATGGAATTCCAATTGTTTTCAGAGCAGCAGTGTGACTCTATGGTAACTAGGGACTGGATGTGATCCAGTTCTGACAAATAAGATCAAAGATAAGTCAACCAGGTGGACTTTACAGGAGATCCGTTTTCTTCCTAGTATAAAGAGAATAGGCTCAGTGGACAGACATATTTTGCTCTTTACTCTTCCCTCTCTCATGCTGCCTGGAATATGAACACAATACAAGGAAGCAGAGAAACCATTTTGAAACCATTGAAAAATAAATGCCAGATGAAAAAGATAATGGGGTAGGAATTTAAAAGATCTTGGACCTTCCCTGAGGAGCTGTGCAAATCCTGAATTAATTGCCTACAGACTTCCCATAATGTGAGAAAAATGAACTCCTATTTGGTTGTACTATTGTCATCAGGTTTCTGTCACATGTAGTCAAACATAATTCAAACTGATACAAAGGGTTTGACTAGACAAGCGCACTATCATGTATCTTAAAGCACAAATTCTGACTAGCTATGTTGGTTAAAGCATTAAGCTACTGGTATTTAGTAATGAACTGATTCTTTATAATAAAATGGTTAGCTTAATGCTGACAAATGCTATACAACACAGCCACTATGGATGTAATTCTTGTTAATTCTTTCTTAGTGTTGTTCAAGGGGGACTGAATGCAACATGCATGCTTAATGAAAATCTACAAATGAGTAAATGTGTAAGGACATGGCTTGGCAACAGCATCCTTATTAAAAGAAAATCATGATGGCACATATTATGGCATCAATGTGATTTTATTGAAAATTAGAAGACAATGGGACTTTAAAAATATAGGTCAATATAAC
Organism: Halichoerus grypus; assembly: GCF_964656455.1. Lineage (NCBI taxonomy): Eukaryota > Metazoa > Chordata > Mammalia > Carnivora > Phocidae > Halichoerus > Halichoerus grypus. The sequence goes on along the minus strand of NC_135721.1, from coordinate 62,270,404 downwards.
ACAACCCTGTTGAGATATCATATTTTATATTTTTAAATAATTTACATTTATTTGTTAATGTAAAAATTTAATTCCCCACAAACTGCAGTAATTTTCCATTCAGCTCTCATTCAGTATTGTTGACTATTGAATGTGTGTGTGTGTGTGTATTTATTTAAAAAGATAAACCATATGTGGTTCAATGTATGTATAATATCCTTAAATTCAAGGGGAGGGAGGAAATGCATTGGAGGAAAAGGAACAGAAAAATACACTTCTTTGGGTATACATATCTGATACATTTTACTCTAATCTATGTAAGTATTTTAATATTATACTAAATTAAAATTTAAAGATGTGATTGCTAAATATGAAGAAAATAAGTCATATACACCAAACTTTGTGCTAACTTGATAGTATAATCACACAGACAGGAAAATTTCAGGTGACTATGAAACAGAGTAGCTTAACTGAATACCCCTACTGTGGTATTTCTGAAAGAAAAATATAAAGGAAAATTAAAATCTGAAATTGTGTTCAGTAATTACAATGTTTGTGATAATGTTGATGTTATTATACTGAGTCTGTTGCATCTGTATTGTGGAATAAAGCAAATGAATAATTACTTCAGTAATTTTGAAATAAAATGAGAAAAAGATAAGATCAAAGAGGTTAAATAAAAGCTGTATAGTCTTGAGTTTAATTATATGAATTATTTGAATTAATTAATATATTAATTATATGAGTATACACTTATAATATATTCTATATTTTTAAGTAAACAAATATTTCTGAGCTCTGAAAACTAAAAAAGGTCTAGAAAACTAACTCAAGGGAAACAAAAAATCCTAGTATTCAAATTGTAGTTTCTAAATACTGTTTCTCACAACAGGAAACGAGGGCCTTCTGTACGGTTAGATCTGGCTGGCACCAGAAATTTGTAAGATGAACCTGTAGAATTTTGTCATAGACAGTACGAAAGCTAACAAGGATTATTAGAGTCATGTCAAAAGCACATAGGAAACAACTTGAAGAGGTTTCTACTGGACAAAGATAAAATAATTTAAGTACTAATAAAAACAATAACTGCAATATTTTGAAATACATCAAATATGTTTAAATACCATTCATTCCTTTAAAAGAAAGTAGTCATCTTTGGAAGATCTGAAGGAAAAAAATTATTTTTTAATTGGTAAATAAAAGGACTATATCAATCATATAATCTATATCTTTCCTATACAACCTGTACTTTTCAATATCCAAATAATTTCCAAGGGATGGATTCACCCTAAAAAATTATTTCATCTAACAAGTGAAGAAAAAAATTACAAGAGAAAGTCACCATTTTGTAACTGCTAATGAAATATTGGATCTAGACAATAAAATTTTTTTAAAAAGCTATTAACATCAAGGAGCAACCATGAGGTATAGAGTAGTCCCTCCTTACCCATACAGGATATGTTCCAAGACCCCCCAATGGATGCTGAAACTGCAGAGAGTACCAAACCCTATATATACTATGTTTTTTCCTATACATACATACCATGAAAGAGTTTAATTTATAAACTAAGCACACTAAGAGGTTAACAATAACCAACAATAGAACATTTATAACAATATACTGCAGTCAAAATTATGTGAATGTGTTATCTCTCTCAAAATATCCTAATGTACCATACTCACCCTCCTTATTTTGGTAATGTGAGATGGTAAAATGCTTAAGTGATGAGATGAAATGAGGTGAAGGATGTAGGCATCGTGATGTAGTATTTGGGCTACTATTGGCCTTCTGATGGTATGTCAGAAGGAGAATCTTCCAAACCGTGTCTGACCATGGGTAAGTGAAACCATGAAAAGCAAAACCATGGAAAAGCTGGGGCCGGGGGGAGGACTACTCGTCTGCTCAGATCTGTCATCAGAAATGTACATGCCTTTAAGCTGCAGGGAAGAAGAATTGCTCAGAAGAGAGGAAATGGGCAGAGAATGAATTTGTAGGTTAAAAGTGATCTAAAAGCCAAATAACTCAATATTAATATGTGGGTTTTATTTTGACCCTGACTCAAAAAGTATTAGGCAATCAAGGAAATTTTCACACTAGTTAGAAACTTGATGATATTAAGGAACAATTGTTAAATGTTTGTTGTGGCAATGGTTTTGTTGTCATACTTTGAAAAAGGACTTCTTATTTTAGAAATACACATAGAAGTATTTACAGGTGAAAGTATAGTATTTCTTCAAAATAATTTGAGAATAAGATTAGGCATGGTTGAAAATGGGGAGAGTATAGATGAAATAAGTTTGGTCATGAATTTTTGGTTGTTGAATCTGTCTGATCATATTATTCTCTCTACTGGTTATAAGACACCGGTACATTAAGAATGTACAAAATGAATAAGATAAACTCCTTGGTCTAAAGTAGATTATGAATTGGTAGAGAATAGATTATGCCAAAATCCTCTATAATCTGTGATAGATTATTTTTAAATGTTATAGCAAAAAGCTAAGGGACCACAGAGGAGAAAATAATTCGTTCTTTTTGGAGATCAGACCTGGTAATAACAAAGAAGGTGACATGTAAGCTGAGCCAGGAAGAATTACAGCATGTGTGAAGAAAGAACACAAAACATTCTGGGAATGGAGATGAGTTCTGTGACTGGACAATATAATACATTGAGCTAGTTTTGAGTGAGCAGTGGTGGGAGATACCTCTAAACAGATTTGTAGAAGCCCATTGTGTAAAGGCTGGCATGCCACATTAGGTCATTTTTACTTTGCTATTATCTTGTTATTTAAAGTAATTATGAAGGCATCTTTGTCAGTGAAGGAAGATGAAATTTATTTTATTTATAACTCTCTAATATTTAGCTCTACAGTATTGGACCTCCATGTACCCTGTTCCAAGCCTGGGAATATTAAGAGACCCAGCTGCATAATGGGTTTAACCAGTTGTGGTCTTCTACTGAAAAACAATTTTATGCTCACTAAAACTGATGCTATAATGATCATTATTGTAAATACATCTTCTCACACATTGTGTATATTTCATTTAGGATAAACTTCTAAAAATTGGCAGGGTATATACATACTAAATTTGATAGATATTGTAAATTTGATAGATACTATAGAATTGCCTTGCAAAAAAGTGTGCCATTGTCCTCCCAAACCAATGTGTATGAGATTGCCCATTTTTTTCACATTATCACCACTGCTGTGTGTTTCTAGTTCAACTTTTCCAATTTATACATGAAAAAAACACTATTTCACTCTTTTAATAGTGTCTTTTAAATTATGAATGATACTGTATATATTCTCGAGTTTATAATTGATTTTTATTTCTCTTTTTTCTGTTGGACTCCTCTTTAAAACATTTGCCCGTCCCTTTCTTTTGGAATGTTGGTTCTTTTATTGTTAATTTGTCTGAGCTCTCTCTATACATTAAGAAAATTAACATTTTTCCATCATATTTTTGCAGTAATTTTTCCAGGTACATTATTTTTTTCATTTTATCTTACGTTTTATCCCATAAAAAGGCTCACAAATTATATGTAGTCATAATTATCAGTTATTTTATAAACCCTGTTTTTTGTTATTTAAATGTTAAGAAAGTATTATTAAAGAGATAGGATCTACTAAAGTAAAGACAGAATTTATAAAAAGAGATATAACATATAAGGAAATGTATACACACATTCATACTGGATTTCTGAAATATAATATATTTGGAAAAAATCTTCAGAGAAAGGAAGTGATCATGTGGACACAAATGATGGGATGACTGTAAGTTCAGTGCTAAGAATGTACTAATAAGCAAGACATGGAGAAAAGTTTTACATGGTTGGTTAATAGGTATGACATAAAGAAGGAAAAATTAAGTCTTTAAGTGAGCTAAGATTTAATCCAGAATTTGACCAAATGGAATAAATTTTTTTTAAAGATTTTATTTATTTGACAGAGAGAGACACAGCAAGAGAGGGAACACAAGCAGGGGGAGTTGGAGAGGGAGAAGCAGGCTTCCTGCGGAGCAGGGAGCCCAATGTGGAACTCGATCCCAGGACCCTGGGACCATGACCTGAGCCGAAGGCAGACACTTAACAACTGAGCCACCCAGGCGCCCTGGAATAACTTTTCCATAATGATTAAACTGCTCACACATTGTGCAGGGCAAACTGAAACTGTAGTGAAAAAATACAATGAAATTAATAGTGAACAGTAGTTAAAATAGCACAGATCAGGTAGCTAAACATTGAAGACAATGTGGAGAAGTTTTGAGGAGTTTGAGAGATCTAGTCAAGAGGAATGAGAATATGGTCTTGGGTGGAAAGTAAAAACAGTATACAGAGTGTGCATGCTGGGGCACTTCTCAGGGGACACAAAAGTTGCCAAGATTCTTTGTCAGGATATTATTTTGAATTTTCCATGCATTTATTCACCAGAACTATGTAGAATTCCTAGTAATTGCCAGGGACAATTAAATTGGTGATGTTTCAAGAGTGAATAAGACAAATAAGATCCTTGCTTTCATAGAACTTAACATTCTAATTGGATGAGAGAGAAAACTACAATCAAATAATTGAACAAGCCAAGTTCTCATTATAATCAAAGTGATAAGACTGTAAATGGGATAATATGAGAGAGTGTTTGTGGTGGCTAGAGTTCCTCTCAGAAGTGACACTTGAATTGAAAATGGAATTTAGCACAGACTAAATGTTTTGTGTACCTCCCACCCAAAATTCATAAAAATCCTACCCCTCTATGTGATGGTATTAGGAGGGGAGGCTTTTGGGAGTTCATTAGGATTAAATTAGGTGGAGCTGTCGTGAATGGGATTAGTGCCCTATAAGAGACAAAAGAGAGCTTGCTTCCTCTCTGCTCTCCACCTTATGATGATATAAGATGTCAGCTGCCTGCAACTCAGAAGAGGGCCCTCATCAGAACCCAACCATGCTGGTACCCTGATCTCAGACGTCCAGCCTCCTAAACTGGGAGAAATAATGTGCTATTGTTTATAAGTTTATGATAGTTTGTTGTAGCAGCCCAAAAAGACTAAGACAGAATGATATGTATATAGCTATGTATATAAGACTGGAATGGTGTCCAGGAGAAGAGAGCATCAAGTGCAAAGGCCCTGAGGCAGTAAAAAGGTTGGGATGCTCAAGGAAGGGAAGGAAGATCATGTGACAGAAGCAGAACAGTTAATTCCGAGATGTAGAACAGTTCTTTGTTTGTTTGTTTTTTAAAGCAGGGGAGTGACCTGAACTTTTGTTTTTAGAAAATCACTGAACTTAGAATAATATCCAAAATCACTTGTGATTTCCCCCAAGGTGAATAAAGTTGAGTGCCCAAACATTGCAGAACCCAACACTGGCCCTCCCCAGCACCAGGCCTACTCCCATGGCTGTAGGTGACTCCTGGCAGACTTCTGTGAACCCAAGCCCCTGGCCTATTCCGGTGTCTGCTGGTACCAGACCCCAGGTGGCTCCTGTGGCCCCCGGGAGCTTCGATGGCACCAGGCAACTGTGTGCGCCCACAAACCCAGGCCACTATTATTTAACACATTTTTTCCCGATAAATAAATTACTTAAAATTGTTTTCTATTACAGATAACATTACGGTCAACATATAAGAACATATACTTTTGCCTCCCTGTCAGATTCTCACTTTAGGAAAAACTTCCTTTAATGGAAGTACCGGGTTATGAGAGAACTAGTTTATGTTCCTAGGGATACACAGGCACCTATGGATGTCTGATTTATATGTGGTCACAACCTGAACCCAATCAGATAATTTCTGATTCCACGCCTTCCATAGGCAAAGAGTATAGTCATAATCCCCTAATATTTCTCTCCCATCTATCCGACTCACCACAAAGTTTCCTGACTCAATTAGGATGATATGTGGCTATAAGTGACAGCGAAAAAAACAGTAGTGATTTAAACAACAGAGTTTATTCTCATTTTCTCACATAAAGCCTTTTTCATGCCTGATGTGATATTTCTACTCCATAAAGTTTCCACTCGGGCTTTTTCCAGCTCACTCTTTCACCAGCCCTAGGACATGGCCCTTGACCTCACAATCCTATAAGATTGTTAAAGATGCAGCCCTTGCCTCATGATCCAGAAAACAGGTCAGAGAATAGAATGAAGAAGTGTCAATAAGCTTGCACCAACTCTTAGAAGATCTCTTAAAAGCCCACACAGAACATTTCTACCTACATATCATTTGGCAGAAGGTGCACCTGGCTAATTTTATAGGAGACTGAGAAATGTAGTCTTTATTCAGCTTGACATAGGACTAGCTGAAAACTGGAGGTTGAATCCTAAGGAAAAAAAAGGAAGAAGAGAGTATTAGTCTAGATAGATATTAGTCTCTTCCCTACGCCCAAATCAAAATCCTGAGCACATAAACTTTCATCAGCATGGAAAGGTCTCAGACTAGGGCTTTTTATTAAATTGGGACTACTCCAAGGGGTTACATGTCAAGAAGGAGGAGCCACTGATACATAGGTGTCCAAAATTACTTTTCTAGAATGTCTTCCTTAGTTCATCATCAAATCCTAAGAGATGTTTCCTTACACTTTAATTTAGGGGATACTGACTTATTTGTGTAATGTCTTTGAATTACTTCTACCCAGAAGTAGAAAGATACAAAAATGATTATAAATTCCTTGTTTCTTTCATCAGTGTAACTAATGCTTCGATTGCTCACAGCCAACAGATGTCACTGTTTTTGGTTAACACAGACGCACACAATATAAATTCTTTGAACAAAAAGGAAGTATAGTACACACGGAGGTCTTAGAAGTGACAAAAGGAAGGGAGAGTGAAATCTGCTGGGTCATTTTCATGGCTCAAGGATCCTCCTCCTTTAACACCCAAGCAGTAAATTTGTGGTAAGGGAATCCAGTGACAGAAAAGCAAGAAATGAGAAACAGAAGTCGGGCCCTAATGAGCAGCACATGAGAAAGAGATGTAATGGGAGCACGGAGGGAGAAAAGGCATTCAGCACAGTCAAGATAAAGATGGAACAAATGTGAGATTGAGAGAAATAAAAGAAACAAGGAGGGAGTCAAGGAAATCTGAAATGAAAAGTGAGTCTTGACCAAGATTTCCAGAGGGACAGGAAGAGGGCGATGAGGGGCACTGGAGGTCAGCCTGCACATATTTAGCCAGTTATAATAAGGGAAAATTGCTTCCTCATTACAAAGCTGGGAATGATGTTGATCATTTCTTCTTCCTCTTAGAGAACTGCATGGAAGTCATAATTGGTATGAGGAAGCATAGGGTGCCCAGTTTAGACCCTTGCACAATGGGAAAGCCCTAGAGGCATGTGCCAAGCTGGATGATAATGACAGCTGTGACCATCAAATCGTGCAGCCTGACTTTCAGAAGAGACAGGGTCAACCCCAGAGACCGAACGGGTTATGTGTAGGTCTCTAAAGAGAAGACTGAGGATCTCTTTTCCTGAACTGGCTGTAAAAGTGACAAGCTTATTTAACAGGTATGGAGAAGGTGAAAGGAGATACACACACACATATGGAGAGAGAGAGAGAGATTTTTTAAATAAAATTATTCTTTCAGAGAAGATTAGGAAAATGATTCCTGGGAATTTGACATTGTATTTAATAGAAATTTCATTAGTTTGATGCAGATATCTTATTTTCTGGTCTATTTTTATTTTATGAATCAAAATGGGGCCTCCTTTCTTTCCTCAAATGTCTAAAAATTTTGGTAACACACAGACAAGTGAAGGTCTTAAGCATAAAACCCAAGACCTTTGGTATTTGTGAGCTATCTGTTTGCTATTAAGAGTTTATCAATGGGCTAATAATAGAAACATTTTTGCATCATAAAAAAATAACTTCATGATGAGAGAAATGTCCTTTTTTGGCTTTATGATAATTTATCTAGATTGCTTAAGTCACAAATTTGTTAATATGAAGTAAGTAAACTCCAGACACACATGTGTACAAAGTTCTGATAGAAACCACCCTGGTTTGTTGCTGCACTCAGAGATTTGAACCTAGATGAGCATTCTTACGGAAGCTGGCTTGATACCAATGGGTTGTCTTGCCACATTATGCTAACAGCTAAAACATCTGGAAAAGGGTCACTAAGAAAATATTTCACCTTTAAAAGGTGGTAATATAATCCATATGTCTTTTAGTTATGTAATACCTTTGCTCTAAAGATGAAACTCAGCACTGAATCCGTGGGACTATGTGTGCACGTCTACACTATACTTTGCTATATATCACTTTTCCTTTTAAGAGCATGGGACTTGCCGCTGCAGGCTCTAAATGTTTAACACTAATGCTTTTGGACTTGGTAAATCTCTACTGAACTCAGCAAAATATTTCATATGTAGAAATCTGTTAGTGTCTCTGAAAATTTGAGGAATAACAGAACTTCAGTTTATGTGGCTTTCTACTAAACTTAAAATCATAGATGTCTGACCTCTCAGTTAATGCTCACTCCCTCAGCAATCATCCTAGACTGAGGTGAGAACGTCTCCTTAACCTTCCTTTCTACATTATAGACTATTTTATTGCAAGAGAAAAAGAAGAAAGAAAGAAAGAAAGAAAGAAAGAAAGAAAGAAAGAAAGAAAGAAAGAAAGAAAGAAAGAAAGAGAGAAAGAGAGAAAGGAAGGAAGGAAGGAAGGAAGGAAGGAAGGAAAGAAGGAAGGAAGGAAGGAAGGAAGGAAGGAAGGGAGGAAGGAAGGAAGGAAGGGCAGGAAGGAAGGAAGGGCAGGAAGGAAGGAAGGGCAGGAAGGAAGGAAGGGAAGGAAGAAAAAGAAAAATGGAGTAATGGTTTGTTACAATCTAACTTGTTTGTTTACAAATTCTCACATGAATACCTGGAGCTCTGAAGTGATTTGGTTTTCAACAGATTTGACTCTTTGGGAATACTAAACTTATTTCAGATAATTTGGTGGAGTACAGAAGCTTCTTTAATACCCTTCCTTGATGAAGGTAAGGGCTTAATTAATGCCACTGTACCTCCTCACAAACATATACTGAAGGTCTACTTTGGAGGGACACACTGTTATGCTATACATACTGTGTGGGGAGGCACAGAACATGTTTCTTTTCTGGGTGGGGCTTGCAATGTGCTGGGGGAGATGGGAATGTGCAGAAAGGGAGGTAACAGTGACAACCAGCATTTGGGAAGGATCTATTAAGATATGCAGGAATCCACAGGAAACAGAAACCACTGAGAGCCTATGGTGGAGCTGGGGTCCACAAAGATCTCAGAGAGAGTCTGGTACTCAGCCTGAGTCTCGAAGCAAGGTAGGACTTTCAGAGTTGATAAAAACGGTCATTTCAAGAAGACTGAAGCCAAGCAGGAGAATGGAATGTACCTGCCATATTCGAGAAAGGATGGAGTCGTTCTTGAGATAGCCCATAAGGCATGGTCTTTGGGATCTGAGAACAGTTAAAAAAAAAAAAAAAATATATATATATATATATATATATACACCTTCTCTAGGAGCTCCAAATAAAATAAAAATGAAGAGATGTCTGTGTTTATGATTTGGGAAACCTGAAGCTGCTTCCTGAAGGAGCTGCAGTGTGTAGTGCCCACCATAGAATGTGTATATATATATATGTATATGTATACATATATATGTATATATAGGGGTGTGTGTGTGTGTGTATTTGGCAGTATATATTAAAGCAGGACACAAAGTTGGCTAGAAGGTGGCCAGACCTTAATGAAAAGATCAGAAAGATTATGAGAATAAGGGAGAGAACGCCAAACAGACCTTAAGAAGGTTAGATACACAAGATAGATATGCAAGTGTGAGTAGGTTGCATATTGAGATTAGCTTTCTTTGACATGTGGCAGTTCATGTGGAAAATATTAGGTTTACACCCACTAAACTCCATATGAGAAAGGCTTGGTTTTGGCATGTTTGATTATAATATTATAGTATATTATTTTCTATCAAAGTAATGTTAATCATCAGAAATATTGGAATCAAGTATCTATTTAATTTAATAATTATCAGCTTTTGGGGCGCCTGGATGGCTCAGATGGTTGGGCGTCTGCCTTAGGCTCAGGTCATGGTCCCAGGGTCCTGGGATCGAGCCCCGAATCGGGTTCCCTGCTCGGCGGGAAGCCTGCTTCTCCCTCTCCCACTCCCCCTGCTTGTGTTCCCTCTTTCGCTGTGTATCTCTCTGTCAAATAAATAAATAAAATCTTAAAAAAAAAAAAATTATAAGCTTTTATACAAGAAGCTGAAGGTAAAGCTAAATTTAATTTTTTAGTCATTTTTTTATTAATCTTCTTTGCAACACAATTAATGATGGACTTAGTGGCCTCTAAATGAGAACATTTACAGCCATCAGATAAGAACAATTTCTGCGGTATACTTGAAGAGTTTGATTTTACCTCATGGACTCAGATTTCATTAATAAGCATTAATGACAAATTAATTCTTAGAAAAAAAAACTGAAGAACCAGAGATATTCCCAAATAAACTCTCTGGCACTTCTTTTGTCCATTTGAGCCATCATCTTACTCAGGAGCCAGCACAGAAACTGCTGGGGCCAAAGGCAATAAAATGACCTATATATGGGATTAAGTTTGTGTTCAAATGAGGCAGAAGATACTTGACTCCACAGGAAAGTGGAATTAGAGTCAAACTTTTAAGAATTAGTTTTTTGGCTCATTGTGTGCTCACTTGAGACCCAAAAAGTCTGTCGTAGAAATTGAATACAATTGTAAATATTCTTGTGTCTTATAAGAATGTCTTCTTGACAATATCTGCTTATTACAAAATTAAACTGAAAAGCTTGCAAATAACGGCAAAAAATTCTTATTAATATATTAACACAAAACATTAATAAGTAACATTTAAAATATTTAAAATCTTTAACCCACTTAAAGATCTTTCAAAAATTCTATAGGACCCTATAAACATGCTTTTAATATGACTTGAATGTGAGACCTGACATCATAAAATTCCTAGAAGAAAACATAAAGGGTATGCTTCCAGACATCACTCTTGGCAATAACTTTTTAGATCTGACTCCAAAAGCAAAGGCCACAAAAGCAAAAATAAACAAATGGGGCTACCTCAAACTAAAAAGCTTCTGCACAACAAAGGAAATCATTAATAAAATAAAAAGATAACCTACTGAATGGGAGAAAATATTTGCAAATCATGTATCTGATAAGGTGTTAATATCTAAAATATATAAAGAATTCATACAGGGGCACCTGGGTGGCTCAGTTGGTTAAGTATCTGACTGTTGATCTCAGTTCAGGTCTTGATTTCAGAGTCATGAGTTCTAGCCCCATGTTGTGCTCCATGCTGGGTGTGGAGCCTACTTAATTAAAAAAATCATATAATTCAATAGCAAAAAAAAAAAAAAAAAAATCTGATTACAAAATGGGCAGAAGATCTGAATAGACTTTTTTCAAAGACATACATCTGGCCAACAGGTATGTGAAAAGATGCTCAATATCACTAATCTCAGGGAGATGCAAATCAAACCATAATGAGATATCACCTCACACATGTTAGAGCGACTACAATCAAAAAGACAAGAAATAACAAGTGTTCATGAGAATGTAGAGAAAAGGGAACATTAGTGGGCTATTGCTGGGAATGTAAATTGGTTCACAGTCACTACAAAAAATAATATGGAGGTTACTCAAAAAATTAAAAATAGAACTATGATATGATCCAGTAATTCTACTTCTGGGTATTTATCTGAAAAAAAACAAATACACTAATTTGCCTTTGCAAATACAATATATAAATACAATGGAATATTATTCAGCCATCAAAAGAATGCCATTGCAAAAACATGGATGGACCCTGAGGGCATTATGCTAACTGAAGTAGGTCAGACAGAGAAAGACAAATACTATATGATCTCACTTATATATGGAACTTAAAACAAAACAAACAAGGGATGCCCGGGTTGTTCAGTTGGTTAAATGGCCTTCGGCTCAGATAATGATCTCAGGGTCCTGGGATGGAGCCCGACATCAGGCTCCCTGTTCAGTGGGGAGTCGGCTTATCCCTCTCACTCTGCCCCCCACTCGTGTTCTCTCTCTCTTTCTCTCTCTCTCTAATAAATAAATAAAATCTTTAAAAACAAAACCAAAACCAAAACAAACAAACAGAAAACCAAGTTCATAGATACAGAGAACAGATAAGTGGTTGTCAGAGGTGGGAGATGGGGTGTAGGGGTGGGCAAAATGGATGAAAAGGGTGAAAAGGTACAAACTTCCAGTTATGAATAAACAAGTGGGTAAGTAATGTACAGCAGGGTGACTATAGTTAATAATACTATATTGCATATATGCAGGTTGTTAAGAAAGTAGATCTTGAAAGTCTTCATCACAAGAATTTTTTTATAACTATGTATGGTGATGGATGTTAACTGGACTTACTTATGATCATTTTGCAATTTACACAAATATTAAATCATTATGTTGCATACCTGAAACTAATATAATGTTGTATATAAAAATATCTTTAACCCATTTAAAGATCTTTTTAAAATTCTGTAGGACCATTTAAATATACAAAGCTTAGTTTCAAGTGACTTTAATAATGCAATGTGATTTGAAAGATAGCCACATGCATTCATCTGTGTGAAGAACAGAGATGCTAGTAGACTTAGGTTTGGCTCCTTTGGTCCTTTACAAATTGTTATGACTATTGTTTGCTGCTCATTCTTTCTGCAAACTCTCAGCCTATTTCTCTCTCATTTTCTTGTTCAAATTATCTCTGAATTATCAACCTTAATTCTCTTTCTGTAAGCTATTCAAGTCCTGTCCATTCTTTGGTATCAATCTCAATCCTCACCTCCTCCATGAAACTTTCCAGAAGGCTCTACCCTGCAAGTAGTTGCAACAGAGACTACAAGGTCTGTAAAGCCTATTTGTGATCTGCCAACTCCTTTTCTAGAGCAAAGTAGGAACCGATCTTTCCTGCTCCTTCTGTACCATTAATTTTGTACTTAGTTATCTTTCATAGTCTATGTATTACTTTAAATTTTTGATTGAGTCATCTGAAAATAAATAAATGCCGCACCATCCTCATGTCCAACTATTGAAAGCCGATGGAAAATAGTAATTATCATTTTTTTCATATTTTGAGTACAATAATATATCTCAAAATTTTTTAAAAGTAAAAATACTCAAGCTAATTCCATTTACAAACTTCCCGTTTGTAATGTATACCAACATACCTTCCTCACAAGCTTGCAGTTTGTAATGTATACTCCAGTACCTTCTAGTTTGTAATGTATGTTCCAGTACCTTCCTGACAAGAGAAAATGAAAACACACTAGGTTTTGGCATTGTTTTTACATGTGAAGATCAGCACATGGCTCGTCATTCTAGAGCAGGGGTTGGCAAACTATAAGCCCTGTGACGCAAATCCAGCCCACTACCTATTTTTTTTTTTTTTTTAAGATTTTATTTATTTATTTGACAGAGAGAGACATAGCGAGAGAGGGAACACAAGCAGGGGGAGTGGGAGAGGGAGAAGCAGGCTTCCCCGCGGTACCTATTTTTTTTAAATAATGTTTTATAGGTACCTAGTCACACCTATTAGTTTAGTTATTCTCTATGGCTGACGTGGTGCTGCGACAGCCGAGTGGCCCAGCTGTAACAGAGACTGCATGGTCTACAAAACCTATTTGCAATCTAGCCATTTACAAAATGTAATGGTCCCCTTTCTAGAGCAAGATAGGAACCACCATATATATTTTTTTAATTTTTAATTTAATTTTTAATTTTGAATAAATAAATACATATTTAATATCCAAAAGCCTAGCTCTTGTTGTCTAAATATCATTCACCAATATAAAGAGACAGTGATCCTTGGAGAAGTAGTTGATTCAAGGATAGTAGCAGGGAAGACACAAGATGAGCCTGGAGCATCTGATGGGGACAGTAGTTGAGGGAGTGCTCCAAAAAGGAAGGGGCCATGTCAAAAGGGGACAGGAGCCGACCTGAAAGAGCTCTCAATGGCCAAAGCTGGAACAATTTGAAGCATAAAAAGTAATGATAGTATTGGATTATAACCCATAGAAAAAATGTTAAAGTCACGAATAAGTCTATACTTATACAAATAAATAAATCTCAAAGAAATGAGAGACATAGAAAATCACCATTAAAATACCACAATAATGTTGCAGGAAAAAAACATCCACAAATGGCTGCTGAAGTTAGTGAGAATCTGAGGAGAAACAGCGTATTGGCAGAGTCTCAAAGTATCTCCCCTAAGATATTTATTAATTTCAAATGAAAAAACAGTAACAGTGGAGAAACCCAGCAGATACCACCTTAACCAAATGTTCAAGGTTAACATCCCCAGTAAAAAGACATATGGACATCATTTACCCCTTTGTTAAGATGCACTGAGAAGGTCATGCCACCTCTGCGGTATTCTTGCTAAAAATGCAGCCTCAATCTAATCGTGAGAAAATATCAGACCAACCCCAACATGAGTTATAGTCTACAAAATAAGTAACAAGTACTCTTCAAAAATGCCAAGGTCATGAAAGACAAAGAAAGACAGATGAACTATCACAGATTGGAGGATACTAAGGAGACACAACAAATAATTGCAATGTGGGATCCTGTATTGTATCCTGAAATAGAAAAGAGATATAGTGGAAAAATTGGTGAAATATGAATAGAATCTTTTGTAAATTAATGGTATCATTACAATGACAGTTTCTTATCTTTGATCATTGTGCTATAGTTATAGAAAATATTAACATTAGTGGAAAATGGGTAAAGGTTATGCAGGAACTCTCTATACTATTTTTGCAACTTTTCTATAGATCTAACATTATTTCAAAATAAAAAGTGAAAAAACATGCTCGAAAAAAGAAAAATCATAGTTTTTTGCTTAAGTAAAATAGAAACCCAATGTGGTTTTCTTTTAATTGTTTTTCTTTTTTTTTCTTTTTAGTGACAACATTCTCAAGTTATAATATTTAGGTTAATAGTATAGAATTTCCAGAAACTGAAAAGGAGAAGAACTGCTGCCTGTTGTATTGTTTCTAAGTAGATATAGTTCCTTTGACTTTCACAGAGTTTTAGCCTAAGAAAGCAGAAGAAATTGTAACCAAGTCAAAGAAGAGGAGGGAATGATAAGATCATGCCAGAATGGATGTCTTTTGTCCCCCCAGGAGTCCTCACAGCCAGACACTCTGTGCATGTCCTGACCGCATGAAGACCAACCAGATATGGAGGAAGGCTGGATTTCAGAGGCCAAAGTGCTCTTTCCCCTTCCCTTTCCCTATAGAAGAGAAATTGTCTTTTTCTTGTGCCCAGAGAAGGACCTGGTGTGTGGGTGTGGCTTGTAGAAATCACTGTCATTATTTTAGAGGTATTTTAATGTTGGAATAAGGAATACAGAAAGTGAGAATGCGTCATTTGCTGAAAAACTAACTAGAAAAGGGGAAAACCAGGAGTGCCTGGGTGGCTCAGTTTGTTAAGCATCTGCCTTTGGCTCAGGTCATGAACCCCGGGGTCCTGGGATCCAGCCCGGAGTCTCAGAGTCTCGGACTCCCTGCTCAGCAAGGAATCTGTTTTTCCTCTCCTTCTGCCCTCCCCCTGCCGACTCATTCTTCTCTCTCTCTCAAATGAATAAATAAAATCTTTAAAACAAAAAAAAAGGGGGGGGGGGAACCATTCCCTTATTTCAAAGGATAAATTCTTCTATGAACTATATAAATTTCTATTAAAATTGGAAAAATTTTTGAAACAAAACACATTATAATATATTAATTTCAATCATTTGGCCCACCACTCTGCTAGTTGCTTTTGGAAATTAAGAGACCAAAAAAAAAGCACATTATCTTAGTCCTCGAAATGCTTGCAATCTTTGGAAGCAGCAAATGAACTCACAAGAAACAAGAAGAATAAAACCATATATAAAACCATAACAGTGAATGCAAATGGAATATTCAGAAAAATGAAGATACCTGCCAGAGGGAGCATTGTTCAGCATTGATATCATTGGAAAGATTAATCTGCCCCTTGAAAGAGGATAGTAATATTACCAAAATGTTAGCTTTATTGTTAGGATTAAATAAGACACTATAGAAAAGAAAATTAAGTCCCTTCCTTACAAGATACATTTTAAAAATTTCCAGTATATAAGAAATCTAAGAGCAAAAAATACCATCTTAAATTATTGGAATAAAATATAAGAAAATATCCTTCTTTAAACAAGACACAAAGGGCAAAGCTCTCAAAGTAAAAAATATATATATTTTACTGAATTAAGAATTTTAACTTCTTGATCATTAGACTCTATAAATGGCTAAAAAAATCAAACAACAGACTGGCCAATTAATAGAAGTGAAAAAAATTAGAATCAAGAATATATAAATAACTAGGAGGCCTAAGAGCTTGAATGGAGATAAAATTACATTTTTATTATCACTAAGCTTTAACTGAAAGTTCAGCATTTTCTTCTACAATAAATGGAGGCTACAAACCAAAGTGGCATGAGTTATACCTGAGACTGTCAAGCTTAGAGTTTATGAATTTTTTTATGTAACATTATAGTAGTTGCAGCCATCTAGAAATAGTTTATACTCATCACTTCCTCCAAATTAGAGTAGTATAGACTATCCATTCAATCTTGTTATTTAATGTATTAATAAAGATATGTGTTACTTTATTACAATTTGTTTTTTTAAATATTTTGCTAGCTATGCTTTAATATAATTGAGTTCCTTGTAATCCTATGTTATTTCATTAAGGAAAATTTTTAAATTTACTCCGAAAAGGAGTCTGTTAGCTTCAACAGGCTACCAAAAGAGCCTATGGCACAATAGAGGTTAAGAACCATTGAACTATGCTGCTATGAATAGAAGGTTATAAACAGCAGTGAAAGAAAACAGCTAGTGTCAAAATGATGTGTGTATAATATGGTATGATTTGTATGGGTTTTTATGAAAATCACATGAAATAATGCCATATATTTTTCCTGAAATCATATTCATGCATAAGAATCTATAAATATGAATGTAAGGAGATACAATAAATTCATGATAGTTTTGCCTCTTGGAATGGGGGAGGTGAATAAGATGTGAGAACGTGGATAAAAAAAGACTTCATATTTAGCTAGAGTATTTTATTTCTTTTATTTAAAAAATGAAAGAAAACTGATGTCATTTTTAAGATCTATAAATCCAGGGTAATGCATATGATGGTGGTTGTGCTTTTAAATTTTTTTAAGCATCTTAAAATAAAGTTTTACTATACTTTTAGAAATTAATTCAAAAAAAGATACTTCCTCAAAGTGTTTTGCACGATTCTTAATATATAATAAACATTTCGCATCTTTCAGGCATTTCTATTATTGCTATTAAAAATAGAAAAGGTGGGCGCCTAAGTGGCTCAGTCATTAAGCATCTGCATTCAGCTCAGGTCATGATCTCAGGGTCCCGGGATCGAGCCCCGCACTGGGCTCCCTGCTCGGCAGGAAGCCTGCTTCTCCCTCTCCCACTCCCCCTGCTTGTGTTCCCTCTCTCGCTGTGACTCTGTCAAATAAATAAAATTTAAAAAAAAATAAAATAAAATAAATTTAAAAAATAAAAATAAAAATAGAAAAGGTGTTTGGAAAACAAATGTGGAAAGGATTGGCCTTCCAGGTGAGGAAATCTACATGGGTAAAGACACACTAAAATGGAGCATGTCAAGAGTTAATGAGATGTTGTCAATAGTCTTTTATAGTGATTCTTCATACCAGAAGTATTTCTATGAACTATTTATCTTTGCAGTTCATGCCTCAGAACATAAGGCTCTGAATTTCCAGTTATCTGTTATGTGGGCAAAACCAGCACTGGAAGACCTGCAAGTCCAGAGCAGACTCTGGTGGTCTGATGCTTATTCGGTAACTGAGCTTAGTGAGATCTGCCAGGTAAGGGGGGCTGGTATCAACTGACTCAATGGGGAAGAAGTTCATCAAACTGGCTACCCTACCAAACTGGAGTTCCCATCCTTGAAAGAATTCTGGCCAAGGATGGAGGGCCCTCCTTCTCACTAAGGAAAATGAAATAAATTAAAGAAGGCCTTACTGTATGGAATGCGCTTGGTTTGATGCAGAAGGCAAACACATTGCAGTGCATATTAATGAAGTTCTGAAAAAAGTCATTCCAGTTTTCTTTCTTTCTTTTTATTTTCAGGTCGTTTCTCAAAGAGGCATGCCAAAGAAGATGGTTTTGTAATTCAATAATTAAATAAGATAAGAAATACTAAATACTATACAATTTATCCTCTTCTTGGAGAATCACAATATATATTAGAATATTAAAGACTCTGAGGAATCCTATTTCCTTTTTCAACAAAGCATCTCCCAAACTGGTAATTAACATCTCACAGAATTTATATTCTAAGGAGATCATTTTGGAAACACTTTTCTAGTGTTTCAAAAAATCAAAACTTTAAATATTTTTTGTAGGGGAGGGAAATTTCCTAAACATCCATTTTACACTTGAAGCATGGCACTAAAAGATGATTACAAATATATTAGAGTGCATAAAGCTGGATGAATTTCCAAGGCAGCAGCTTATCTCAGAGGTCTGATCACTGTCAAAGTCTCTTTATGGTTTATGGTCCTGTCAAAAACCCTCAGTTTTCCCATATGTACATATATGGTACTCTTTCCTTCCCAGTTAATTGTGCCATAAATAATTTCTTCTTATCTGCATATCGATTACAAGGTAATGAATGCCACTTCATATTATGTGAAATACAAATCAAGCCCTAGACCCCATGAGATAATTTTCTTGGCCAAACTCCCAGGCCCTGTACTTGGGATGAACTTCAATTGTGTCTCTAGGGTTAGTGAGTGTTATGTTTCTAAGTGATGATCTGTTTATTTCATGCCACATTTGCAAGCTGTCTTTTCCTCAAATGTACCATTAAGCATTAGACTGAGATTTTTTAAGGTGTTCAATTCACTTTATTTTCGTAAATGTTCTTTATTCAAATTTATCTCAATGTACAATTTGTTCATACCTCATCTCTCCAGAGAGCTTTGAGGTTACTCTTGCCCTACAGGGGGCTTGCAGAAAAAAAAAAAATAGCAGCTAAAATTCATAGTTGACAAAGGCATATTTTCTTCTTCCCAATCTTTAAAATGTTTCCTCCAATGAAAATAATGCCTTGCTTGCAAATGAACCAAAGGAGACTTCTCGTTCATTGACTTTCGTCTTTGTATAAAGTCACATACCTGTGCCAATTCTTTTTGGATATGCTAGGGCAGTTTCCTCCTTCTTTAAATAAAACTTGGGGTGTCAATTTCACATTGGAAATTTATTTGATATCAGTGAGAGGAATATTTCCATCTGAAAGATATTATCTTTGAGATTGAGTCAGGTTCCATGCTGAGAAAAGGATCAAGGAGCTATAACAACTGTTGAAGAAGTGGAACTCAACGGTGTAAAATATTTTCAAATGTAGAAACAGCACACAGTGAAGGTGAAAGATGGAAAAAAGCATTTTCCTCTGATGCTTTTGAATAGCTATATCTTTATTTCAGGGCTGAAATGCTCTTGTGCATTTGCTTAAAATCTTTTCTTCCAATATCATTGCTTAAGCAATCTCCTCCTGAACGTTAAGAGAGCACTGAAAATTATGTTTTTAATATTAAACTTGACTACTTTATCCTAAAATTCAAATCCCTGTGACACAAGGGATTTAAATTATTTTCTGAGATTTGGGGGTTTTCATTTGGTTACCAAACTCTTTGACCTTGTTTGCCCTTAAATGCAAAAGTATGAATTTGATGAAAATTCACATCCCAAATTCATCAAGAGGTATGTAAAAGGTAAACTTTGAAAATGGGCACAGAACATTTTCCAAGCATTCTATAAATCATATCACTTTGCTGTTCCGAAGATTGGTATCGGCAATGTTTTTAAATGAGAAGACAGCCTTAATTGCAGGATCTTTCTGCAAGACCATACTTCACACCCACCTCTTGAGACAGCACTTGGCTTCTGACATGGGACCCAGTACACCTGAACTATGAATGATTACCTTCCGAAATAAGCCAAAGCAAGTTGAAATATTGCAAAAAGGCTAACCCAAAGGATACTCAAGACGCATAATCACTGCAGGGAAAATACTTTTATATTTTGTTAAATTGAGGATCCATAAATGTAACAGAAACTTTCATATTTCCATGGCTGAGCTCAATTGCATCCTTGTGGTTTTTGGTGCTCTCATTAAAACACATCTTTGAAAACTTACAACTGTATTCATCTTTTTCATCCCATTTAACTACATAGATTTCAAGCTCTAATTGTATTTTGCTCTCTTGACCTTGCCATGCAAATAGGGTTGGTATAGCTAGAAAATATACTTCTATAGAGAACATAATAAATTTTAAAGACTATATTGGTATTATTTCTCTTGTTCAGTGTTGAAATTGGTATTTTGAAATGCTGCTGGATTAATGAGTTTTTCTTATATCTATTTTCTCTTCATTGTGTGTGTTTCATGTTTTAATATTTTAATGTAGTTCATTCAGTTACTCAGGGAGTAATTGTCTAGGTTGTCCTTTTATTCATGGCAAAATAATATATTTGCATTTCAAATATTATGCTTTTATTTTTTATAAAAACCCATAGCTTGCTTGCCAATCAGTATGTTCATATGCTAGGAAATATTCAGATATTTTAAATTATATGTATGTACATAAATTATATGTATTTAATATATATATATATGTGTGTTTAAATATATGTATTTGACCTTGAGGAGAAATCTGGTGATATTTCCAACTTACTTGATTTTTTTTAGATATTCAAATGCAGGGTAAATCTGGATATATTTGTAATTTATAAATCACTAAAGTTCCAAACAACAATTTAAAATTATAGGAAGTTCAAAAAGTGTTAAGTCTTTTTCCAGCAACTGTTCTTCTAAAATGTATTTTTAAAATAGTACATTGCTAATCTGAGTCTTTCGCTCTCTCTGCTAACTCTGTATATGAGGTGCTAAAAAAGCAGCAGAGGAGCCTCTGGATATAGGATAAGAGATATTACATCAGGGTGGGAAATTTCTTCCAGAATTTACCGCAAGTCTTAGAGTGAACACAGAGGTAATTCATAAAATGAAGTCGTTTCAAGCCTGGTAAGGTGTCATGTGGAATCAAGTTGCTCAGTACTAGCTGTATCATTAGAAAGAGAAGGTGCCATGAGGGCTCCAGACAACTCCATTCTCTAGGAGTCCTGGTTCCACCGAGCAGCTAGTTACTCTTCCTCTGACGTTCCTTGTGCAGGTAAATGATTTTACCTTGTCCTACATACTTATTTTTTGTTTTCTGTGAAAGACAATATGGTTGAATTGACAAAATCAATCTCTCCCATTTGAGCTTGGGAAGAATCTTAACAACCCTAAACTTTGGATTTTCTTTATCTGAAAATGGAGAAATACTACTTCATTTTTAAAGTTGTGATAAAGAATAAATGAGTTAATCCCTATTAGCATGGTACATGATACATAGTCAATGTTTTAAAAAGTCTTATCTGTTATTAATTTCTAAAAATAACATTAACCTCTCTGAGCCTTTTGGTCTCTTTTTATCAGTAAAGTGGGGATAATAATGTCAATTTTATATATCTTTCTGTAGATTGAATGAATGAGCTAATAGATAGTTAAATACTTGGCATAGTGCCTGAGACAAATAGTAAACGCTCAAGAAAGGTGACTTCCCTGCCTGCCTTCTGGAGCAATGGTGAAACTCAAGATAGAAAGTGTGTGACATTTTGCTCTATATCTCAGCTACCTATTTTGAAAAAATCAATCCTGTAGTCTAGCTTTAGTTTTTATTTTATTTTCTTAAATTTTTTTAAGATTTTATTTATTTATTTGAGAGAGAGATCAAGAGAGTGAGAGAAAGCAAGCACAAATCGGGGAGGGGCAGAGGGAAAGGGAAAAGCAGACTCCCCGCTGTGCAGGGAGCCCCAGGTAGAGCTCAGATCCTGGGACTCCAGGATCATGACCTGAGGTGAAGGCAGACACTTAACTGACTAAGCCACCCAGGAATCCCTAGCTTTGTTTTTTTTTTTTTTTTTAAGATTTTATTTATTTATTTGAGAGAGAAAGAATGAGACAGAGAGAGCATGAGAGGCGGGAGGGTCAGAGGGAGAAGCAGACTCCCCGCCGAGCGGGGAGCCCGATGCAGGACTCGATCCAGGGACTCCAGGATCATGACCTGAGCTGAAGGCAGTCACTTAACCAACTGAGCCACCCAGGCGCCCACCTAGCTTTGGTTTTTAATAACTCCGTCTTTAGAAGCATAGTACAACTAAAGAATTGACAGCCTTCTTTGTTTCTTTTCTGGCTTTGGGTGCCTCTATCCTCTTCGGGACTGTCACTCACTCTTGGGTCTGTTCTCAGTGTCAGCCACGGTCAGCCCTAAGCATCAGGAGTTTCCTGATTTAGAAAGCACATGTTCTTAAACTATGAGGAAAAGAACAGAAGATTCAAAAACTGTTAGATAAAAGGTCAAAATCGTGTTTAAACTAGTTGTCCATATAACTTAAGCCCAGTATTGCTAAATGAGAGGATATCACGAAAGAACAAGCATCCGGCAAAATGGTCAGGGAACCCGCAGTGTTGAATCCAGTCATGGCTCCACCACCCACCAGCCCTGATATGGGCGAATTGCTTCAGCTTCCCTTAGAAGTGCTTTCTTAGACTCTGAAATGGGTCCATAAAACGTGCCTCACAGGGTTGTTCTGAGGATCAAATGTGAACTAGGTAGCAATTTAAGTAGAATGAAATGGTATACTATTACTATAAATTTGCTGGAAAGAAGGGTGCAAAGGAAGGAAAGCAATATAGTCTGATGGGCACAGAAAGCAAATGCTGAAGAAAATTAAAATACCCCAACTTATTAATCAGGTATTGCATTCTAGAGTACACTTCTGGCCTGCATACTTTCCTCGCTTTATTTCAAGCAGAGGCATGGCCAAGCCCCCTCTGTCCCTGCAGATCTTATACTGCAATCCCACGTGGAATGTTTTCAGATTATCCTTAAACATTTAAATGTGAAAAATGAAGGAGACCTAATTTGAGAAAAGATGAAGTAAAAGTGGAGGATATTTTTCTAATTTGAGAATTTTCAAAATGCAAACTGGATTGATATAGGATATTTCTAATAAGCTCTAATTATAAATATATTTGTGTGGCACAATTTAATTTATTGGGAAACTAATTTTATTCGATCTTTTTTTTCTTTTTAATGTGAAAGCAAAACCTCCACAATGTTGCCATAATACCATAAATATAATTTTCCAAAGTGGAAACCATGGCAACTGTTTTTAATAATAGAATATGATTGGCTGCATATGAAAAAATAAAACCACATTCTAAATAATTAAATTGTTTCTCAATATAAAATAATAATATCTCAAACATTTTCATGTTTTTATGTGTACAATGTGATACACTGTTTCAGTCTGTAGGGAAGCCTATAATTACTGGACTATCTTTTCATATGCTACAGTCTTTTTGTCACTAATCCATGAATTAAAATGATAATTCAAAGAAAATAACCTGTCTGGAAAAGAGAAACCTGAAAATTAAGTCCTGAGAATTAGGTCCTTTAGAATAAATTCTTTTTATGTTGGTCCATCCAATTGAATACATTTCCTATGATTTGGGAGGAAGAGTTTTATCATTTTTAAAAGGGGTCAGGACAGGGAACACTGATTTAAATCAGATGCCTGTCAATTTGGCCTCACATATCTGCATTCATATATTCCAAGAGATTAAACAAAAAGCCAAAGGCTTTTCATCGACACAATGTCTGTCCAAACAACAAAAATCTGCTGAAAAGAGAAAATTTTAACTCAAGCATCCAGCTGTTTTAGCTTCCTAGTGGGCATTTGGCATCACTGCAATAAAACATCTGCATGGCTAAAACTGCTCGCCTTTTCACCGCATTGTCTGGCAGGACCTTTTAAAAGGAGGCCATAGTAGAATCGTTTTGCCAAGTTCCAAGACAGAATTCAAACCATATTGCCTATATGTTGTTCAAATGTCTTGAGGAATAAGGTTATGGGAAGACATAAATAGATAAATGACTGGATAACAATAAACGAATGAATAATTCATACACATGAAAGGTTCAGGCAGCGATATTCATACACATGGCCCTGCTAAGCAAAAAAGACAACCCTGTATCCAAATATAGTGTCAGGACGAGAACTAGTGAATAATATTTTACTTCTCCAAAGGTCAACATGATATCACTTAGTCTGCCAAATTCTAATAGCTATTGCCCAGTCATTAGCGGCTAAGTCGGAGATGGTAGTAATGATTTTGACCCTAGAAATTTCAATCCTGTTTTCAACGAGTTAATCAAAGGAAGGCATATACTTCTCTTCAACATCTTGAATATGACATGTATGAGTTGCTGTTCGGAATATATTTCTCAAAATCATGTGTGCTGTTAATAAATATTTATGGAGAGTAGAAGAGTATATTCACGTATTTCTCCACATGTTGTGATCCATCTTGTAGTTTCAGCATAGATTCTGTTGTATAACAGAGCATTTAATTTTCATAAGGGTACTGACCTGACCAGTAAAACCAATCTTCTTGTCAAGATTACTAGAACCTTTCTTTTTTAATAATAAATGTTTACTTTTTTAAGGAGTTCTCTTTGAGAATCCCAACTGCCACAGAGCTCTCTTCCATATTATTTATTTATACTAGAACGAGTCATGTAAGACCTATTTCCAAGTAACTGTATACTGCACTTCTTTTATATGGCTTATTTAGCATCTATTACCAACTCAACTTGGGCACATAGAAAGGAGGAAAATGTACATTATAAAAATAGAGAAGCAGTCTGAATATTACCACAAGCTGTTCACAAAAGAAAAAGGAATGTTATCAGATCTGTATTTTGCTGACCAGTACCTGATTTGTGTGTGCATTTCTGGTAAGAGTAGATAAATGAAGGAATACTGATTTAACATTTCAACTGCTATATTCATTCTGGCTTTGATTATAAAAAAATAGCAAAGAACTCAGCTAATCCATCCCTTCTGTCACATACCCACTTTGAGCTTAACCCAGGAAATCCCAAAATTCATTCTGTGAAACTCAAAGACTTTAAAGATTTCAATACTACAGTGTAAGCATTCATTCAGAATGAATTTCATCTCATACCTTTCAAATTATTTTATTGAAATGTTACATTATAGTACTCTCGATAATTCCATTTTTTTAACCAATTCCTTAAGTTTCTTTAAAAGGTGATTATAGTCATATTTTTTCAGAGGTCATTCTATATACAACTGCAGAGCTGGAAAAAATCCTTTGAGATACATCTAAAGCAATATCTTCAATTCATCTTAATATATGGATGAATGATAGTTATCATGGACAAATGGTAAGTATTTTAAACATATTGATAAAACTCACAATGAGAGAATAAAAATATCAAATGAAGGTATATTACTCTGTTTTTAAAGAACAATACAAAAATATTTTGTAAGTAAGTAAATTAAAATCTTTAACTGTATATTTAGAGAATGTTTCAAAAGCATATGTTTATCATTCATTAGAAAAATACATTTCTGTTGTAAAATGTGCATTTTTTGTAAAAAATGAAAATAGAAATAATAGTTTCCTTCTTTTCCCAAATGTTTAAATTTCAAGTAACCAATATTTGTACTAATGCGCGTTTTTAAAATAACTTGAATATTACTTAAGTGTTGTTTCCTTTCAAAAGCAAGTACTATCACCCAGCTACCCCACGCCTCCCACCCCCCACCACTGTTGTAGTTGCTTTCATCTAAAAATATATTTATTTTAGACTCTCAAAAAAAAAAAAAAAAGCAAGTACTAACTTGGAAAAACTTCTAATTTATTTTTTTCTTTTCTATCTACAATCAGTTTTCAATGAGAAATCATTCCTAGAATTCATATGTTAAAGTAGCAAAAAAGGGAAAAGTTATAAAATACTTTGGGGGTTAACATCTGTATCCTGATCAGTAAATTTTATGACCTAAAGTGACTCCCTGTGGTATCATTTATTACAGTTAAAATGATTGCAACTGGGGGCCCATGACACTATTACCTGTTTCTGTAGATTTATTAAAAATTAGCAATTCCATTTATATCTATGAGATTTTAGGGATTACACTGTTATAGACTAGAAAATTGATAGATTTATGTGTCTAGTGAATCTAGTTGTACCGACTAATACAGCAACAGAGAAAATTTAGAGGTTTGTACTGCTAAAGGAGTTAACCTTTGGATAAAGAAACATTTCTCAAGTAGAATGTGAGAAATTATTGAATCCATAAATTGTCACTGCTGCAAAGTTAAAGAGAGAGAGGGAGAGAGAGAACCAACAGCCCAAGTTTAACTTTTGTACCTTTGTATGAGGAAGAATGAGAAGCGAAAGTTACCAAAAACAATTTGTACTATGACTTGGTTTGTTAATATAATTGCTCATGAGGTATTTATTGCTGAACCACAGGATCTCTCAGCTCAAGGCTTTCTTTTGGGCTGCCTTGCATCAAACTGTATCACATGACTTGTGGGAATTTCCACAACATCTTGAATCACAGATTACACATCACATATCCCTCCTAATCCTTAGCACTGTCCCAAGCACAAAGTAGACATACAATAAATATTTCCAGTTTGTTGTTACTGTTGATAATTCAAATACATATTGACTGCCTGTGATTTATGCTAATGCCAGAGATGCCAGTTCAGCTTTCAAACAATTGTATGCAGATGGTTTGCCTCCATGGAACTTGACCCTGCCTTCTATGTCAGAAGGTGGCCATATGGTCTATGTCTTGGAAACTTTACTAGGCATTAAAGTCTATTAAATTATAGTCCAGTGGCACATATTCATGAAAAGTACTTTTACTTTGTTCCTTGTTTTATTTTTTTAAACCACACAATATACACATATAAGTACCTTATAGCAAAGCTGATATTTAATTTGTTCACATAGCATGGGTACTGGGTATTGGTAACAAGAATCTGTTCTGACAGGTCCAGGCCCATGCTGAATCAGTGGTTAGGTATTTTGCATACCCTTTCCAGTTTTAAAGGGTATTGCAGAAAGACCAAAGACATATAGTATAATCCGTACCATCAAAAAGATTAAAAATGTTTTTAAATCAAGAAACACTTACACACATACCCAGTCTGTGTGTATGTATATGTACACATAAATATACATACATATATGTAGACATACATGTTTGTATGTGGACACACACAGGAATAGGTTTGGTGATAGAAAATCAGAGCATCACCTGAGGATGGGGAAGATATCCTGTAAATAATGGGGCTTGATTTAGGTACTGAAATAAAATGAGATTTTCTTAAATGAAGTGGAGTGAGGGCAATGTTTCAAGTAGTTCTCCTACTTGAACTTAAACTCCTAGCTTAATGTATAGAGGTCACAATGAAACACTTTTTTTTTTTTTTGAATGTATAATTGAAGAAGAACTGGCAGAAATTAGGGTGGGGATAATCGAAGAGAAAAAAGATTAATTTAATAATTACAATTCAGGTATTCATAATATTCCCCTAATTATCAACCTGAAATACCTGCAGAAAAATTTACACAAACCTTTTTAACCTTTTATGACCGTTGTCATGGAACAAGGGCATGCAGAATTTAAACAAGATGCATCTAATTCTATTCTTTTATCATACGACCTCCTTACTTCCTGCAAGTATCCTGTGTAAGAAGTTATACTGGGTTGTTCACACTTGGTTTATTTACCATTTATATCCCTTGCAAAATTCTTCTTAGATTAGTATCGAGAGATGACAAATGACAGCAAGGAGGAAAAAGTAGGAATGAACTCCCGAGTTCCATAAATGCCTTTTCAAAACAAGGTCCACATAATTTCTTTTTCTTTTTTTCATTAAAATTCACAACATGAAAGTCAATTTTTGTTTTCTCAACAACAGATGAAAATTGTTTTTTAAGGTCTTTACATGCCAGCATATTGCCTTTTCCCTGGTCTAATACTAAGTGACAGCCCCATATTGAGCAATTTTAAACCAGGTCTTCGATTTACAGCAGACATGTCGAAATTTGTGATAAATGAAATAGATATTTAATGACACCTAATGTGTAGTGATACAGCATAATATAGGTGGTTTGGCTTAGAAAAGACTTGCAAACATTATGCACCAAAGCAGAGCAGCTGAAAGCTTAGCATAATTCCATAAGATATTCAGCTACAAAAAGATTTCATAACGAAAAGATCAAGAAAATAATACATTTACTTGAGAATGTGAAAATTACCTTGGAACTTATTTGCATTCCATCTTGGAACATGCCAAGGTTTGGAGCTTAAGTTTTTTATTTCCTGTTTATTGGAGGTTCTTAGGTTTCAAGAGAATAAATACTTATTTCTGAGTAAGCATACTTCTGAATTTAAAACAGAATACATAATTACTCTAAATAACCATCAGAATATTAATCTATCAATGGTCTAACACTATGTGTGCAATCCTATGATAAAATATCCTTCATTTGGAGAAGAACCATGAGAGACAATGGACTCTGAAAAACAAACTGAGGGTTCTAGAGGGGAGGGGGTTGGGAGGATGGGTTAGCCTGGTGATGGGTATTGAGGAGGGCACGTTCTGCATGGAGCACTGGGTGTTATGCACAAACAATGAATCATGGAACACTATATCTAAAACTAATGATGTAATGTATGGGGATTAACATAACAATAAAAAAATTAAAAAAAATAAAATAAAATAAAATAAAATATCCTTCATTTTATTTAGTTACTAGTTTTATTCTCTTTAATTGAAAGTGTGGATATATATATATATTATAGATATATCTCCATACACACACACACACCACACATATATGTTTAAAAAATATAAGAAATAAAACAAAAATCACTAATGATTATATTAATCTGCTACAGCCACTGTTACTATCTTGATGTGTTTCCTTCAGTCTTTAGTTTATGCGTATATAACTTATTTTTTCCTTCAAACGGAATTTTAAAATATTTAGGAGACTCTAACATGGTTTACAGCAATCTCTATACTCTTAATCAAAGAACAGTCTTACTTTATATGGATATCATCCTTCTAGAGGGAGTGAATACAAATGAAACAGCAGGGAAGGAAAGGAGCATTTGCGCAGCAGGTTAGAGTAACAACAAATGTGCTTGCAAATGAGAGCACAGTGGGTCTCAGAAAAGGAGGAGTAAACAATTAGAGAGTTAAATATCAATAAATATATCTATTGCTTAGAACTAATCACTCTATTAGTAATTATCTATTAGAAATTCAGGGGAGAAAAGTATTTAGATCAAAAAAGTTTGCAGGAACAGACTATGTACTGAGAAGAAAGCCCTTCTCCTACCCAATTGGGGTAAAAAGGCTGGTTTAACACTGCATGGGACTAAGGAAGGACTTTCTTTTCTTTTGCCTTTTTTTTTTTTTTTCAGTGGTTGGGGGAGAAAGGAAAGGAAGAGAAGGTAAAGCGGATCCAGGAGATGGCAGAACATCATGTTACAATATGTAACCCTCCCTATAATTTCTCCTCCCCAGTGCTCCCTGCCCACCTACGTCTTCAACACAGATTCAGACAACACAAGTATTTGCTGTGAATGAGTGTTTTGTGGAAACCAATCTAAGTCCAGTGGTTGAGGACAAAAGGGGAATACAGTTGAAGACAGCATGATGAAGTGAGGTGTACAATCTACAGAAAGCAAGCAGAAGGCCTCTGGACTCTCACAGAGCCATGGACACAGGCTTAAGTCAAGTTTAACTAGATCTCTGAGGGACAGTGTGGCCTTAGCTGCATATAGGTCATCCATTTATATTGATTCAACTTATATATTGTTTTTTTTTTAAGATTTTATTTATTTGTTTGAGAGAGAGATAGTGACAAAGATAGTGAGAGAGAGAACAGGAGCAGGGAGGAGAGGGAGAAGCAGGCTCCCCGCTGAGCAGGGAGCTCAACATGACCAGGGGCTCCAACCCAGGACCCTGGGATCATGATCTGAGCCGAAGGCACTTAACCAACTGAGCCACCCAGGTGCCCCCTTATATTGTTTATAAGACAACATTTTTGTAAGCACATTTCTATTGACTCTGTAATATTATTATGATAAAGTATTCTAGCTTTTATATCCTACTCTATTTGTTTCCAGCTTTTTAAGATTTTAAACAAAACTGTCAATAGTAATTTTACATAAATTAGGCAAGCAAGTCTAATTATCTCATTAAGATAGATGAATGCCTAATCTTGCATTGAAAAATTAAATGTTTACAAGTTATGATATACATCACAAATCTCTGAGATAATCTGTATTAATTTGCACTCTCACCAGCAGAGAATAAATGGATCTATTTTATTATAATGTTACCAGGACTATTGTATTTTAATAGTATTTAACTCTTTTAACATTAAAAATATTGTCTACTGGGATACATTTAAAGTATTTTAGAACAGTTCCATTTCTTATTTCTTCCCAGGGACCTCAACAGAAGGCAGGAAAATTGAAAAGCAGAGAGCTCCTAAGAATGAGAATATATTTGCTCGGATTAGATCAATTTCTCCATTTAGCTTTTTGTAAATGTTTGGGGATGAAGTAAGAACCTCCCATTTTGCACACAAGCATACATTCCTCATTTTCAAGGCTCAGCACTGGGGATCTGGTGAAGAAAAGATAAACCTTACTTATAGTCTGGATATCTCACTGGGAGATGTATACGGAGGTGCTATTAGATCATATATCCACCTGCAGGTACAGAGAGGTGTTCTGAGAATGTTGTTTTTCCTAATTCATATCTACTTTGCATCACTTTTGCCAGTGTCTGGAACTAATTTTTAATGGCTCTTATATCATAAGATGTGGAGGGATAAAGAGGATTTTTGTCCTAAGCCACTGAGCATTGCCCACACAGCTGAAGCTAAAAATGGATAATATCTGTATCCCTTAAAGAGATTACATTATTTCTGAAGGGTTAACTTCATATTCCATAAAAAAGTTTACCAGTGTACAAATGCTTCTAAACATACCAGGATGGAATTTCTCTCTCTCTTTATTTCTCTAATATGTGCCCTCTGAGAGGAAGCACATAGGCCCTTACTCCCTGACTTGATCAAATATACTTTGATAGTATTAGAACAAATACATCACTGAAGGACATTCTTCTAACCACGGATGAACACTTCCACGGGCAACTCATGGCTATATGGTCAGCCATTTTTTCCTTGTCAATGTTTCAGCAATGCTTACAGCCAAACTAACGGCATGAAAACAGGAATTTGCGAGTAAGAGGATAACCTACCTCAGGACAAAGTCAAAATATCTGCTTCTCTTTTATTTTGGTTAACCACTGATTACCTCTTCTCATTCATATATCTCTGATTAGTTTTTAACAAATTAGGCTCAGGAGTTGGAAACATTTCACAGCTGTTCATTCTTTAGGATTATAATGTGGGTGGTATGCTGCAAAAACTTGGGAAAAATTAATCTCCCCTATTCATTAATGTTGTATTGGAATTTTCTCTCCCAGTGACCTGACTGCAAAGCATGACACATGACACAGCGTTTCTTCCTTGCTGACCATATGTGAAAACACATTGTTGGCCCACAGCCCCAGATGTTATTCCTTAAGCCCATTACTTTTTGTAATTCTGCTTCTGAGAATGTTAATATGCTTGAAATTTTTGCCCCCAAAGATTCCTTCCTACTGCTAAGTGGTGGTGACATCCCACTGGCTAGTCTGGCAGCACCAAATATTTCCAGTAAAACCATTTTTTGAGAACCTATGGATATACTGAGCTTAATAACAGATATATGCACCTAGTATTTGCCCAACTTGACTTTGATAATCATGGCTATGCACACCTACTCTATGGCTCTTATAATTACTATAATTTATTTTCCTTTCAATATGACAACTAAATTCTTTTCTAAATGTAGATAAAGGCATGCTAATGAATATAAACATTTATTCTTTTATTCAGTAAGCATTGATTAAACATCTTTTAGGAGTCTGGTACTCTTTAGGTTTGGGGGATATAATCCCTGCTTCCACAAACCTGACATTCTAACATCATAGAGTGAAAAATCGTAAGAAGAAAAAAGGAGGGTAAGGACTAGAGAGTAACAGGAGGGAAGCCAGAAGCCTGGAGTTGGGTGAACAAGGGGGAAATGGAAGGAAACCAGGTCAGAGAGATAGCCTAGATATGGTGGTGTGCTGAAACCAGCTCACACGGTGTTACATGACCTTTTTATAAAAATTTCAGGAATTTTGTGAGCCTACTATTGAACCACTGGCACCTTAACTTCAGGCATGGTGGGAGCATTTACATGGAAATCAGCAAATGCTACACATCCAAGATTCCCTTCCCCCAGAGATTTGGTTGTTAAATATTTGCCGGCATACCACTGCCTAGAGCACTACGGTTTTATAGTCATGGAAAGTATTGAGATTATAAATTAGATAGAAAATTATTGGCGAGTTGTATGCATGGCAGTAAAAAAATCTCTGGCTACTGCATTAAGAGCAGACTATGGTAGAGAAAGAGTGGAAACATAAAGACCCTTTGGAAAGTTTTTTGCAGTTGTTACTGAAAATCCTCCAGCTGGATGGAATCAGAATTTCTCAATCTTCCAATTATTCACAAATGAGGCAGCTTGAGCAGATTATATGACCTGAGGCAGAGTTTCCTGAAAATAGACCTTTCGCAGCAATGGCACGACTCCAAGAAATCTTTGGCCAAGGATGGCTGAGAAATGCTCACACTTCTCTTTTCAAGGTATTGATACAGTTCATCTGTTGATTGTTAGTGGGCCTTAGTTGGGTGCTAAACTTTGGATCACAAAATAATTGTTTTAAATGTATATTTACTCCTGATGAAATTTTAAAGTACGCCAATGCTACACTTCCCCAAAACTCCCAAGAGAAACACTCAAACTTTCATAAGATGGAGATTTGAAGTGAAGGGAAAATGAGGAAGACCAGTTTCTGAAGTAACCTCCAAGGTTCTCATGTACTTCTCCCTGAACGGCTCCTTTGGGTGAAGGGAAATGGAGAAAAGGTGGAAGAAGTCAAAAAATAACTGTGTTCTGAAAAATTCCAAAGCCTCTAGAGATTAGAGAAACCAAAGAACTAAAGAAATTCTTCCTCTTGACACCACTATCTCAAGTACCAATGGTATTTGATTAAAAGATTCTATTAAAACTGTGGTCTTTTAATTACTGGCTGCTGTTGATAACTCCTAAATACATCAAGCTTACCCATGATGACTGGTACTTTGAAATATATAGTGCACTATTTGTTTTGTTTTTGTTTTTCTACTAAACAGAGGAATTAGTTTGCTGGCATTTTCCTGGAAAAAGGGATACCCTTTTTCTTTTTTTTATTTAAATTCAATTAGCCTACATAGAGTACATCATTAGTTTCAGATGTAGTGTTCAATAATTCATCAGTTGCATATAACACCCAGTGCTCATCAAATCATGTGCCCTCCTTACTGCCCATCACCCAGTTACCCCAACCCCCCACCCACTCCCCTCCAGCAACCCTCAGTTTGTTTCCTATAGTTTAGAGTCTCTCATGGTTTGTCTCCCTCTCTGATTTCTTCCCATTCAGTTTTCCCTTCCTTCCCCTATGATCCTCTTCACCTTTTCTTATATTCCCCGTATGAGTGAAACCATATGGTAATTGTCTTTCTCTGATTGACTTATTTTGCTCAGCAAAATACATCATCTTTTTTTCTTTTTAGGTAAAGCTTTTGGCTAAAGTATATCACACAGCTCAGTAACTATTCACCCATTGTAACCAGCTTTAAATTGAAGAAAAAGAATACTACCAGTATCTACTACTTCATGCTCTCTCTGTCACTACTCCTGCAATCACTGTCCTAGCTGATAGCACTCAACACATGTTATTTGTGTAGCAATATATTCTGCATTCTCATTGCTTTATAATAATCCACTGTAAGAAATACATGAAATGTGCTTTGTCCATGATACTGCTGTTTGACATTTGGGTCACTTCCCGTGTTTGCCTATTGTGAATAATAGTTCTGTGAACATTCTTTTAAATGTCTTATGATGAACAAATATACATATTTCCTTTGGGCATATATGCAGCAGTGGAATTGACGTGTCCAAGTGTGCACATGATCAACTTTGGTATATGCTGCCAAACAGATCTCAAGAATGTTTTTAATGTTTATACACCATGAGCAGTGTAAGAAAATTCCAGTTGCTCTACATCCCAACCAATATTTGGTATTCTCAATCCTTTCATTTGGATGCTGTTTTGGTGTATATGTAGTGGTATTTTTTGCCATTTAAATTTTCACTCCCCTGATGATTAATGAGAATAAGTAACTATTTCAAATTGTTTATTGGCTATGTAGATATATGTCTTTGTAAAATGTCTTTTGAAGTCTTTTGACCATTTTTCTATTGGGTGATTTTTTTAATTGATTTTTTCAAGTTAATTTTTTCTAAATACCTGTCCTTTATCCTATCTGTATGACATCTATTTCCACTATTTCAATGATACTACTTAATAAACAGAAGGTCTTCATTTTTAATGTAGTACAATTAATTTTTCTACAGCTAGTATTTTTGCATCCCATTTCACAAAACCTTGTATACCCCGAGGTCATGAAGATGCTCTAGTAGGTTTTATTTTAGAAGGTTATTGGTTTATCCTTTACATTTGGACTGGTGATCCAATTGAAATAAATACTTTTCTATGGTGTGAAGTATGGGTCAAGGTTAATTTTTTCTTATATAATTATCAAATTTACCTGGAACCATCTATTGAGAAGGTCATTCTTTTCCCTATGCCTCAGCTATAGACCATTTATCACGAATCAATTGGTATATTTGTGTGAGTCTGTTTCTGGCTGAAGCACTGTGCTAATTGCTTGTCTCCTGGCTTCTAACATTTCTCTCTGTGATTCCTCTTCTCCAGCATCTTAACCTAAACTGCTCCTCACCATTTCCAAGTAGAGAGTTGCCATATTTCATCTAACTCCTCTAACTCTTTTCAACAGGAGCATTGTCCACCACAAGCATGAGTGTGTCTGAAGCAGAAGTACCCAAAGTTATCATCATGCACTTACTTTAAAAACAGAGCCTTTCACTTGTGGTGACAGAGAGAGCATAAATAGAGAGAATCACTAAACTCTACACCTGAAACTAAAATTCACTGTATGTTAACTAACTAGAATTTAAATAAAACTTGAAAACAAAACAACACAACAAAACAGAGCCCTTGCGGAACCTACAGTAATTCTTGAATCAGCAGAGAATTCAATTATGACAACTCAGGGAGTTTTATGTCTAATTCCTAATGAATATTTGCAATTCATTAAAAAGTATTGTTAGTTTAAAAATAAAATTAAGTGAATAAAACACCTTATTTAATTTTTTTTTAGGAATGCCCAAAATAAAGACTAGTTGTAAAAGATGTTGAATAAAATTGAGAGTTTTAAATGCACTTAATAAACAGGTGTTATTTCTGAAATAAGTGTATTTCAGGAATAAGCCTGACTTGAAGCATCATGGTAACATCAGAAATATGAATTTGGAAGTATAAAATTGACCAAAGAAGTACTTTGAAACTACTCGATGTTATTAAATCTGGAACAAATTTAGTACTGTGCATAGTAACCAAATCATGGTTCCTGACTTTCAGAAAAATACAATTATATACAGTTAAAAAAATATATATTTTCTAGGCTTCAGAAGTATATGTAATGGTCAAGATCCCAATAGGAAATAAATAGTGCACTTAAATTATGATAAATCAAGGACAGGTTATTTATAAAGGCACTGTTTTGGGGTCCAGGTGAACCAGACAGGATAGTGGGGTGACCTGTGATTAGTAGCAGTAAAACGATTTAACTCCTAGATGTGAAGAAACAAAGAAACCATTACCAGAACCAGAATAGAAGCATACAGAGAAGGTCATCTTGAGAGGAACAGTGATCTTACCTGGAGGGTCACAATCAACCCAAGAACACTCTATAAGGAGAGGGTTTTCCCTACAGAGAAATAAATACCCAGAATACTCTGACCTGAATCCCCTTTTCTCTTTCCAGGCTCCTACTGACCAAACCCAACCAGATGTCGGAGAGCATAAGAAGCCAATGTTTGGAGTCCATACAGATCAATCTCTTTCTGGATACAGAGCAAAGTAGGGTAGAGAAGTTGGAAAGTGGGAGATATCTATAGCAAAAGGGATTTGAAATTCTACCTTGGCTACCATATATTTACTTTGTTGGCTCTTCTTCAGATTTAATTATTTTGTGCTAAAATATAATTTCAAATCAATTAGACTTTGGAAATTTAGGCAGATTAGATTCAGATAGATGATGAGTATTTAACCTTATAGTAAGTATAAACGTGTATTTTGCATGTGTAAGATCTCAGGAATGAGTTTTGGGGGAGAGGCAAGGGATACAGATCTATCAGAAATATTCCTCAGAAGGTTCTACTACAATCGTTATGGAAATAAAAAAGCATAATTAGTTCACCTGGGAACATTTTTGAATCCTTTAAAAACCATTTGGCATTGCTATTCCCTATAAGGAAATCTAGATTAAAGGAATCAGTAATTAAAATAGAGAGCTTCAAATGTACTTAATAGAGATGTTCTTTACTGAAATACTAGGAATAATATTGGCTTGAAGCATTACTGTGATTTAAGAAATAAGAAGTAGGAGGCATGCAGCTGGCTAAGGTGGAGTATTTATAGACAGTTTTTGGATGTAAATCAAAACTCTACCAAGAAGGTTTAGAATAGAATGGATACTTTATTAGGTAAGGTTCAATCTACAACTGTGAGTCAATTGAAAGTTAATAGCAGCTTTGTTAAAGGTCATAGATAAATGGCTACTGTAGTTTTAATGAATATTTTATTCATGTCACCTTTAAATTAGTTAAATTTGGAAAGAGTAATGATGTAATGCCAAAGGATCCTTCCTGGAACATTAAAAGCAGAATTTAATTTTAAGGCTTTAGTAACAGTTTTAGCTCGCCAATACAAGATTTTAAGGTATTCGGAGTCTTCCTTTTTTTCCTTTTTAACATTTATTATATGTTAGAATTTGTTTCTTAAATATATATGTTTTATAAAAACAATGTAGCAGGAAGATCATGGAATTTACAATGATATAGAACTACTTTTCAATGCAAATTCCATCAATTACTATCATGTAAAATCAGGGAAAATAATTTAAGTCATTTCTTTGAGCCTCAGTTTTCTCTTCTGAGAAATGAGAAACACTTAAATTTTTGAGCATAAAGATAGCCTTCCAATTAATATCACTTACCCTCTTCAATTTTGTCTCTGTAAGAATAAAGCCCCTTTGTATGATCCAATAAACAGTAAATCTACTAAAATAGAGAGACCCAGGGAATTTTTCTTGTAAATTGTGTGACATTGAGCATTACAAAACTGAAACTCATGAATTATGAAGGCCAGTTTGAGTGAAGAAGCTATGTGACAGTTGCAGTCAGAGAGAGACTGCAGGTAGAATTTCTAGATGAGGTTCCCAGACATTAAGAGGAAGGAGCGTGAACAGAACAAGCGTGGACCTGTCGTGGTAAGCCCAGCCTCAGAATCATGACTCAGAAACTGGTGTCAGGGATGAAAAATAGGAAAACAAGAGGAGATCAAAGGAGCTAGGTAAATGGAACAAGAAGATGTTGGGGAATCCAATATTCACATGCATGGGGAGCATCTGTCTTGGATCACTTTAAAAGGCCAGGTGAGCACTCACACTGTGCAGTGTCTGCTCGATCTTGAGGGCCCCTGACAGTTTCTTCCTGCTGAGATAAGATGCCCTA
Source organism: Halichoerus grypus (assembly GCF_964656455.1). Taxonomy (NCBI): domain Eukaryota; kingdom Metazoa; phylum Chordata; class Mammalia; order Carnivora; family Phocidae; genus Halichoerus; species Halichoerus grypus. Next base: position 62,232,554 of record NC_135721.1, on the reverse strand, counting down.
AAGAGCCATGGAAGTGTGGAATATTTCAAATGCTTTCCTTAGTCATCAGTTACTGAAGCTTTATTAGATAAAGTTTGTAAGGCCTTCTGGAATCACATAATAATTTAAGTGATGGAAATTATCTTGTCAGTTGCCCACATACTGTATACTGCACATCACTTGAATTGGTAAATGCCTTTTAAAAAATAACTTTTCAAGAAAAATATGAACTACTGAATAACCACTTGACCACTTGGAAAACAATCCCATAGTTTGAAAGTCTATTAGAAATTGACTTAGTCTAAACACCATAACTCCTGTTCATTTGTCTAAAATGTTGGTAAAGCATGATTCAAAAATACATTACACATAAAATGAAATTGTCTTCTAGTCACTATTAATTGCCTTTGGAATTGCCAGATAAGTAGGTAACCAATGATTTCCTAATGGATTCTAAGGCAATTTACTGTCAAACTCAAAATCCTTTTACCAAAGAGTATAATAAATGCGTGCACAATTATTCAGAAATTCATTCATTTAATCAATGAATATTTATTTAGCCTCTATGCTATGCCCTGCCTTGTTTTAGGAAGTGAGGATACAGTTGTAAATAAGACAAAGTGCGGGGCCTTATTAAAGTGCTTACATTCTACTGGAAGAAGAGAGTTGACTAAAACAAACAAAAATCTAAACAAATAATATACAGTACAAAGTCAGGTAGAAATTAGTGGAAAAATAAACCAGAGTGAAAAGACAGAGAATAGAGACATTTTAGACAATGTGGTCAGGGAAAGTCTCTCTAAAGAAATGATTTTTGAGCCAGAATCTTGAATAAAGAGCAGAAGCAAGTCCTACAGATCTCTGGGGAGAAAGCTTTCAGAGCAGCAGGCACAGCAAGTGCAAAGGGCCTGAGGTGGGAAGTTGTTTGATGTGTTCAATGAAGAGCAGAGACTTTTTTTTCAGCTAAAGTGAGAAGAGGTAGTCAGAAGCCAAATGATAAGGGCTTTATAGGCCTTACATGGGTTAGGAATCATGTGATTTGTCTTATGTTTTAAAAGAATTTTGGTTTTCTTGGGGAAAAGACAGTAAGGAAACAGGGAGACCAAAAGGAGTAAAAGATCCATTAACAAGCATCATAGCAATCCAAGCAGAAAGTGATGTTGTTATAACTTAGGAAGTGGCAGCAAAGGGAATGATGAGCACTTGGATTTTGTACATATTTTGAAGAATGGGATTTACTGATTCACTGGGATATGGTTATAAGAGAGAAAATTGAATTAGAAATGACTCCAAGTTTTTTCTTTTTTTCTGCAATTAAGTAAATTTTTTTTAGATGGGTAATGCTGGGAGCAGGTAAAATTTGGGAAGGAAAAAGATTTTGGTTTTAGATATATTAAGTCTAAGATACCTATTAGCCATCCAACACAAACATGTGAAGTGATGTTTATATATTCATACCAGGAGTTAGGGAGAGATAGCAAAGCAAATGATCTTTAGTCTATAACTGACATCTATTGTCTACCTTTTAACTTGGCATTACAGAAGAATTTCTGAGGAGACTCATACCATGAAATCCATGGGGCTCTTTAAGGCATGTTTCTCCAGAGTAAGGCATTAAGGCCATTATTGATCTCAAGGAATCACCTCAGTATATTTCTGATTGTTCAAGACGGTGGCAGGCAGACCCAGAACTTTGGGAAATCTTGCATCTATAAAAAAGGAAAACCTAAAATGGGAAAAGCTATAAGTTGCTTTTCTTTTTTTTTATGATTTTATTTATTTATTTGAGAGTGGGCGGGAGAGCACAGAGGGAGAGTAAGAGGGAGAAGTAGACTCCCCGCTGAGCAGAGAGCCCAACGCAGGACTCTATCCAAGGATCCTGAGATCATGACCTGAGCCAAGAGCAGACACTTAACTGACTGGGCCACCCAGGCACCCCAAAAGTTGCTTTTCTAAGACAAACCGAGAACAGATGAAACTATTTCATCCAAAGACATGGATTTGCTTCTAAACATGAATTGTCTAATACAATAGTCACCTGTGGCTATTTAAACTTAAACTAATTTAAATTTTTAAAATGCAGAGGTCAGTTCCTCATTTGTACTAGCCACATTTCAAGAGCTCAGCAGCTACATGTTGGTAGTAGCTACCATATTGGACAGTGCAGAAGTAGAACATTTCCATCATCACAAAAATGTATTACAAACTAGTGGACTATCCTAGCTTTTGTCCTCAAATATCAATTTATAAGTCATGGATTCACTCAAATTATCAATGTAATTTGGTTTTCAATGGTCTCCTCAAGTTTGTTGTATTCTGTATCAGTACTGTCAGTTCTGTGTATCAAAGTCTTTTCTGAGAGAATGTTCCAAAGTCAGACCTGAATTCTTTGCAAACAGAAGCTGATGCACTCAATCAGTCCTGAAAGAGATTGTAAACTGTGGATTATTAGTTTATGTGGTAATCCATTTACAATTCACTTATTTTGTTGGTTTTCTTCCTTTTACCCCCTTGAATTAAACTAAGCCATGTTACTTGCTTTAGTCATTGAAATGTGAACAAATTTGATGTAAGTCCCTTCCAAGAGGAAGACTTCAACAGCTGAATCATGATTTATCATGCTGCTTCCCCTCTGCCACATCAACTGGCAATGTTTCTCATGGTGAAACCTCTGTGAGACTGGGTCTCTGAGGGAGGACAATGAAAAACACTACATAAAGCATGTAGAATGGATGTGTAGAATAAGTGAGACATAACTCCTGTTTGTATTAGTCAGCTTTTGTTAGATAACCCAAATGGGAGTGGTTTACAATAACAAATGCTTATCTCTCTCTCATGTTACATTATGGCCACGGGTCAGCCACAGCTCTGAATTGCTATTCTATGTGTAATCCCCATCTCAGTAGGCAGCCCTAGAAAGCACCCAAGTCTTGAACTAATGCTATGGAGAAAAGAATGAGAGTAGAAGTAGAATCCTACAATGGCTACTAAAGTGTCTGTTTGAATGTGGTATACATCATACTCATTCACACATCATTGGCAAAAGCAAGACAATGGCCTAGTCTCATGTCAACAAGGTAGGGGTGTACATTATCCCACAAGGAGGCACTGTATGTCACATGGGAACCAACAGGGCTATATGATCTTGTGACAGGAAGGAAAGCAAATAATTGGGAACAATAATATAATCTACCACATCACTTTAAGCTATGGAGTTGTTTCTTCAGCATAACATAGCTCATCCTTTCTAATGCAATGTATTAAATACCTCAGATAGAAAGTATCTATCAATCAATTAAAAGCTATTTATCAATCACTTATTATCTAACAAAGATAGATGTTGAAAAATTCTAAATGCCTGCCCTAAACAGGCTAACAGCAAGCATAGACACACTTATGTCAATCTGAAATCAACCTTATTTCCAACAGATCAAGAAATTATAATGTTTCAAAGGGTCACTGGAATACTTCAGTAAACATTACTTGGCCTATAATAAGCTTCCTGGAACTATGAATAATGTTTGTTAGATAAATGAATGTAAATTAAATTAGTAAGCCCTATAATACTCATCACTAATATATTAGATCCCAATTTGATTAGAAATACATCATCTCATTATTAAGAATGCTTAAAACCCATATATCTTCTTCTCTATCTAATGAAGACGTAGGTTAATTACCAGTCTGTCAAAAGATAATGTGATACTCTAGAAAGTATTATAGAAAAATGACTGGTACAGCTATGAACCATCCTGAGAAATCTTGTGACAGAAAGAAATTAACTCATGCCATTTGTACACTGTAGGCAGTAAGCAGAAGTTCAGAAATAATTACATGGCTAAAATCAAGTAAAATCTTCAGACTTGCCTAATTATATGGGATCCAGTAGAATTAATCAAAATGACTTCTTTAATGATTCACATTCCCACTGTACTCAGTCTCCAGTTCCCATTCTCAAATTTGATCTGTGTAACATCAGGCAGAGTTTGTTCACTTGAACATTTGTTCACTTAGCAAATAAGTACTGTGTGCTTCCTATATGTCAGCCACTGTGAATAAATAAGAGATTAAGGTATTCATTGCCCTGCCCTCTTGGAGCATCCATTTAAGACACCCAGAGTATTCTGTTTTGTTTTTATTTTTGAAGGCAACTTATTTCACATACTTTCAGGAAGAAAGTGTAGTTCTAATTAAACCACAAAAAAAAAAAAATGGGCATAAGAATTATTTTCAACCAAAAAAATGAGTTGAGCTCAGCATGTCTTTCTTACATTTTGGGTAGCATGAAGTTTGAGACTAAAGTGCATGCCTATTAGTTTTCTGTTTTTCAAGTTCAGGGTGCCATTTCAACTACTAAGAATTATGTGAGTTTTTCTACATGTCCACAACAAAAATAGTAAAACTTTACCATTAGCTCAAAAACATGAGGTAGTTGAATAAAAAGGATAAATCAAACATCAAAGAGGCAAATATATCAATAAGATCAGCAAAGTGAAACAGTGTGACTATATTCCCTTAAATATGTTCAAAGTATGGTAGAATCAGGGACTAGTTGATGGTTTTAACTGGTTTTAAATATTAATTATTAAATATTAAGCAGCAAACCCACAGAATAGTACCAAAGTTTAGCCTATTTGTGTTAACCTAATCACACACAAATTCTAACCACGGATATATATTTATAACCCCATTTATCTAGAGGTCATTTATCTGGATTTATTGTTCATAATCACCACCTGTCTAATTTTAGAACATTTTCATCACCTCATTATCAGTCACTTCCCATTTTCCCCTAAACTCAGCCTCTAACAACCACAAACCTACTTTCTGACTGATGAATTTATTTATTCTGGACATTTAATATAAACAGAGTAATATGTGGGGTGCCTGGGTGGCCCAGTCAGTTAAGCATCTGACTCTTGATTCAGCCCAGGTCTTGCATGAGTTCAACCCCAGCACTGGGCTTCATGCTAGACATGGAGCCTACTTAAAAATAAAAATAAAAAATAAAAAATAGGGACACCTGGGTGGCTCAGTGGGTTAAGCATCTACCTTTGGCTCAGGTCATGATCCCAGGGTCCTGGGATCCAGCCCCACGTTGGGCTTCCTGCTCAGTAGGGAGCCTGCTTCTCCCTCTGCCTGCTTCTCCCTCTGCATGCCGCTCCCCCTGCTTGTGTTCTGACAAATAAATAAATAAAATCTTTAAAAAAATAAATGAAATAAAAATAAACAGAGTATCATGTATGTGGTCCTTAGAAACTGGATGCTTTTAATTAGCATAATGTGTTCAAGGTTCATCAATGTTGTAACATGTATCTCTTATTCATTTACATTGTTACAGAATAATATTCCATTGCATTGATAAGCCACATTTTGTTTATCCATTTTAGTTGACATTTGCATTCATCTATTGAGGGAGCAAACTCTTATGATAATGTTATAAATATTTATGTACAAGTTTTTGAGTTGATACATGTTTTGTTTCTCTTGGGTAAATACCTGTAAGTTGAATTACTGGTTTATATGGTAATTCTATGTTTAATATTTTGAGAAACTTCCAAACTGTTTTCCCAAGTGGCAGCATCATTTTATAAATCTACCAGCAAAATATGAGGGTTCCAATTTCTCCACAACCTTGTCATCACTTGTTACTGGCTTTTTTTTTTTTTTCCAAAGCCATCCTAATGAATGTTAAGTGATATTTCATTGTGGTTTTGATGTTCATTTCCCTAATGGCTAATGATGTTGACATTTTCTCTTGGGCTCATTAGCCATTTGTATATCCTCTTTGGAAAACCAAATCCCTATCAAAATTCTAATGGCATTTTTTTCACAGAAATACAAACAAAACAATTCTAAAATCTGTATGGAACCACAAAAAATCCCAGATAGCCAAAGCAATCCTGAGAAAGGAGAAGAAAGGCATCATATTTCCTTATTTCAAACAATACTACAAAGCTATATCAATCAAGAGTATGGTACTGGCACAAAAACAGACACATAGACCAATAAAACAGAATCAAGAGCCCAAAAATTAACCCTCACAAATTAATATGTGACAAGGGAGAAAAGAATACTCAATGGGGGAGATGATAGTCTCTTCAATAAATGATGCTGGGATAACTAGATATTCACATGTTGAAAAATGAAGTTGGATCCCTATCTTACACCACTCACATAAACAAAATGGATTAAAGATTTAAACATAAGACCTGAAACTGTAAAATTCCTAGAATAAAAAAGACAGGAAAAGCTCCCTTGATAAGGGTCTTAGCAATGATTTTTTTGAATATGACACCAAAACCACAAGCAACAAAAGCAAAAATCAACAAGTGAGACTACATCAAATTAAAAAGCTTCTGCACAGCAAAAGAAACACTCAACAAAATGAAAAGGCAACCTATGGAATGAGAGAAAATATTTGCAAATCATATATCTAATAAGGGGTTGATATCCAAAACACATAAGGAACTCATACAACTCACTAGCAAAAAAATAAACATTTCGATTAAAAAACTGGGCAAAGAACATAAAGAGCCATTTTTCCATACAAATGGCTAACAGGTACATGAAAAGATGCTCAACATAAGTGATCAGGGGAATGCAAATCAAAACCACAAGATATCACTTCATACCTTTTGTATTGGCTATCATCAAAAGGAAAAGAAATAAGTGTTGACAAGCATGTGGAAGAAAGGGAACCCTTGTGTGTTGTTGGTAGGAATGTAAATTAGTGTAGTCACTATGAAAAACAGTGTGGAGATTCCTCAAAAATTAAGAAATAGAACTATCATATGATTCAGCAATTCCGCTTCTGGATATATATACCTGAAGGAAACAAAACCACTATTTCAAAAAGATACCTGGAGGCACGGGGGTGGCTCAGTCAGCTAAGCATCTGACTCTTGATTTCCACTCAGGTCATGATCGTTTGTTTTTGAATGAACTTTTTTTTGGATCTTTGAAAACCTTTAGCTTATTTTCAGAATTCAGAAAAAGCTGATTTTAACAATTTTGCCAGTGTTTTTATTGTTTTAGGTGAGGAGCAGACTTTCAGAAGCCCTTACTCCACCTTTATGGAAATTCTGCCCCTTTTAGTACTATTTTTCCAATTATTCTGTAAATCTAAAATTATTTCAAAAAAATAATTTAAAATACACACACACACTTAGCAACTTTCAAATATATAATACAATATTATTAACTATAGTCATCATGCTATACATTACATCCCTAGGACTTACCAAAAGGAAAACACATTTAACTATGTGTGTTGTGGATGTTAACTAGACTTACGGTGATCATTTCATAATATATCCAAATATGGAATCATGATGTTGTACACCCAAAACTAATATACGAATATCATGTTATATGTCAATTATATCTCAATTTTTAAAAAAACTTAAAAATCTTTAAAAAAATAAAATAAAACACATATACATGTAAGATATTTGCTGAAGAAAATAACGAAATCTGATTTGTGAAAAAAAAAAAGTGTTTTTATCCATTGGGCTCATCCTTAAACCTAATTTCAGAATATAATGATACTTTATAATGAGGTTTAACACTTTATTTTTCATTTTGACCTTAAATATACCTAAAAATACTTAAGTTACTGAAGAATAACATAAGCATGCAGATAAGTGAAACTTACTGATAAAATTCCACAAAATTATTTGCATCAACAATATGTAGAAAAATGAAGACTTAATTCTGTTAATTCTAAATCAAATTTGGATTCATAAGCCTCTTCTGTAAGTTTCATAGGAAGAGACAAAAAAGGTATATTAAATTTTTCTCCAACATATTGAGTGAATCTCTTTGATCTCCCCAAATGTCTAACCTCTGACATTTTATTTTTTTGAATACTTACCATTTTTTTTAAAATGGTTATTTTTATCACTATGAATGATTAAATTATACTTTCCTATTTATGGTTCAAGGATTACAAAAAAGAAATAATTATTTTAAAAGATAAAAATTTTCTCATTTGTTAGGGAAGTTGCCCTAACAAAAGGGCATTTCAGATGAATTCTCACATAGAAAGAATGTTTCTTTTACAGTATATCCTATTTATTTCATCCTGTTCATCTTTGATCAAATGTTGTTACTGCATATTCCTTATGGGAACCAAAAAACTTCAATGTTTAAAATTTTACATAGCCAAACCTGTCTAAAGAAAAATCTTGAGAAAGGAAAAGCCAGTCTCAAGAGCAGCTGCTCAAATGATGCCTAATTAAATTTTTACACACAGATTAAAAGGATATGCTAATACTTTGTGTGCACTCAATGAGAATTTGTAAAGCAAGTTAGGTAATCAGAATTTATAAAGTATTGAGAGATACTCTTAAATTCTACCTGCTGCTGCTCCAGGTGCTATGTGGCAGTATCTCACAGACTGATGCTCAACCTGTGTGCACACCGGAACCTCCTGGGCAGCTTTAAAAAACAATTGTAATGCCCAGGTACCCATTCATCACATTTTGACTTAACGGATATGGAGTGTGGCTTGAGCGTCAGGATTTTTACAGCTCCCCAAGTGATTCTAGGATGCGGCAACAGTTTTCTAGAGCATAGTTCTTAAAATTCACTGTGCATATGAGTCACCTGGGATCTTGTGGAAGTGCAGGTTCTCATCCAGTAGGGCTGGACTGGGTCCTGAGAACTGCACTTCTAACACGGTCCTAGATGATACCCAAGCTGCTGGTGCTTGGATTTCTTTGCACAGCATGATACTAACAGAAATTAAACGTTAACACCAAAAATAAAGTCCATAAACCCAGGACACTCACTCATGAAGGAGACTATTTCAAAGCACATTTGAGACTAGTCTAAGAACAAAAGTGAGAACAGCAATTCCCACGACGGTATTCTCTCCTCTCCTATAAGATGACTCTTCCTCAACTCCCCCTGACTTCGTTACATTTCAGGCTATTACAAAACATGTTTGTTCTTCAAATAGAGTTCAAGAAACCCTACCGTCCAAAATAAGTTTGTCTTTGCCAGCCATTTGAACTCCCTTAAATTCTATGCAACTCTTTACTGAATTCTCTTTCGTTTTTGCCATTATAAATTTAATAAGGGCAATGGCTATGTCTCATATATCTTCTAGTAAAGGTTAAGAACAAACAGGTTTCAATAAATACTTGCTAACTGAGTAGTGTTCAGATGTGCCTCAGATATTACACAGACACTGGGAAGCACTTAGCCTAAGAAGTCAGGTTGTAAGAAAAATGACTGGCTTACATAGGCTGCTATTTAACTTTTACACCTTGTATGTGCTTGAAATCCTATAATATACTTCTTCCAAAAATAGGAACGCATGGTACCAGTCGCCTATTGAATTTTCCTTCAAGATCTCTTGGACGCTGAATACCTATACAATACACATCCTGTAACTGCATCACGCTTGAAAATGGGGGCGTGTCTTTATGGGCCCTGAAATCTTCCTCCATCCATTAACTGAAACATTAAATTCTCTTTTCTGAGCCTCAGGCCTTTAGTTTTTGTACTACAACCTTATTAAAATGTAAATACCATGCAGGAGAAACATTTTTAAAATGTATTATTAGTAATCTATCCATAAGTATAAATGAAGAATTTGAGATTCAGTTTGGTAGAGTGTAGGAATACAGGAGAGAGAGCACATCATGTATTTCTATACACGGCAGTTCCAGAGAGACCTAATGTTCCCCAAATCCATTCTTGTCAGATTAATTACAGCTCCCATTGAAACATCAGCTCAGAATAAACCAAACTTACTCCATTCATGTATTTAGAACGTGCTTAGTGCCCACTATATACATGACTGTGTAGGATAATCATAATAAAATAAAAAATTTCTCCAAAGTTAGATTCAAAGTAGAAGGTAAAATGACAGAAAGTAAAGGAACAAATTTATCAACACTGGACAGTTATTGTATAAGGTGTGTTATAGAGGCAAGGTCACTGGTTACTTTTCTCTTTAAAGTTAGAATAAGGCAGCTTCTCCTTCACTTTCCAAAGCAGAAGTGCCCATATCCATGAGGATGACATGATCACTGATCCCAGTGAGGCATTCCAGAGTCTTGTCACATTTATGAGGTGTTTAATAGTATCCTTCTATATGAACTTTAGCCTTCATTATGCATAGTCTAATTTTTTAATTATGCAAAGTGTTTACATTGAACTTTCTAGAAAAATCAGTTTGATAAAGCTGATACATTCAATCCATATTTAAGCGGTTTCCAGATTGGACTCAGTTCCATTATCCACTTTGAGTTTTTTTATTGACAATGTTTAAAATTCCAGAAAAGGGAAGAAATTGAGAGAGAAAAAAATTTAGAAAACATACCCACAAAAACAGGATCTAAATCAATAACTCACACTGTTAATAATAAATATAAACAAAGATTTCAGAATATTCTTGATGAAAAACCTACAATGCCTGTGAAACTATCACTACAACCATGACAGAGGACATTTCCATTTTCATCCCTTATAGTCAGTTCTTCCTTCTGCCCCTGTCCTGGGCAACTGTAGATCTACTTTTTGTTCTTTATATTAATTTACATTTTCTAGAATTTTATTATACACTTGTCAGAAGTCATCACATTATACACTTTGAATGAATGCAATTTGTAGTGCATAAATTATTCTGCAAGGAAATTAATAAAACAAATAATAGGACAAGTTTTTAAAAGTTTAAGCTTTCTGATCAAAGTCCTGTTCATTGAGTCTCATGATGTCACAAGGTTCTACACTGTATCTGTTTCTCAAGAGTGCAGAAAGCTTTGGAAAAGAGTGATTACTCTCTAGAAGGACTACTCAGTCTGCTGTAGAAGTCAGCAAAGACCTCAAGATAGAGTTGATAGAGTTAGCTTGGTATGCCCAAGGTATTTTCGCTTCTAGGTGTATCCCTATGTGTTTATTCAACTGAACTATGAGTAAGAAAAAAACAATTGTTATAATTTCTTTCATTTGACTTCCTGGCCAAACTAGAATATCAAACACACACCCAACTCCTTCCTTCCCACTCCAACAATTTTTTTAAAAATTAGATGAAAGATTAAGTCATTTAATTTAAGGACCTGATTAAGAATGATCCCAGAAGGGGTGCCTGGGTGGCCCAGTCAGTTAAATGTCCAACTCCTGATTTTGGCTTGGGTCATGATCTCAGGGTCATGAGATTGAGCCCTAAGTCGGGCTCTGTGCTCAGTATGGAGTCTGCTTGTCCCTCTCCCTCTGCTCCTCACCCTACCCCCGTTCTCTCTCTCAAATAAATAAATAAATAAAATCTTTAAAAAAAAAAAAAAGAGAGAAAGAGAGAGAAGAAGGAGAAGAAGAATCCCAGGAAAGTGCCATTCAAATCACAGTTAAGAATGCAGGCTCTTGTGAATTTCTCGGCAAGCTCTAAAAATAGTTCCTTAACATTAGATGTCAGCACCATGTTTTCTTTTTGCTGGTATGAAAGGTCTAATTGAAATATTGTTTGAAGTTATTACCTCCAGATACCACTATAGGAGCTTAATCATCCCATGTTCCTTTCATTAACAACTAGATTTGCTCTGGAATGTTGTATTGCAGTATCATAGGAAGACGTGGTAGAAGAATTAAGGTTATACAAAGCTTTTTGGAATACACAGTAAGCAGCACCTCAATAAAGATTCATGGAACTATAGATTTACTTCCATTTGTACAGGAGATAGTCCTAAATGGTAAGCAAATCAAAGCATTTTTAATGCTAGACAATCTAAAATTATCCCTGGATGAAGTGTAATTGCTTTGGAATTCTAGGGCTTGAGATACAGTCTTTTTTTTTAAGATTTTACTTATTTATTTAACAGAGAGAGACAGCGAGAGAGGGAACACGAGCAGGGGGAGTGGGAGAGGGAGAAGCAGGCTTCCTACTGAGCAGGGAGTCCGATGCGGGGCTCGATCCCAGGACCCCGGGATCATGACCTGAGCTGAAGACAGACGCCTAACGACTGAGCCACCCAGGCGCCCCAGGCTTGAGATACATTCTTAAAATAGGCTCCGTTCATGAAGATTTGTGTTTCTCTCACTCCCCTTCCTCCGTCTCTCATTTTTATTGTCGATGCTATCATCTTCACTTAAGAACATTCGCTTGTTAGCCATGTTTTTTGCCAAGAACCAGAAAGAAAACACAGTCTTTTAGAAAGTTGAGATCTTGGACACTGAGAGTTGATAAATCTCATTTCATTATGATGAAACACCTTTGATATCTTGACATTTTGGGCTCATATAATTCTTTAGAAATATATCACTGATCTCAGAGTCCTCATGTGGCATACTGGTACACTGAGGAAGCGAATATTGCAAAGTTGCCAAAAGACCAATTCCAATCTAATTAGGACTTGCACTGAGCTTCAGTGAAGGCTACATAAACACTCTGTTAATATTCACAGCAGCAGCTTTGTCAATAAGTCCCCCAGAATCTTCAAATTTGTAACGGAAATCAGCAAACTATTGATTCTCTGACACTGATAGATCTATCCAGATTCACTGCCTCCTTTCTCTCGCCTTTGCCCCAATAGAGGGCACAAGTGCCAGTTGCTCTAATCGGCTCCTAAACACTGAAGGATCATTATTATAGTATGGCTGGCGTCCCTGATCATTAATTATAATCTTGTGCACATATGCAGTGTGATTGCAGGAAATAATCAGCTTTGTCTGCCAAACTGGCAACATTTAGAAACTAATTTGTTATGACACAGTATCAGAGATATTTAAACAACAAACTCAAGGCTCTGCTGCTCTGCGTACATTGTTAAATATCAGATAACATCATTAAAAAATAGTTAACACATCCAGAGGGAGGTGGTATGTATCCTTGAACTTCTGTTCAAGTGGAGTTATCGAGAATAGTTTTTATGTGCTCCCAATCCTGCAGTTCGTGCGTTGGGGACGCCTCTCCGGAGTGACTGCCATTTAGGGGGCTGCCTGGAGAAGCAGCTGTCAACTTAAAGTAATTAAGTGGGTATAGGAAGTATGATTTGAAGTGTGCCTAGGGCGAAGATTACACAGGATTGCTGTCTTTCCGTTTGGGACACACTAGAATTCATTTACCTACTTAATGCTTCAGGGGCCAAATCATAGCAGCAGATTCCTCACACCAGTGTCCTTGTATGAAGGAGAAGACATGGTGTCTAGGTAAGTTGTGTTCATTCCATTCCTGATGTTGGCCCATTCACTCTAACAAGAGAATGCTCAATTTCTGAATATTGACATGTACATTGGACATTTTGTTCTCCATCAACCTTTGACTCTGGACAGCATCACAAATGTTCTGAGCCCATGTTTCCACCACAGTAATTCAGGGAACTTCAGATTCACTGTTTTTCCTCCACCATTTCCTTTTATCGCACTCAGCAGAATCAAGCCCAAGCCATGTGCTTCATCCTTCTGCCAAGCTCCTACTCTTCTACTCCCTAACACCTCCCAAATACACGTACATGTAAATTTTTTTATTTCATTCCTTTTGTGTATGAGACTATAGATAAAAGGATGTTGTTTTACAGCAGTTTATAAGGATTCCAATTACTTCTAGAAATACTACTCTTGATTCATTTTTGTACCCCCCCAAAAGGCAGCTAAATATGAAATAGTGCCAATAATATACCTTTACAAAGAAAAAGTCCTGAATGTTTGTGGAGGCAACATTTTATCCCCATGCCTGAGTGGGTATAAACTTTATTCTCTCTCTACCCTTCTATTTACTCCATCAGGACTGAAGGTATAATTTGGGGAAGAGCAAACAAGACTTATATAACCAGAACCTCCCCCCTCCCTTTTGAGGCTGAACTGCCCACAGAAGCAGCTATTGATTGTCCATTGTTCTCCCAGGGCAGCTCTTTGCCCACCTCCACCAGCTGGGGGCCTGCCTAAGCCCAGTGCTGCCTGTCATGTGCCATTAAGTCTACCCAATTTCAAAGCTTGTTTAGCAGGTTCATTTGGCCTCCAACTAAGATTAAGTCCTCCAAATGAGCACTTGCCAATAATAAAATTGACATTCTGAACTCTGTTGGCCATCCTTCTGTTTCATTTTTATTTTTCCTAAATCCTGGCAATGAAGTAGGATGCTATTTATTGGACTTCCCCAAAGGTTACATTTGCTATATTGTCCACAAAAAATAAAAAATAAAAACGGAACAGTAGTATCTGGGAGAACAGAATATGCAGTTGAGAAACTTCTAGTAAGGCCAGCCCATGGTGAGGCCCGTGGTTTTCTAGGGCTGCCTGTAACCAGGTAGCAAATCTGCCAAATATGAAGCTATATCCTCCAACTTGTGTTTATTAACAAAGAAGTTGGCATTTTGGGCTCTATTTTTTTTTCAGAACCTGGATGGGAAGAGACTTTTGAAGAATAGAAGTGAAAATAATAGGAAAGTAAGAAAGAAAAATCGCTGAAATAGAATGTAAATAATAATCAAATAATTTTTTTTTTATAATCAAATAATTTTTGTTCTCTTCATTTTGAAGAATGAAAGTACATAGAATTAGATGAAACATACTCTTTGTTTCATGACACTAATCATCTATGCTTGGTTTGTTAGTTATATTGTGCTTAATAATGTACTAACACCTACTACTTCCTAGTCTCTTCGGCTAAATCCATTTCTTATCCCAACCTAAGAACCACTAAGTCATGAATCTATTCTGTTCTTTATGTATATTCACTACCAATGTGATCTCATGCAATCCACGGGCTTTAAATAGCAGTTGGTCGTGTATCTCCAACTCGACCCCTCCCTTAAAGTCCATATGCATATACCATATGCCTACTTAATACTTCTGTACAGCTAATGAATATTTCCAACTTAACATAACCATTACTTTAGATCTTCCTGCTCAGATCTGCTCCACATGCCTTATGAGGAGACCTACACGAAGGGGTCCACATGAGGGGACTAGTGGAGGAGAACAAAGGCTCCCCCAGCTCTCAGCCTGAGCCAACTGTCAGACCTATGAGGGAGGCCTTCCAGCCCCCAGCTGACTGCCAACCGACCACCTATGTGTGAGTGAGCTCAACAACTGCGCTGGAGCAGAGTCAAGGTGTCCCCAGCTGAGCGCTTCCCAAATGGCCAACACACAGACCTGTCAGCAAGTTAGTGGTTGTTGTTTTAAGCCACTACGTTTTCAAATAGTTTTTGAAATAGCAATAAATACCCAATATACTTCCCTACAGTGATCCCTTGGAAACATAAGGCACATCCACCACTCACCTACTCAACGGCTTTTAGTGATTTCTCACCACAGTTAGAATGAAACCCAAAGTCTACACCATGACTATAGTTTCCAAAACCTACAC
Source organism: Halichoerus grypus (assembly GCF_964656455.1). Lineage (NCBI taxonomy): Eukaryota > Metazoa > Chordata > Mammalia > Carnivora > Phocidae > Halichoerus > Halichoerus grypus. The sequence goes on along the minus strand of NC_135721.1, from coordinate 62,217,262 downwards.
CATGTAGTTCCTGGCTCTCACCCTACTTCTTACCACCCTCCATCACCCACGAGACTCCAGCCATCATAGGCTTTGTGTAGTTCAACAGAAGAAAGGCACATTCTGACCTCAGATCTTGTGCACATGCTCTCCTCTTCCCCTAGATTCTCGTTTGCTAAACATTAGCCTCGTTCACTCACTTCTGCACCTCACCTGTGTTTTTGCTGAGTCATCACCTCCTCAGAAAGGCCTTTCCTGACCACTCCATCTAAAAGGAAAACAAAAACAAAAGAACAACAAAAGAGCCCTAACCCTTGTCCTCTTACCCTACTCCATTTTTCTTCATCACACATATCTTTACCTGATATCTTATGAGATTCTATTTTTGCATGTTGTTCATTTTTTATTATTGGCCTCCCCGGAGAGAATATAGGCTCCACAAGGGAAGAAACTTATGTTTACTATTATTTTTTCCAGCACTAGAACAATGCCTGGCACATGCTGACAGGCTGTGTGAATGAGTGGTGTGGTTTAGCCGGAGCACAGAGTAAATGAAGAGCAGCAATGAGAAACGGGCCTAATTGGCAGAAAGACTGCAACTCCAAAGCAGAGAGAAGTACTGCACATTGTTGGTGCCCTGGCCACCCTCCCTCCACTCCCTATCTGGCACCTAGCCCCTGGCCTTTGTGTGCTTTGCTTCTATTGATTTCCACCTGAAACCTTTTCTTGAGGACCTTCTTATGTTAGGTACTTTGACCATTTGGCCAAGAGCCAGAAGTGCCGGGCATTCATGTTCCTCCCGGGGTGTCTTATAGCCAATGACTGGCCAGGAATATAAAGCCAGCCCATCTCCTGTGCCTCAAGGTGGAATAAACTTTGAGGTGTGATGTATATTTCAGTGCTCCTGTGAGATCTGGTTGGTACTAAGATGTCACCTGAAACAGGTGCCTTTTATTGGATCTTTCCCCTTCCCTGTCCTGGTTCCTACACTTCACTACCAATTGTTCCAGGGAGCTTCTCATTAGGCAATCACCTGCACCTGAATCCTCTTCTTACAGCCCAACCTAAGGAAAGGGTCTCCCCGTGTCAACAATGGAAAGTCATTTGTGGCCTCTGCATAGAAAAATGATAATGGCAAGTATTTATTGGGTGTTAAATGCTCAGCCCTATGCTAAGAGTTTTAATGTGCATGATGTCTTATAATCCTTACAGCCCTACCATTATCCCACTTTAGTGTGTCAAGTATTTGTGTTTAATAAGTTTATTCAAACAGCAGTATATAGATTGTTAAACGGAGGCAAAGAGACCAGTGAGGAGGCCACTGCAATAGCGTTAGGCAAGAGATAATGAGGATCTGAATTTTGTCACCAGCTGTAGAAACAGCAAGGCAGCCACCACAATCTAAAGGAACAGGGTATGAGATTGTCCCTGCCCATTAATAGAAGGTCCCTCAAATTCTCCAAGCCTTATTTTCTCAGTTGTAAAGTTAAAGGTTTGGAAAAACGTTTTCTCAAGAGATTCTTCCCTTCGGAAATCTGGGAAGAAGACTGGACGTGAAGTCTTTGGAAGTGAACTGAAATATTCTAGGACTCCTCCCAGCATGGTACAGTGGGACTATGGGCTATAGCAGGTTGTGCTCAATTAAGATTCATGCTTAGATTCTTTTCAGCTATTTGAATCTAGATAAGTTACTTAAACTTGTTGAGCTTGGAGTACCTATCCACAAAATGGGAATAATATGTTCCTTACAGAGTTGCTGTAATGCTTAGAATTCCATGTAAAATACTCCCAGGCTACCTGGGAAACACTTAGGAGAGTTGGTTGATTTGGAGATTTACCTCAACATCTTTTCATCAAATCTAGTTTCCTCTAGCTCAAAAACGTTTAATAAATGCCCTCATTATATTTTGGTCTTTTGTTTAATTAGAAGTATAAAAACCAATTTCTTTCTCCTACTTTTTTTATAAAATAAAATTTATAAATTTTAGTATGAATTAAATAAGATTTTGTAGGCTGGCCCGGGAGACAAACTATCTGTTTTAATACTGTAACTATATGAAAATTTGTTTAAATTTCCAAATAATTGATTTTCAAACAAATTTTCAATAGGACCAGCTCCTTAATTGAGACTTCGCTATAAATTTACTGATGGAATCAAAGATTCATAAATATATTTTTCATGAAGGAGAATACTGCATGAGACAATGTTTATGCAGTCACGAAATGTTTCTTACCTTAATAAGAGAGAGTAAAGGGCGCCTGGGTGGCTCAGTTGGTTAGGCGACTGCCTTCAGCTCAGGTCATGATCCTGGAGTCCCTGGATCGAGTCCCGCATCGGGCTCCCTGCTCGGCGGGGAGTCTGCTTCTCCCTCTGACCCTCCCCCCTCTCATGTGCTCTCTCTCATTCTCTCTCTCCCAAATAAATAAATAAAATCTTTAAAAAAAAAAAAAAAAAAAGAACAAGAAAATTGTTAAAAAAAAAAAAAAATAAGAGAGAGTAAAGAGAATTTAAACAGGAGAATTACAATATTGAGTCTTCTCATTCTAGAACATGGTGTATTGATTTATTAAGTCTTTAATTTGTCTCATCAGTTTTTTGAGCTTTCCAATGTAAAGGACTTGTACATCTTTCATTAGATTTATTCATAAAGGTTTAATGCTTTTCATGTTATTGTAAATTTTAAAAAATTTCATTATCTAATGTTTTGCTAATCTATAAAAATTATCATAGATTTTTGTATATTGACCTTGATTCTAGCAAACCTACAAATTCACTTGTTAACTTCAAGTTTATATATTCTCCTAATTTTATTTGTATACAATCATGTTAGTTGAAATTAATGACCTTATGAAATTATGACTTTATTTATAACCTTTATTTCTTTTTTGTCTTACTGCACTGGCTAAGATGCTCAGTACAATGTTAAATATAAATGATGATGGTGGACATATTTGCTCTATTCCTAAACTCAGGGGGAAATATCAAGTACGATATTCACAGTAGCTTTTTTTATTTGATAGCTTTTATAATATTAAGGAAATTTCCTTATATTTCTAGTTGGTTGAGATTTTTAAAAATATGAATGAGTACTGGATTTTATCAAATACATTTTCTGCATATATTTAAATGATCATACTCTTCTTTCTCCTTTATTTTGTTAATGTGGTGAATTATACTGATCAATTTTAGAATGTTAAATCAATTTAAGAGTGATTGTAGAAATTCCTCTTAGACACTAATATTTGAACCTAACTCTTGAACAGAATGCACTTCCAGCATATCATGAAGAGTACTTATTTTTCATAATGCTAATTTTAAAATATATGTAAAACATATTCAAGTGGTAGATGCTTTAAGTTATCTCATGCAACTCAGTTTTGTCTTAAAAAAACACAGAATTACACACATGGATTATCCTTTTACTTTGTCTTTCTTGACTAAAGAGTGGTGAAGAGGAATAGCCTGGAACAGTCATCAATAAGGAATGTGGACCAGGGCACAGCCGGAGCCTAGTTCTTTGGTGGCATAGATGAGTTGCCTGTGTAGTCCTCGTACGTCTATCCTCAAATTTCATGTTTTGTGTCATTGAGTTTTTATTATGTAAGGCCAAACACAATTCTGGCTGGAAGAGATCACATTTACCTAAAATAATCCAACCTGGGTATAGAAAAAATGATGGAGAGAAAATACATTAAGAAGTTAACAAGTAGTTACCCCTGGCTTGCAAAAATACGGTGGATGATTTTTCCTCTGAACTCATCATAATCCAGAAATAAAAGGCCTCACCTGCTTCCTGGCCCAGCCATCTCACATATGCATGTCCTGACAATGCTTTATCAGTCAAAAGAATGAGACCTTTCACTCTCTGTCCTGGGAACCAGCCATGCAAGGTGTTACACTCTCGAGGGAAACCTTTGACCAATAAGAACAAAGCCAATTGACAAACGGTTCTCCCTTTTGTCTGCTGATGGACTATCTTGAGGCACAGCATCTATGGCTTCTTGGAGGACACTGCTGTGGAATTAGGCCATCGGTCACACCTGCAAATGACCAACTAATTGATGCACCACCATTTGTCTCTCTCTCCTTTCTTGCTTCCTTCCCTTGGATGCCCTCCCCACTTCTGCTCCCCAGGATTACATGCTCCAATAAAGTAGCAGCATACAAGCCCGCTGCTTCAGGCACTACTTTCTGGGAAACCCAAGCCAGGACAATACATTTCTGTTTTCAGCATTGGTAATCTTTCCCAGATATCAACAAGTCAAATAATTATCAGGAAAATCTATTTTTGTCATTAGCTTTCAAAGACATCCCCATACACAAGCTTTTATTTTAAATTTCAAACATTTCTCTTTTCTTTAGACTTAGTCTTGATCATAGTCTTTTATTTTTTATTGTAGTTGACACACAATGTCACATTAGTTTCAGGTGTACAACACAGGGATTCAACAACTCTATAGTTATGCTATGCTCACCACAGGTGTAACTACCACCTGTCATGGTACAACATCGTTACAGTACCACCGGCTATATTCCCCATGCTGCACCTTTCATCCCCATGACTTACACATTCCATAACTGGAGGGCTGTATCTCCCATTTCCTTCACCCATTTTGCCCATCCTGAGGATACACTTTTTAAAACTATGCAGTCCTTTTGCATTCCTTTCAGGAACTATTTGGGTCATGTTATCATTTGAAAAGCCCAGGCAAACCAGAAAAGCTTAGGTAGTGTCAAGCCTAGAAGTCTAAATGGTTACAGAACTTAACTTGCTAATTCATAAGATTCTATGTTTATCTGCCATTTCTTCATTTATCAGTTGTGTGGAGATCTATGCAACAATTTTAAAATGTTTAATACTCATCACACCCAATGAATATATAATTTGTCTTTCAAATAAAAATATTTATGTTGTATTTTTGAATTCTAATTGAAATCAGATTTAAATAATAAAAATATTCGTTACAGAGCAATACATTTAAAAAATCCCTTTAAAGGTATAAATATGTTGGAATTTATTTCTAGGCCTAAGAAAGGTATGAAAAAGTGCTTAATAATATACTTTTAAAAACTGTGCCCCTTTGCACCTGACCCCGATGTTTATAGCAGCAAAAAATGTTCACAATAGCCAAAGTATAGAAAGAGCCAAGATGTCCGTTGATGGATGAATGGATAAAGAAGATGTGGTATATATACAATGGAATACTACTCAGCCATCAGAAAGGATGCTTACCATTTACATCGACATGGATGGAACTGGAGGGTATTATGCTGAGCAAAATAAGTCAATCAGAGAAAGACAATTATCATATGGTTTCACTCATATGTGGAATATAAGAAACAGGAGGATCATAGGGGAAGGGAGGGAAAACTGAATGGGAAGAAATAAGAGAGGGAGACAAACCTATAGTTAAGAGAGAGACTTTTAACTAACTCTAACTTGTCTCCCTCTCTCATAGTTAAGAGAGAGACTCTTAACTATAGAAAACAAACTGAGGGTTGCTGGAGGGGAGGTGGGTGGGGGGACAGGGTAATTAGGAGATGGGCATGAAGGAGGGCACGTGATTTGATGAGCACTGGGTGTTATATGCAACTGATGAATTACTGAACTCTACATCTGAAACTAATAATGTACTATATGCTGACTAATTGAATTTAGATTAAAAAAAAAACTGTGTTCCTTTATATTGATTTGGAAGAGTGACCCTCAGTTATGTGAGAGATTATCAGATGGGCAAAAACCAAAGTTGCAGATGATAACAAATAGTTTCACTAACGGCCAGGCTTAAATATATAAAATAAGCTTGGTATAAATGGGTATTCTGCCTCAAAATACTCCTCAATCCTTTATTAAGTCTTTATTGAGTCTGAGCTTCATTTAATAATATATTTATTTTTAGGTAAAACCATCATTATTTTATTAAGATGAAAAGCCAAGTAGGAAGAATAATGCTTTGAGTCATAAAAATTTATCAAGTATCACCATAAAATCAACAAGTCTATCAAATATTTACTAAATGCTTTCTAGGTGCCAAGATTGAATACTTTATACAAATTAATTCACTTGCTTCTCACGATGGTCCTACAAGGAAGATATAATTACTATCCCCATTTCATAGATAAAGAAAATAAGACCCAAAACATTTAAGTAAATTGCCCAAAAGCCACAGAGTTAATAAATGATAGAACTGAAATTAGAATTCAAGATATCTGACTTCATGCTAAAAACCAATAAGATTTAAAAAATACTGAATTGCTGAGTATATTCTTTCCCAGTAGCAGCAACTGTGACATGCTTCAGTAGTTTCCTCAAATGCTAGGGATATCATCTTGTGTACGTGAATGACAGTTTAACAAGTAGAGAATCCGCATATCTTCCAGGTGATAAATTCAACACCTCAGTAATGGAAATTTTCTATTACAGAGACTTGAAAGCACCCAGCAGTTCTACAGACAAAGACACCATCTTGTTTTTCAAAGTAGTCACACTGTAAGGCCATAGATTTGTTCCAAAATACTATGACTCAACATGTTTTGGAAACCTCTTTGGGAGTTGCCTTTAGGACTAGTTTCTAAGTTGCAAAATAAAATCATCACTATTGTTTTTTCCTCTTGAAACAGAAGAATGTCACAAAGATTCGGCATCCGTCTTACCTATATGACTTCACTTCAAATCAAATTCTGCTCTTGAGAACAAATTTTTATCATCACTACAGATAATCGAAAAAGTGTATGCCAAGTCCTGGATGGAATTCCCAAAATATTTTCAGGAAAATCAGTGACTACTGAAGTGAAAGAAAAACTACTATTTGGGATGCATAGGATACCTGATGATATTTTAAATACATATACTATTTTTTTTTTTTTTTCAGTCCAGTCTTGACTGCCTTAGTGTTAGGAAATTTTGAGATTCAATCAGGGAGGAGCTGAAAGAGAAAGTGAGGGCGTGAGGAAAGGAACATAGGACAGGTGTTGAGGGGAAGTATGTTTGGGCCTACTGCACAAGAAATGTAACAAGTGGGTCCAGTGATAATTTTCTTTCCTTGCTTGCTTCAAAAGGTGATTCCTGGGCTGATATCTGCTGCACAGTGTGATTTATGCCACAGAAATATTTTTCAGTCGACTGAGATATCTCATCTGGATGCAGTGTCCAGTAATAGTCTTTCCAGTCAAGGTAAAGACATTAGGTCTAAGTGCATGTGGCAACTCTCTAAGAAGGAATACTTCCTATACAGTTTTTGATTCCCATATGTATTGGCCCCTTGTTTATGGACTAGCAGCAATGCATCATCCCAGGGAAAGGCAGGGGTGGGAAAATAAGAGTAGAGCTGCCAAGGCAAAATACTTAAATTGTGTGATTGCTTCTCCATTCTTAACATAATAACTGTTTACTTGGGGAGATTATACTTCATCACAATGTCTACTTTAGTCAAAGCAGTTTATGCAACAATTTCCTACATTTTCCCATATTTCTTGGGATATATCATTCCATATTACTGAAATTGCATTCAGAAAAGCACAGTTTTGTGCAAACCATTTCACTAGTCAATTGCTATTATCAACCATTGAGGTAACAATAATGTTTATCTTTTCCCTATCTTGTACAATATTTTCCAGCATTCTGTTTATATTAAAACATTTTAGAATATTTGAGCATAACTATGTATTGTGGGTTTTTGTTGTTGTTGCTCGGTCATTAGTGATAAACATTCTTTTATTACCTACCCACCCTAAAGTTTGAAATGTAAAACTAACTCAGTCATTTGAGAGTATTAAGTGGAAGATACCTCAATAGATTTGACACAGCTAACAGCTTTTCCTTAAAAAATGCCTGCAGCTCTGGCATGAGTAACAAATGTATTTTTCTTTGTTCCGCATAATAGAAATAACATGTGAAATTAAAATTAGCACCTTCTCAAAACAAAAATTGAACACATATAAATCTGCTGTATACATTTCACTGTAGCTTTAGCCTTTGAGCTTTCAACATTTTCCTTTCCTATTTGACTGTACATAATAAACAGTGAGAAAAGTACAAGGCCATTAATTATCCCCAAACAAGGACATTCCCTAATGTTGTTATCTGACTTGGTTCACCATTTCAAGAGAGAAGTTTGAACTTTGCTATAGAAATGGGCAATTATTTACATTTTTTTACTCCTGCTGTTTTTTTTTTTCCTTCTTGAAGTCTGTTAACGGGGTTTTAGGCCATCCTCATATGCAGATCTGAGGTACTTGACAAGAACCAGAGACACGCACTGTGTATTTTGTTGACTACAGAGAATTTTCTCTTTCTTGATTTGATTGATCACAAAGGAAGACCTCTCCGTGAAATGAATGTATCAGCATGAATAGGCTACAATTTTATTCCACACTTTTTGTACTGTATTCAAAACACCAGGCTTAAAGGGAAAAAACGGCCCTTGAAAGTTACTATGTCATAGAAACAGCTACTAAATAAAATGTACATCATACACAAAAAGGGTTTAATGTAAGCATACGAACACTCTATGGTTTAGAAAGTGAGTAGGGACAAAGACTGACAATCAAGTTGCTGTGTTAAGATCTCCTAACTTTGTACCAAATTAGGACATGAATAATCTTAAATGGGTTTGCATTAATCTTTGCAACTTCTAAAAACAATAATTCCCTACAGTCTATCATGCTGAAAGTGCTGTTTCTAATTCTCTCTTACATATTCCTAAAATATTAGGAGCACCATGTTCTCTATGTTATTTTGTATTTGTCAGGCAAAATACGTCCCATTAACTAATCTTTTAACAATGAAGCAAAACTGATGATGTCTAACTATGGAATCTTACATAAGGGTGTGTAGTATAATTTGGCCTGGCCTCCAGTTCACATGAAAAAGATTTCTGAGGAACAACTGGAAGTGTGATGCTTACTTCAGGAGACCTATCATTTCCACATTCAACTTGGCACAGGGGAAATAGAATGACACCATTGTGTCATTTTAAATGCTAAACAGGTTTGAGTCAGTTTTAAAAATGCCCATATTCTAAAACAAAGATAAATTACAAAGACTCTAGCTTTTGTATTCTAATGTAGAATTACTATGATCAATCACACTATTGGGACCAATCATTTTTGGTCACAACATGGCCTCTTGTTTTCTGTCCTCCTGTTGCCCATCCCATTCTTCCAACCATTTCTTACACACGAGTCTTACACACTTAATGCACACCCTTTCTATTCACCTTCCATATTTTTATTGACATAAATTTGCATCCATGAACAACATATAGTTTTGATAAATAGACAGTAAAATGATATTTTACTCTACATATCCTTATGCACCTTATTTTCATTGCTTAATGCTATGTTTTTGAGATGTATCTATATTGGCATGCATCAGACTACCTGGAAGTGAACTGACATGAATTATTGGCTCACACAAATAATTGTATAGGTTTAGGTGCGTGTTTATGTGTGTGCATATGTGCCCCAACTGGAAAGACAACCAATTAGAGTCAAAAACTCAACCAGACCAGCTTTTGGTATTGAGAGATGATAACGAAAGGCTGATTAATTCTCCCAGAAACAATTAGTCTATTTAGGTCAAACAACTAGTTGATGGAATTTTTGTCTCAAATGAATAGTTTTTAAAACCTTTATGAAGGGCTTATACCGTTGTTCCATCTTTGTTGCCTAGTAAAAGGTCTGTTAGAATAATGACTTGATATTTAACTGGAAGTCATTAGTCTTCCTGGAATCCACTTGCCAAGCTCTTAGTATTTTTATTAATATTTATAACATTGATATTTCAAGGATAACATTTTAAATCAACAAAAGGACAGAGACCTTGACGCTGTTTCGTGTCCCACTAAGCAACTCAGGTGTCAGTGATTCAAGTCTCTAATTAGCATAATGTCAATGTGCCGTCTGTCCTATCCAGTGCATCATTGCTTTTAGAAATCCCACTTTCTGTAAGTTTACATTTTCCAGTGCTAAGGGTTTACTTAAAGTGAAAACAACAAATCAGTTCTTTACATAAGTAGGTACTTTACTTTTAAATATTAGTCCAAGAAAAAGAGTCACAGAGCTTTCTTTTATAAGCATGGGTGACATTTAAATGAATCATATTCAGATGTTTTACAAATATAATGGATATAAGTAGCAAATAACTTTAATTAATTTAAACAAAGTATCAATGATCAATTAGTTAATTAATAATTAATTTCAAATTAATTATTTGGTGACTGGTATCCAAAAGATTTATTTGTTTAGTTGCTTGGTCATAAGTACCTGGAAGCTTTGCTTTCCCTGATGGAAAGCCTAAAAACTTTAAGGTACTGAGCCTTCAGGAGCAGTAGGAGCATACAAAGTCATCTACAGAGATTTTTCAAATCACATATATTTCCTTCATTTACTTTGGAAGATATATTCTTTTGCATATGACAAGGGGATGAGTTTCTTTTTTAATGTCTTCAATATATAATATGCCAAACTTTAAATCTAGACACCACATTCTAAATAAATTCTTACAACTATTTTACACATGAAGAAACAGAACTGGAAAGGAAACTAACTTGTCCCAGGTCACATAAGGAGGCTTTGAGCCGGGAACGAACTAAGGGCATCATGACTGCAAAGCCCATGGGTCACCTTTGTAATACTCAGTTCTCACGTTGGAGAAAATGGTTCCATCTACAATAAGCTAAACCTTAAAACGCATCTGGACCTCAGAAATCAGCACTTGAGAGAAGGGAAAAAGTCAACCTTCAAATGATCCTCTGGAGTTGGCCAGGTATCAAAATCACCTTGTTGATAAAGGATGTAGGGAAAGATTATAATCTCATTGATGAGACGATGGGGCTCTTCAGGCGGTGGCAACACACGTAAATAGGTAGTTTTAATGTTTTGGTTCCTCACTTTTTGCTCATTTCAACTTAAATAAAATATTGAGTAAAAATATGATTATTCTTATCTCACCAGTGACTCAAACCTCTCCAAGTAGAGGTCTCACTTTTTCTTTAGATGTGGCAGAGGCCATTCTGATTATCAACTATTGTTATCAAGGAGGAGAGATTCAGCACAAGTATGTTAATATGAGTCTCTGTTGGCTGTAATTTGTAAACATGACAACACATTAGAGGTAACAGAGTAGTAAGTGGAACACTTCTTTAAAAAAGGAGTCTCTTATGTAGATGGGGAAAAAATCACATAAAACTCAGTAACATTATGTGAGCATTGCAAAGGAAACTTTTTGATTTATGATATTATGTCACACACTTGGGGATACATTAGGATAAAAAGTGATATCAAAAATCGAATTTCTTTTTCTTTATTACAGGTACAACTACAAGACAATATCACCAGATGGGATCATCAGAACCCATTCACAACTGCTATACTTTTTGAAAATAAGGCAATTGTCTCAGGTATGCATGCATTCATTACAGGCCTACTGAAACTAATAGGAGCTGATGATGGCTTTTCTGAAAAACTATAGAATGTCAACTAGGACTTGCTTCTACTTTATGAATGTATTAGGCTTAAAATTAGAAGGAAAAGATGCATAAAGCAATGCTTATTATCTATCCACTCAGTTACAAATGTTTAAGGCACTCGTGAAACCTACTGTTTACCTATTTTTATAAATATATGATGTTATTCAAAAAGTCACACCAAAGACATGCTGTCTGTATATATTGGATGTAAGAGTGGAAACATCAATTAAATGCCCATATGGTACTTTTTTGTTGGGGTTTTCAAAATGAACAAAACCATTTCTCCAACTTTGAATTTACTATGGGAGTTTTAGGAAAAGAATACTACCTGACTGAATTTTGAGATTTTATTGAGATTAAAAGTAAAAATATACTCTGTGCTCTAAATTTTGTAGTACGTTATATTATTTTAAAAATAACAACTGGAATGTAGAGATTGTGATACAGTGTGTATATGTGTATTTTATATCTAATATGTGTATTAGAAAACAATTCTGGGCATTTTTTTTTAAAGATTTTATTTATTTATTTGAGAAAGAGAGACAGAGTGAGAGAAGGAACACAAGCAGGGGGAACGGCAGGCAGAGGGAGAAGCAGGCTTCCTGCGGAGCAGGGAGCCCGATGCGGGGCTCGATCCCAGGACCCTGGGATCATGACCTGAGCCGAAGGCAGACGCTTAATGACTGAGCCACCCAGGCGCCGCTCTAGTAATTTTTTTTAAATGAAAATACCAATATGCAACTGACCAATCACTAAATTCTACCTCTGAAACTAATAATACACTATATGTTAATTAAACTGAATTTAAATAAAAGATTTAAAAAAAAAGAGAGAGAATACCAAAGGTAGCAGTAGTGGCACGGCCTTTGAATTTCTTCAGATTGCTATATCAAAATGAGTAGAGGAACTAGATGGTAAAATCAAAAACCCCTGGACAATATATGTAACAAAACCAGGTGAAAAGTTGTCCACAAAAACAAGCAGGTAGGGACACACTATCACCAGCACAAGGTGCTCCTGGGGTCATTGCCAGTAAAGAAGAAAGCGGAAAGAAGCAACAGATAATTAGTGGACCATGAAACAAGAGAATCCCAAAGTAGCCACCAGGTCTTCACTGGATGTTTGGTGTTCCAACTTGAGAACAGCAGCTGAACTGGGAGGAGTTTACCCCATCCAACAGCAGGTGAGTCCAAGGGCCTGCCATTAAGGTGAGAAGGGGACAGAGCAGACTGACTCCTATGAACTGGGACCCACTCTAAGGAGAATCTGCTGAGCAATATATGGGCAGTATAAACAAAAGAAAGAGCAATTTCAGACACAATTGTGGGGGTCGGAGGCAGAACAGAGCCAAGAAATCTCAGTGAATGAGGAGACATGTTGGTGAATCCTAAATGAAATGACAAAAGAGGCAATGTGTATTTCAAAGACTTCTTGAACTACACCCCCTTCTAAAGTCCTGTAAAATTAATTTCACACCAAAACAAATGAGCAACAGAAAAAGAAAAAGGTCAAATTCTATTCAAAGTTATTATGAGATGAAAGAAAAAAGGATCAAAATAACATTCCTACAAACATTGCAAGCATTCCAGAAAGACATGCCTATAGAACAGATCAAACTGCACCCTACTATTTCAAAACAAGCTAAAAGGCATTTTAAAATGATCAAAGATATAAAAGAATAACATAAATCATAACTAGAAAGAGTCAGGATTGAGGAGACAGAACTCAGGAAACAATTAGGAATAAAAGAAAATAATCAGAAATGAAGGCCAACTGAGAGACAATACATGAATAAACAAGCACAGAGGTTAATGCTTTAAGAGAAAGGGAAGATAAAAGGAAAAACTTTTTTAAATTAAAAAAAAGGAGAAAAAGAGAAAGCAACAAAAACTTAGGGCAGGCAAAGAAGATAGAGCATACAGTAAAATGAGTTCCTGAAGAAAAAAACACAGCTCTATTTCCAGAAAACATACTTGAAATATATAGTTTTAAAACTCCACTCGAAACTAGATATTGAAAGAGCTTACGTCTGAGAATATAAACTCAGAATGAGCAATATTAGTACAGATTTTAGTAAAATTACTGGACTATAAATAAAAAGATCATATTGTATGCATGTAAGCAAAAAGAGTGAGTGTCTTATAAATGGAGTAAAATTAAACTATTAGACTTATTGACAGTAACATGATTCTCAAGAAGAAAAAAACAAAACAAAACATGAGCCAAATATTTTCTACCCTGCAAAACAGACTTTCAAACACAAGGAGCAAAGACAAACTGTTATCACGTCCTAAAAGACAGAAAATATTTTTTCCATGAGTTCTTTCTGAAAAATAAAGAACAATCTTTAGACATGAAAATAACCAGAGAAACTCTGACATAAGGACTGGTGGTAAGCATTAAACATGGAGTTATACATGAAGGTTAAAGGGAGAAGATGATCTGTAGTAGCCTTAATGCTCTAAAATTTTATAAATAGTACAACTACGTAAGATGGCTTATGGCAAGAACATATGCAAGGAATTTTTAAAAAATAATTTCCCTTACATATTAGTGATGGTAGTATTATTACTATTATTTTGATACCATTGCAGGCATAGTATAGGATAAACTAATTCTATCATCCCCTCGGTCCTTGAGAATCAGGCTTTTGGGTGTCACAGAAAGGGAATACATATGTATTATAGAAGAGGTTAAGTTACAAAACTATAGGACTGTATTTGAATTAGAAGTATCTGTATGAAACCACGAGTCACTCACACACACACACACGCATGCACGCGCACACACATATTCTAGCTCTGTCCACTCAAAAGGCCTAGAAACAATGACCGAACAACTGAGACCAATAATACTCTCTAGTGGATGCATATGATGGTCTTGAAATACCATTTTCCACTAAATGAACCTAGAGCTTCTTGAGAGAATGGCATTTCCAAGTCTACGGCAAAAAATAAGTAAGATGAAACTGGAGTGTGTGCCACTCTAGTCAGCAAGGGGGGCATCAAAATCTGTTAGAGTTGTGTCCACAGAACCCTGGAGTCAACTTGGAAAGTCGACTCCTGCAGGTCAAAGTTGGGATAATTTGAGCTTCAGTCATGTCAATAATAACAACTGGGTGAAATCCACACAAATATGTTAAACCACAAGTTGCTAAAGAGTAAGTATTTAAAAAAGAAAAAAAAATATGGTTATAGGTTACATTTGGAGAACAAGAATCTAATTCCTTTTCTTAAAAATGGATTTAAAAAATCAAGCAATGATCCTGCTTTTCCTATAGAAATGGAAGCATTTGGTAGACAAATAGTATCTGAGAAAAAGTATCCCTTTTTAAAAGTATTCTGGGGGCGCCTGGATGACTGGTCGATTGAGCATCCCACTCTTGATTTTGTAATCTCGGGGTCATGGGATCAAGCCTCATGTCAGGCTCTGTGCTCAGCGGGGAGTCTGCTTGTCTCTCTCCCTCTGCTCCTCCATTCTCTCTCTCTCTTCCTCAAATAAATAAAAATAAATAAAATCTTTAAAAAATAAATAATGAAAGTATTCTGTCTAATAATGAAAAAAAACAATTATATGATTAGAATCCCACCATATTTTCCAACTACTGAAGTTAATACATCAACTTAGGCATTGAACATCAACAGCTATTCAAATCTCAAAAAGAGAAACAACTGGACATTTTGTCCTCTTAAAGAAGACACCTAAAATCTGGCCAAAGTGATGGTACCTGATTCTGATAAATCCTTTGCATCCAGCTAGCTGCCCAATCCTAGCAAAGCCAGAAAATATAGGACCATGTAGAATTGCCCCGATGGTATGTGATGAATAATATCCAGGCTTTTCAAATCTACGGTGCAGAGGCTTATGCTCTTCAGCAAGTACATGATAAAGAAAAGAAAGTTATAGAAGGAGAAATTGTAGATTAACAAATTTTTTAAATTATCAAATAAAAAATGGAATAAGACTGTATCTTTCAGGGACACACACTTGGATTATAAAACTATAAGAAATTCAAGGGAGTGATTGTTATAAAAATCAGAAGAGTGATTACCTCTGGAAGAAGAGGTAGGTAAAGATTAAAATAAGGCACATACAGGGAAGGTGGCTCAGAAAATTCTAGTTCTTGACCTGGGTGGTAGTTACGTGGCTTTTATTTGAAATCAGTCATTAAGCTACACATTTGTTTGGTGTGGTTTTCTAGATCTCTTATTTTATAATAAAAATTTAAATAAAAATAAAAATATATTAATATCCAATCAATATTTTACACCAACTTTAAAACAATTCATCTCACAATAAAAAATAAAATTGTATGAAGTATATAATTACTTAAGATATCTTTGTGAATTCTTAGTAATTTAAATAATTAGCCTATTATTTTATGACTTTATGGTCATCATACCTACAGCTAGGAACAGATTCGATTTAGAGCAGCATTGACAAAATTACATAACTGGTTTAAGAAATTTTTATCTACTGGAAGCTGACAATACGGGAGGTACAGTAACATCTGAAGATTTCATTTTGATGGGGCTGCCATCTTTTGATCCTCCATACCAAAAACGAAGCCTCCACTTGCTCAGGCAGAGAGAAGGGCAGAAATGAATCATGCCAAAGAGGCCGATACTGTAGAAATCACTTCCAATCCTTCCGGTCACTTCACTGGGTAAAGTGTCACCACGAGCAGAAAGCCAATCCTCCATAATGATGATTTACAGTTGGAAAGTGGCTTGAGGACAGATTTACTATTGCCCTACTCACACCACTCTGTTTCTATCACCAAAAGATATTTTTCCTGTAAAAAGCAATGTTAGGAAAGGACATACACATCAGAGCATGTTAATAACCCCCCTTCCTTTTCCCCTTCAAGTAGAGTGAGCAGTTAGAAAGGAACGAGGAAAAATGCATAACTATGAGAGTGAATAAAATACTGAAGGCATCCAAACCTTGTACAGCAGAGGATAAACATTTTAGCAAATACTCCAGTCTCGGGACATATTTATTATTTTGAAATCTCAAATACAGCAATAATTATAAGATTGACACATCTTTAGAGAGTATAAATAAATATGCATTTTTTTCTCAAGCACCATGATTCTACAAATAAATAATAGCTTCCATATATTGGTCACTTACTATGTGACAGACCAAGTGCTATACATAAATATTATCATTTAATCATCCAAAAAAAAAAAAAAGACTAGAACACTAGAGCTGGAGTTGACTAACTTTATCAAAGTTATACAACTTATTTTCTTTACCTGTGTACTGTACTCATACAAAGAGATGTAAAGATGTTACATTTCAGCTGTGGCTCAAAGACAATCCTGCAAAAAGGATTAGATCAAATGAAAACTTAGTAAGAGGTGTTCAACATCTCGTTCCTTAGCAACCCTTCATATGTAGGTGTGTGAGTGATTCTCTTGGAGGACCCACATGGTTCTTCTAGGCAAGACTACATGGAGAGGGAAACCAGTGAAGTGAAGGTATGATTGGATTCCTAAAAGCAGAGGAAGAAGTCAGCTATCAAGCCAGGATAGAGATGTATTTGGCCTTTCCAGAGGAACCCAGGGAAAAATCCTCAGAAAGAGGGGAATTTTCCAAAGAAGCCATGAAATGCTCAGGAGAGAGACAGAGATGGAAATAGACTGTTAGCCTCCGATAACTACAAGGTCCAAAAATCAACATCAGTTCCTGACTCTACCAGTGTAACAGGCTATTTCCTGACACCTGCTTCCTCCCTTCCCAGGCACCAACCCCACGTGGTCAAAAAAGTACTCTGTTGCACAAGCTGGTGGAAGGAGCATAAAAGCCTCGGATGGGAGAAGAGAGAAAACACCAACTCTCCTGCCCTGACAGTAGACTTCCCACCTGCTACAGGGGAGGAGAGGAGTCTAGAATTTAAATAAATTTGGGGTTCTGAATATTACCTGCTTTTGATGGTATTGATCAGGTTTATCACTGAACTGAGCCCGTGTTTTGTGATTTAACTTGACTATATGACCATTTTAGAATTTAAGAGTAGGGAGAAATGTGATGAGGCCTGCCAGGAACAGAGAAAGAAGAAGCCCCTGAGATGGATTTAAATGGAGAGAGGAAATTAATATAAAGTTGTTTTATGATTACATCCCCTGAGTTTTGCTTATTCAACACAGGAGTTACTTTGACATGTATGCTTCTGGCCAGTTAGGAACTCCGTGACTTGCCAGTGGAATGATTATTTCTGTCATCATATTATTGCCCCTATATGCCTCATATATAACCTCTCTTCTTAGAGAAATTGCAGCTGACACTGATATCATTCACATGCCAAAATGGTGTTTAAAGGAGGCTGACTTACAGTTCTTGTTTTCAGGAAGATATTTTTACTGTGAAAGGCATAAGCCTTCTCTGAGTTACCTACAAAGTGCACACCCTCTCACAACTCAGCTGGGACTAGCTTTTCTATTATTTGCATCACTTACGTGGAATTTACTGGATTTTATTATAATTTTGATCACATATACATGTTTTGTCCTTATCATTTGTAACTATTCTGTCTTTCCCAATTTAGATTACATTCTCTTTGAGGACACGTGCTTCAACACACTCTTTTTCAAATTAATCCATAGCATCTGATAGAACTTCACTCCTAAGTGCTCGAGAAATATGTAATGTCTGGAAACATTAGTTATAAGTTGGCAAACCATGTTTCATTTTGTGACCTCAAACACTTGTTTCCACTTCTATATCAGCCTGATGCAGAACAAATCATTGTTTAGCTTTATGCTGAAGAAAGCTTTCAAATAAAGACCCACTTAGCTGTGTGCTTTGATTTAAAGACTGTCATCAGTATATCAATAATCTTTCATGTGAAACTTCTGGAATGTGGAGGAGAAGATGGCAGAAAAGGGCAGGAGAACAAAACTGATTCCCTCACTAGGAAATTGCTGGTAAATGGTTTTTCCCTCAAAGGAGGGAAGATGGTCATATTTGCATATTATACATAGATTTACAATGAGGCAGAAAAAAAAATCCCATTTACACATTTATTTTTAATTTTGTTCAGTGTGCTTTGAGCTTCCTAGGCTAATTTCTAACAGTTGTAGCCTTGCTAATGTTATAAGTGGTGGTTGTTGGCATTCAGCTTGCCTTATTACAAAGATACTTGCCCGTTATCCTGACATGACTGACCGTCTGAGAAACAAAAGTCTACAAATACCATTTATTTATTCCTTTTAATTGTTTATTCCACAAACGTACTTGAGTATATCCTAGGTTCCATTAATGTGCCTTTAAGGTTCCAGAACTGCATTCGCCACATAGCTGTAGCCACTATGAACACAACACTCACCAGATCGCTGTCTCCATTCCCTAAGAGACTGAGAATCAGGTGACTTGATTTGAATGAGCCAGAGTGGGCATTGCCACCTCCCTCAACACAGCTCCTGCTAACTACTGGCTTTCATTTTCTATTTGGCTCATCTTCTGCCCTAAATTCAACCACCACTTCAATTTCAAGAAACAAGGTAGCAACACTATCTGCAAATCCAACTGCCCTCCTTGGTGACTTGTTATTTTGATAAAACATTTGAATCTTGGGCATTGCCACGAGTCTGACATTGATGTTGAGAACGGAAGAATTTGGGGAAACGTAACTGTAGATGAGAAAGCAGAGTCAGAGCAGTGGGAATAATCATGCTCCATTTATGGCCACCTTAGGTAATGACTATACAAGAAGTTGAAATTTGTAATTATTTCATTTTGCTTTTACTTCATCACAGCTCAAGGTAAAAAAAAAAAATACTGAAGAAACAAAAATGATCTCTATAAAGTTATTTATAGTAAACTGTATGTATCGAGTAACTACAGTGTGAATAAATGAATTCTTTAGGTGGATATGAAGAAACAATACAATGCTCCTTGAGTTTAACTGGGATTGATAAAATGTGAAGCTTTAAGTTCTGTAGAATACCTATGAGCAAGAAGAAAAGAAAAACTTAAATGTGTGGGAGCTCAAAAAGGTAATGTAAAAGCAAGACTTGTTCCAGAAAGGAGAGAATTTGGGAGCTGGTTTTTGAAGGGAGTGATGAATGTGGATAAAGAAGGGGTGGTCGAGAGGTCATTGAGGCAGGATAACACAAAGTGTAGGCAATAGCAACAACCTATTGATCGGCTTGGTTGTAGCAGAGTCAGGGTTAAGAACTAATGATGACAAATGGAATCAGAAAGTTACATGTAACTAGCAAAGTCCTCAATTGACACAAAGCATAATAGCACCTTGAATAGGAAACACAGCATACCAGTGGCAGAGTACGCATCCCAGAAAAAAGTTTATTCTTGACTAAGGTCATACCTACAAAAATAGCTATATAGGTGCCTATTTTCCAACTGGGGTAGCTATTAATTTGTAAGGACACCCCAATCCTTTTTTTTTCACAGTTTCCCAATAATGGATGTAAAGCTAGAGAGAGAAAGGTAAAGCTACCTTAGCTTTTTAGAATGAGAGAGGTGTGCCTGGGTGGCTCAGTTGGTTAAGCATCTGCCTTCAGATCAGGTCATGATCCCAGGGTCCTGGGATGGAGCCCCATGTGGGGCTCTCTGCTCAGCGGGGAGTCTGCTTCTCCCTCTGCCTGCTCTGCCTGCTATTCCCTCTGCTTGTGCTCTCTCTCTCTCTCCGACAAATAAATAAATAAATAATCTTAAAAATAAATGAAGTAATGAGAGAGCTGGATTCCTTATAAAAAGAAATAATTTTACCTCACCCCATATTATCAACTCATTATTTTCTTGAAATAGCCACACTGTCTTTGCATAAAAAGAGAGCATAAAGAACTGGTACAACAATTACAAATACAAATTACTTTACCCCTAGTATCAGTTTGTTTCTCTTGTCCTCATACCCACAGTCTAAAACATCTCATAACTGTGGGTACAATTTCTCATATCACAGGTATTTATTCTCAGTGTGAAGAAAATCAAGAAATAACCACTGACTTAATCAAACAACAACATTAGATTAGCATCTACACATTCTTAGCTGAGTTTACAGGTCAGGTATTTTCAGCCAGTTACTGACTTCTTCAAGGTCAGTACTTATTACTGCCATTAGAAAACAGGAAAATATAAACCACAGACAATTTCTATGTAGTTCAGCTACACAACCCCTCTCCCCCAGCGATGTTTACCATCTTGATCTCTTCCTAAAACTTAATGATGGATGTCCCATTAGGCTTATTTAATACAACTGCTTTAGCATTATAAAACTTACTATTAGAAGCAAAAAAAAAAAAAAAAATAGTACTAATAAAACAATGTTCGGCCATGAGTAAGCTTTTGCTTATGCTGTAAGAATATAAGATATAAACCAGACCAGATTGAGCTAGGCTGTAAGAAGGGTCCAAGTTGGATATACAACACCATGGTGATAGATAAATTCTTTCAGAATTTCACTATGTTATTTAAAAAACCCCACTCATTGGTATCTTATTTGGCTATATCTTGCTACTTTGTCCCAATATGGAACAGACACGATTTCAAAACAAATTCTAAAGAAAAAATTACTTCTCTACAAATGACTGTTTCTTTAACAGTTGTGGTATTAAAGAAGTAGATATTCTGACATAAGGAATGATCTGGACCAACTTACTTTCTCTTTGCATTATCCTGGATATCCTTGCCTGTTTTTTCTTTTTTCTTTTTCTATATGAACTTTTGAAAATCCTTGCCAGAAATTAAAAAAATCTGTCCAAATTTTTATTGGGCCAGCAATAAATTTAATAATTAACTAAAATTAACATATTAATGGTGTTGAATCTTTTCATTCAAAAACATGGTATGTCTTTCCAGTTGTTCCATCTCCTGTCTTAGGCTGGGTTCCCCAGGAAACAGAACCTGAGATGGAAATATGCGTATGGAAAGTTTATTTTCTCTGGAACAACATCTGTGATGGAAAGATGAAGGCAGGATTAGGCTGTGGGAGAAGCTGAACTATGATGGGGTTGTAACAGAGACTTCAGCCAAACACTCAGGAAGCTATGGAGCTGAGAGAACTCTTAGATCTCCCAAATTGAAAAAGGCCTCTGAGGCCTGCATGGACCAGTTGGGGCATACGGGCTTCCCCTAAAAAGGGCTATAACTGGGTGAGTCAACTCCCTTGGCTAAAGAGAATATTCAGGGAGATACTCAGCTGTGATTGGTCAGCAGCCAGCACTACTGGCAGTGGGGAGAATGAGTGCCTTATTCATGCTAGAGGCATCTTTTAGGTGTACCGTATCACCACTACTGATCATGCTCAAGCTACTAAGATCCCCTTGCTTCATGCAGTAAGTGTACCTCCACTGTAGGAGTGCTGACAACACTGACTCTGTCTTTGGCCCTCGTCTTACACTCCCCTCTGGCGCACATATGGCACCAGTTTAGATAACTACCCTGTGAGCTCACCACCATGCCCCCTGCTCCTTAAAAGCTGAGGATTAAGGTCTGGATAGGGGCCAGGAATTGGGGTGGAGGATAGTGGTGTACCACCTGGATCTGTCTACCTGATTCCCCCCATCAGTAAGTTACCCTGAATAAAACTCTGTATAAACAGAGTTGCTTTGTTTTTCAGTATTAAGATGCCCTCTCGGCCTGGAGGATACATTACTAACCCTCCTCTACCTTCTAACACCCATCTAGCGGCATCTCCTCCAGAATTCTGGCTGGGAAAACTTACAAGAGAAAGGTGAGTAGGACCAACGATAGCCCCTGCTGTTACGGTTACTTTTTTTTTTTTTAATTAAGTTCTTTTTTTAAAATTTATTTATTTATTTATTTGACAGAAAGAGTCACAGTGAGAGAGGGAACCCAAGCAGGGGGAGTGGGAGAGGGAGAAGCAGGCTTCCCTCGGAGCAGGAAGCCCGACCCGGGGCTCAGTCCCAGGACCCTGGGATCATGACCTGAGTCGAAGGCAGACGCTTAACGACCGAGCCACCCAGGTGCCCCTGAACTCTTGGGGCTACAACTGATACTCATTTTCCCTCTCTTCTTCTAAGATTCTCAATTTCCCTCAACCTCAGCTAGCACCTCTCCTGGTGTAGGTGGCTTGTGATGGGATGATCTAGGCCATCATCCATCAGGGGGATTCTGGGCCCCTGATCTTCATGATCTCCTCAGCCTATGGCTGCTTTTCTTTTCATTTTCCATAAATATTGATCGGGGGATTATGAAGAGACATCTAGTGATCGCCTAGATGACCAGCATTCTTCCCTGTCCCCATTGTGTAGTAGAAACGCTACCTCCTCCTAATGAATTCCTAAGGAATTTTTTTTCCTTTCTTTTCCTTGCCTGCTAGAAGGAAACATAAGGAATCCTGGCATACAGACTCTGAAGTGACCACATGGCAGTCAAAGACTTAGGTTTAAGGATTACTGCTATGTTCCCTAATAGAAATGTTTCCCCCTTTCAGAACTAAGACCTCAGACCTGCAAAGCTTAAGAGTTATGGGAACATGAAGCACAGATTCTTTGAGTTCCTGGGAATGAGAGTAAGCAGATTCTGCTTCCTGTGTCTCCTACCTGTTGGGGATACAGCACTATATAAAAATTATTGACTTGTACATGGTATCTTGGAGAATAGCACTCCATCCTCATGGAGTATGGTGACACAGCTGAGCCATTCATAGCTGGTGACACAGCTGAGCCATTCATAGCTCATTCGGGCAGCTAACTCCTAGGTGGTGTGTTGTATGACCAGTCCCCATTCTTGAATCTCCTCTGCTATTAAGTGCCCTCTGGCCTAGCCAATACTTGATCCCGGATGCAACATTTCTAATGTGCAATGAATTGCTACTGAGACCATCTAGCTTTATGAGTTACTAGATCTGAGAGAACTAAGCTCATGATGAGCAATTCTGGCTGCATGGCTACCTAACCTCCCAGGGACAGGCACTCCATCTCTATCAGGGCCCAGTACTATGCCAGGAGCTATGAATGACACATAGGTGTCTGTTACAGATGGAATGACTTTACTCCAGAACCACAGGTATCTATGTTGTGAGCCTCTTCCTGAGGTTTTCCAAAAACTCTACATAGCAGCTTTTCTCACCACAGATACCTCTAATACCATAGGGTCTGCTGGGTCGTTTGGCCCAAGGGTAGGGATAATTACATTAGAGCATGGACCTTTTAAAGTCCTTTGCTGCTGTGAGCCACACTCACAGCTGGCAGCCTTCCATGACATTTGGTAGATGGGTATCCTACCAAAGTGTGGAATGAGCTGCTTCAAAGAGGTTTACCAGGAGTTGTTCCTTGTTAGTGAAGGGATCTGAAAAATGTAATAATTTGTACTCTACTTTGGAGAATATATCCTAGCATGCCTCAGATCACTCCACTGCTATAAACTTCACTAATGTGATGGGTCCCTGAAGCTTAATAGATCATTTCTAGTTTATTCAGTGTGGACTACTGTGCTTTTTCCAAGTTCCTATCTAGTAGCCTAGAAGCACTATCTGACAGGGCCCTTGCTAGGATGTGAAATCCTTTATCATAGGAAAGAATTCCCAAGTCAATATACTCTCCCTTGTCTGACTTCTGACTCTAGATTCCTTGACCACAGTCAAAACCTACTCTCCTGGTTCTTGCTAGTATATCTTGGCTAGGTTTTTTAGTTCTTTCAATGTACAATTAATCTTATCCCTTGGAAAGCCCCAAACTTTCCTAAGGCAGTGATGTGTTTTCACCCTAATTATTGGTCTGGTGGTCAGGGGAGGCTATAAAGATAAATCCTTGGGGGGAGAGAGAATACATCTTGCCTTGTAAGACAGAGTTCTCTGCATATTATTTAACTAAGTGTAGAGTTCTAACACTTAACAGTAAGGAGTGGGGGCTCCTCTACAGACCTAGAGGATTCAAGGGAATATGGAGTTTCAATATTGTTGAAGGCATTGACTTAGATATCCCATCCCAAGTCTCAGAGTCCCTCTCCTTCCCAACCAGGTTCAAAGCACAGCAAACTTGCCAGACTAAGAATTCAACCTTCCAAAGAGTTAAAACTATCTTTTTAATTAAGTCCTAGGCATTATCTTCAGCTTCTTCTATCCTCTGGTTGTAAGAAATTAGCATCTATGAAGGAGCCCTTCTGACTTTTACACTGAACATTAAGGTGGTGACCACTCTTCTTATTTCATTATCTTTCTCCAAAACATAGCTTGTACTCATCAAGAGCCGTAGGATTCCATATTCCACATAATTACTACTTCCCCTGAACCTCTCAAGCCCCTAAAATATTGCAGCTGTCAGTGAAGTCCTTTTCTGATTTCCTATGTCAGTCCACCACTGGTGAAACTTTTTACAACGGTATGCCCAGAGCGCCAAAGCTTACCTGCAATCCACCTACCACCAATGGTGTTGCCCTCATTACCCAGTACTCATCAATGTTCCGGTTCCAACAACCCAAACTAAGGCCTGTTTCCTCAGTCCACTCTTGGGACCAACTGTCTTAGATCAGGTGCCCTAAGAAACCGACTCACAGATGCAGATTTGCATGCAGGACGTTTGCTGGGGAGTACTCTCACCCACACACAAAAACACCTGTGAAAGAAAGTGAGCCACAGGACTGGGCAGGGAAAAAAAAAAAACTGACCTGAGATGAACTTGCAACAGAGGCCTCAGCTGAATCTACCAGGAGCTCAGAGGCTAAAAAGGCTCTTCAGAGCTATCCTAAATGAAGGCAAGAGGATAAGCCAGTGTCCTGCTATACCAACCAGTCATTTCATGTTGTCTTCCCAGAATGTAATTGGCCTTTTGAACAGCAATACTGAATGTTGGATGACAATGAAATCACAACTAAAAATTGTCAACTAACTTAAAAACAGAAAATAGAGACCTTTAGAGATCTTCAAGGCTGAGAAAATTAGTCCCATGTGCCCTTTAAAAATTTTTTTTTTGAGGAGGTGTTCCAACATAGAGAGGAGAAGATGTGAGATTCCAAACCTAGAGAGCATCAAAAGAAATTCATAGAGGACAGATAAGCCACCATCAGTGGCAACCTGTGGGTTTGATCCACGGTTCCTCCAAGGCCCAAGGTAACAAAGTCCTCTTACTCTTGGCCATCTAAAGAACCAATGTAAAACTTTAATAAAATATTTTCTATCTGCAAATGCTTAATATTCTTAATATACACTTTGTTCAGGGGTGCCTGGCTGGCTCAGCTGGAAGAGCATGCAATCTTGATCTCAGGGTTATGAATTCGAGCCCCATATTGGGTGTAAAAATTACCTAAAATAAATAAGTAAATAAACTTTAAAAAACACTTTGATTATTTAAATGTAAAATTAAAAGGAAATAACAGAAAAATGGTCAAAAAACATAAATCAGGTTCACAAATGATTATACCCAAATATTTACTAAATATAAACTATTAAAACTCAATTAAAGAAATATAAATTTAGGGCACCTGGGTGGCTCAGATGGTTAAGCGTCTGCTTTCGGCTCAGGTCATGATCCCAGGGTCCTGGGATCGAGTCCTGCATAGGGCTCCCTGCTGAGCAGGGAGCCTGCTTCTCCCTCTGCCTCTGCCTCTCTCTCTCTCTCTCTCTCTCCCTGTCTCTCATGAATAAATAAATAAAAAATCTTAAAAAAAAAAAGAAAGAAATATAAATTTAAAAAACAATGAGATGGATGCCATTTGGCCTATTATTTTTAAAGATTATTATTTTTAAAGATCATTATTTTTAAAGACTTTGTGCAGGTGATAAAATATGGGCCTTTTCAGGCATTGCTGCTAAATGTGCAAATTATTTTAATAATCCTGGAGGACGATTATTAACTTTAACAAGGGGCTAAACCCTTGAGTCAGCAAGCAGCCCCAGGGATAGTCATAGCATTTCTATTTATAATAGTAAAAAATGGGAAATAGCCTAACAACCAAAAAGAGGGTTGAATACATAAATTATTCTACGGAATTATAAAGTGAAATACTGTATTGCTGATAGCAAAGGTGTTGTAGAAAAATAAGTAATATCATGGCAATATTTTAGTACTCTAGTTTTAAAAGAGAAAAAAGTAAATTATTAAGTAATAAGTAGTTTGTGGATTGATAATGTAAAATTTCATATTTTATGAGGCTTCTAGATGCAAGATTGAGAAGTTTTAATATGCATGTGTGTGTGTAGGAAAAGATGACCAGCAAAAGAAGTTAGGAGGAATGAATGTATGGGGAAGAAAAGTTGAGGGCTTGGCATAAACTGATTTAGGTCCTTGTGACAGGGCATGTGCAAACAAGAAGCTGGGATTTTGCTTGTGAATGTTTGCTGTTTTGGTTTGGGGGAGGGGCAAAGATCAGAGACTGATATCCTTGGGTTAAAAAAGTTAATACATTGGTCCCAAGTGACACAGTGTGGCACAGAATCGAGGAGAGGGCCATTTTTCTTGTCTAAACACAGATCTCAGTCTAACTGTGGTGCCCTGCAAATTGATGACTTTCATTTGTTCATAAACCCATTCAATTTATAAGTATTTATTGAACAACTACTCCACGATAGTCCCTGGTTTTGCTGCTGGGAATATAAAAATGAACAAGACGCATTTTCTGCTCTAGTGGAAAAGAGACAATTACCAAGTAAAAAATTAATATGTAATATAATATGACATCATTATATAAAAGATTTTATATAGTTGTGATATATATTATACGCAATCATGTTATATATAATTATATCCCATATTAAATATAATATGTGACATTATATATTAGATTATAATACATTATATATGACAAATGTTAAGAAGAAAAATAAATCCAATAAGAAATGGTATGGTAATTAAGGGACTGATTTCATTGGGGTAGTCTAATTAATACAGAGATATTTCAACGGAGATTTGAATGAAGAGATAGAGTGAGCTCTGCATATATCTGGAGAGCATACCAGATTAAGGAGAGAATCATGTGAGGGCCATGGGGTCCAGAGACCTTGACAGCTAGAGAAAATGTATGGAGCCCTGGGCTAGGGGCACAAAGCACCAGAGGAGAGAAATAAAGTCAGAGGGGTGGCCCCGGGCAGGATTATGACCAAGAGAGCATCCTGTTCCCACTGAAACAAGTGATATGATCTCACTTAGGTTTAAAAAAGAAAAGAAATCATTCTTGCTGTTTTGTGGTGAATAGGAAGCAGGGAGATTGGCTACAGGCCAGAGGTAATGCTATATTACATTAGAGTGGTCAGGATTTACTTACAGATAGAATTTGTATTATGAAAGAAAGGAAAAAAGTCAATTATGGCAAGCCGCGTTTTGATCTGAGCCACCAGAAGAACAAAACACCAAGAGAAAAATCCATGGCCAAGTCACAGACATTTTCATGTAGGGCATCATCAACAGTAGCAACTCTAAAACTCCCTCAAATGAACTTCTGAGCCCCAGATATCAAATCAGAACCTAAGAGAGGAAAACGTGGCAGATACATCATGGTGATGTTTGCTGAAAGGCTGGCTTATGGACAATTATGAAAGACTGGCTTAAGGAACCTCCTTGGGGCTTTAAAAAACTGGGTAGCTTTCAGAATAGGGTGCTAAGGTCCTGCAGTCAGGTACATGGATGGATGGATGGATGAAACAAAGATTGTATAAACAGAGGCAGAGAGAAATTGTGTGTGTGTGTGTGTGTGTGTGTGTGTGTGTGTGTGTATAGAAAGAGAGAATGGGCATGTTCCAAAATGTTAATGATGAATGATTTTTATTTATACTTTTCCTCAATGCATAGGTATTAATATCGTTAAGTGAGATAAAATAAGGGTTATTTTAAAAAACAGAGGTGGAGAAAAGAGTGGCTCTGCTACATCTCACGTTTCCTAGGAGAATTAAATCACTATTTTACATTGCCATTTGACTTAATAATCCCTTGCTCTTTTATGTGGACACCAAGGCCTAGTACCAAAATGAATGCAACCATCACTCAACGAAGCCATGAAATTAGAAAAGCATCCCTGCATTATTTTATCTAGAACATAAAATCCTCTGACTCTCAATATTCTATCAGTTTTAAAACATATTGTTGCCACTGCTTCTTGGACCAACAGTTCTCTTCCCCCAAATGCATAGGTTCTCTGGCCTATATAAGAGGCCAGTCAGCCAACCTGAGGAAAGCAGAACCAATTACTCATAGTTCTTATGGCACAAGTAAATGCGCATGAGAAGGGCCTGCTATGGAATGTCTTAGGAATCATCCAAAGTCTGGATGAACAAAAACAAAAAGAAAACGTAAGCCAAGAAGATATTTCCTGCTGTATTTAGGACCTCTTACTGTATTATGGAACAGACGGGTAAGGTGCTCTGAGAGTTAAGGAAGCTAGACCTGCTTTAGGTAAATAGGGCAGTCCAGCTCTCAAAAACAGAAAGCCTCTGTGGAATCTGTGCTCCATGCCTTCCTTCCCCAACAGAATCATTAGACTGCCATATGGGAACCAAGGATCCTTCTGAGTTCTACAGCTGGGGTATGGAAGCATTGCCCCCTGCCCCCTGTAGAATATTACATCATGCTCTGAAGCATGAGGACGTCTTTGTTGCTGTCTTCCCTACAGTACTTTTTGATCCCACTAGAAGAGCTGGAAAATGTTATTCCTATTCATATAAATTTATACTTCTGAAGCCCTACAATGTTATTTGTTTCAGTGATTTTCTTTTACCAGCAATGAAATCCATGGGTTGATTATAGGCTATGTCTGTAAAAAATTGAAAGGATTTCTTTTTATCCATTTTGCATTTGTATGCCTTTTCAGTTCCATAGGGAGTCCCCCTGGGTTCTATTCTGGGAGCAGGGTGAGAAACAGTTTTAGCTTTTCATTTGTAAGAAGAAAATCTCCACAGGTTGGAAGGTTCACTGGATACTTAAATTGATATCCTCATCGTGGTTATATTAAGCTATGCAAATCTTTCCATAATGCAACATGAAAATGCATTTTAAAAGCACATGCCAATATATGTAGAGTCTTAGATTTTACTCATCTTAAGAAGCACATAATATTCTTAACATTTAGTCACATTTAGATGAAATTTGAACACTTTTTGCATTGAGTGTATAGTTGATAATGTGTTATATTATTCCATGGTCTTTTTTTTACCTGTCTTACCATTCTCTGCCAAGGCAATGATCTGCAAAGCCAACGGTAATATAGATTTTACTTAAATCACTATGGAAACTCAATAATTGCTGAGAAAGATAACCTTGCTAACAGGTTGGGTGTTTTATGGGTGAAACAAAGATATTATACCTACAGAGAAAGTTGGTAAATTAATTAAAAGACTCAATATTTATTTCAAACAAATGCAATGACTCTCATCTTTGCTCCCTGAAGGAGAAGACTATGCCTTAGTCTATTTTAGCATCTTCAACACTTAGCAGAACATCTAGTTGCCCAAGAAATAATCATATAGATTGCATGAATGGATGGATGGATGGATGGATAGATAACGAAGTAATGAGTCATTTAGGGATTGGCTGATAAATGAGTGAGGACAAGTGCTTGTGAATCCAGCATAGTATACAGTTTTCAGAGTAGCACATCAGTCTTTTCTTTCTTCTTTATGTAGGGAAGAAGGTAAAAAGCACATAAAGAGAACAAAACAAGGATGTCCACTCTCACCATTACTATTTAACATAGTACTGGAAGTCTTAGCCTCAGCAAACAGACAACAAAAAGAAACAAAAGGCATCCAAATTGGCAAGGAAGAAGTCAAACTTTCACTATTTGCAGACAATATGATACTTTATGTAGAAAACCCAAAAGACACCACCAAAAAACTGCTAGAACTAATACATGAATTCAGCAAAGTTATAGGATATAGAGTCAATGTGTAGAAATCCGTTGCATTTCTATACACCAATAATGAAGCAGCAGAAAAAGAAATCAAGGACTTGATCCCATTTGCAATTATACCAAAAACAATAAGATACCTAGGAATAAACCTAACTAAAGAGGTAAAAGATGTATACTCTGAAAACTACAGAACACTTATGAAAGAAATTGAAGAGGACACAAAGAAATGGAAAAGCATTCCATGCTCATGGATTGGAAGAACAAACATTGTTAAAATGTCTATACTACCCAAAGCAATCTACACAATTAATGCAATCCCTATCAAAATACCACCAGCATTTTTCACAGCACTAGAACAAACAATCCTAAAATTTGTATGGAACCACAAAAGACCCCAAATAGCCAAAGCAATCCTGAAAAAGAAATACAAAACCAGAGACATCATGATTCCAGATTTCAAGCTATAGTATAAGGCTGTAGTCATCAAGACTGTATGGTACCGGCACAAAAATAGAGAACCCAGAAACGGACCCACAACTATATGCTCAACTAATCTTCAACAAAGCAGAAGTGAATATCCAGTGTATAAAAGAAAGTCTCTTCAACAAATGGTGTTGGGAAAACTGGACAGCAACATGCAGAAGAATGAAACTGGACCATTCTCTTACACCATACACAAAAATAAATTCAAAATGGATGAAAGACCTAAATGTGAGACAGGAAACCATCAAAATCCTGGAGAAGAACAGAGACAGCAACCTCTTTGACCTTGGCTGAAGCAACTTCTTACTAGATATGTCTCCAGAGGCAAAGGAAACAAAAGCAAAAATGAACTATTGGGAAGTCAGCAAGATAAAAAGCTTCTGCAGAGTGAAGGAAACAACCAACAAAACTAAAAGGCAGCCTACGGAATGGGAGAAGATATTTGCAAACAACATATCTGATAAAGCGTTAGTATCCAAAATCTATAAAGAACTTACAAAACTCAACACCCAAAAAACAAATAATTCAGTTAAGAAATGGGCAGAAGACATGAATAGACACTTTTCCAAAGAAGACATCCAGGTGGCTAACAGACACATGAAAAGATGCTCAACATCCTTCATCATCAGGAAAATACAAATCAATGAGTTACCACCTCACACTTGTTGGAATGGCTAAAATTAACAACACAAGAAACAACAGGTGTTGGTGAGGATGTGGAGAAAGGGGAACCCTTTTGCATTGTTGGTGTGAATGCAAACTGGTGTAGCCACTCTGGAAAATAGTATGGAGTTTCCTTAAAAAGTTAAAAATAGAACTACCCTATGACCCACCAATTGCACTACTAGGTATTTACCCAAAGGATACAAAAATACAGACTGGAAGGGGTACCTGCACCCTGATGTTTATAGCAGCATTATGAACAATGGCCAAACTATGGAGAGAGCCCAAATGTCCCTTAACTGGTGAATGGATAAAGAAGAGGTGATTTTTATATACAATGGAATATTACTTAGCCATCAAAAAGAATGAAATCTTGCCATTTGCAAGGATGTGGATAGAACCAGAGTATATTACGCTAAGTGAAATAAGTCAGTCAGAGAAAGATAAATACCATATGATCTCACTCATATGTGGAATTTAAGAAAGAAAACAGATGAACATATGGGAAGGGGGAAAAGAAAAAAAGGAGAGAGGGAAACAAACCATATGGGACTCTTAGGGATAGTAATAAACTGAGAGTTGATGGAGGGAGGTGGGGGGGATGGGCTAGATGGGTGATGGGTATTAAAGAGGGCATTTGTAATGAGCACTGGGTGTTGTATGTAAGTGATGAACCACTGAATTCTCCTGAAACCAATATTGCACTGTATGTTAACTAACTAAAATTTAAATTAAAAAAATAAAACTTAGGACAGTCTCAGTCACATAGCTGGGGGGAAAAAAGCACATAAAGATATCTCGGTCCTGATTGGGAAACTCCTTAGTCTTGTCAAGACTCCCAAGGATTTCAGGAGAATATTAAAGGAAATATTTAACATGAGTTCCAAATTAATAAATGAGGCCTAGCCAAAAAAGTGATAGAGTCTGGTTTAAAAAAGGTAGTAATTAGTTGGAGAATCCAAATGAAAGGCAACTCTTAGCTATCAGTTAGAAGATGGGGAGGAGGTAAGGAAAGTTCTCTGAAGAAACACTTAAAAATAGGCCTACATAGGCATAAAAGCTTTATGGTTATAGGAAACTATATTTCTTCACTACTTGTAAGTTGGGGCTTTAAATAGCTGAACACTGTTTAGGACCACATATGTTTACTTTTTCTTTTCTTATAGGCAAGCACAATAAAACAAAATGTTCCTTCTTTGTAAAATAAATTCTAACCTTGAGATTCTGTGATGTTTTACAGAAAGCAATGAGAGTTGATAGAGTTAAAATATACTATTCAGAGATTTTAGAGTCTCAAAAATGATTGTTCCTTTGGGAATGGTACCTCCTAAATGAACCAGCATTTAATTGGAAACAGAAAATGCCATTGTTAAAATTACTACAGACTCACTCTAGGCATGCGCGCTCAAGTGTTATTCGCACATACTTAGCAGGCTCTCTGGTGAGCTATGTGTGACCATGTACCTGCCTTCTTTCTTCCCTTGGCATATTCTTGAGCTATAAATTTGTCACTGAAAATTTAGAAACCTGGGTATGATGCTCATAATAATAGCTTCTTTGTTTCCAGGCTTATTGGGTGAGTGAAAGTGGGTCTTCAAATCGTGAAACTACAGCATAATATCAATTAATTCATTTGAAAACTTTATTTTTTTCATTTCAAGCAAGATCTATATGTATTGCAAAGGAAAATCCTGTAGACTTTGGTGATGAATGGGCAGAGAATCAATCAGAGACAAGAATATTTAAATGGCAGCAAACCAATAGCAGGTGAGATTTTTTTTTCGTTGTTTCTTGGGATTTTTTGTTTAGGGAGTAGTTAATAGAGAAAGGAGCTGAGAAAAGACCAAATCTTAAAAGTTAAACTTTATACTCTGGTTTCTCTTCAGATCGTATAAATCTTTCGCCTTTTAAAAGTTAAACTTTGGGCTGAAACCACGGAATCTCAGTCATAAAACACGGTTTCTCCTTGTTCCAGATTATCTATTGCTGCACAACAACCACCCCAAGAGGTAGTGGGATAAAACTATAAGCATCTTATTATAATCACAATTTTGTGGGTCAAGAATTTGAAAAAGACACAGTAGAATGGCTAATCTTTGCCGTACAATGTCTGGGGCCTCAGCTAAGGTGATTTGAATGGGTGAAGATGACCAGCAAATCTCAATTGGTCATATGTTTAGGGTCTTGGTTCCACCTGTTGGTTGGGTTCATTGATTCTTTTTCACTTTGTGTCTACTGGCTTCTTTACTCACCTGTCTGACACCTAGGCTAGGCTGCTGGAACAGCTGGGACTATCTGTGTATCCTTCTCCGTGTGACCTATCCACATGGCTAGCTTGATTTTCTCTGCAATGTGTCAGTCTCAAGGAAATGGGACTGCTTACATAAAGGCTGGCTTCCCCAAGCACAAACATTTTAAGAGTGGGTTGCTCTAGCCTTAGAAATTCTAGAAAACCACTTCAACCAGTCTATTGGTCAAACCAAGTCATTAAGAAAAGGCTATATTTAAAAAGATCCACCTCTCAAAAAGAAAAATAAGACATGCACCCACATTTAATCTACCATACCCCTAGTATAATCCTATTTAATTTTGAAAGTTTTACAAAAAGAATTAAAGGTAGGGAGGAAAAAAGGCCTGGCATAATCAAGCCAAAATATACACTATCTTCCAGTTTAAGGATATTCTTTACCCTAGTAGTCCCTATTAAAATGAGAAAAAGATAATTATTAGTAAGTCTGGTTGTCTGGTTGACATGTATACTTTATGCAACAGAAAAGTAAATACCATGGAATGCAAAATCAAATATGTAAATCTGGCGTATTTAATTCCACATAAAAGTGTAAAGATTTTTCCTAAAGTACTGATGACCTCCTAATTTTCTGTTTTCCCTCATTCAAAACACTCTGGGCTTATCTAGTAAAAGGGTCTATAATTTCTTCTATTAGGATGTATCTAAATGTGCTATGATTAAAGGGGCTGTATCTCAAATGTGTCCTAATTCAACTGTATCTGTGAATTTTGCAATTTGGCTCTTATGAACTCTGACAATACGTAAAATTACACTTATGGAATTACACATATTCCACGGAAATTACACTTATTGAGCTTTTAGTCTGTGCCAGGAAATATTTTAAGCACTTAATACCTATTAACTTATTTAAATCTCAAAATGGCCCTAGGAAGTGAATAGTAGTATTATCTCCATTTAACAAATAAGATATCTAAAGCACAGCAAAGACCTTGCCCAAGATCACAAGGCCAATAAGAGGTAGAGCTGGGATTCAAATTCAGATAGCTGGCTTTATCCAATGTTCTAACCACTAGAGTATACAGTACTATGTAAGCTGTTTGGGTATTCCCAAAAGTAACGGTTGGAGACAAAATTATGGTCATCTGTATCTGGAGCCAATTTACCTGGATCTAGCATTAAAATCCTGCTGAGCACCAAGGACCCACTCGGGCTAAATATGGTCATTTATATTTAATTTCTCCAAGATATGAAGAATAATCCTCATAAGCAAGTGTCAAGGATTTTAAGAGATCACACTTCCTGTTGACATACATATACAACAGAACGTGTGGGTTATTGTATGACACTAAAAGTACAAGTTGATTTTTATTATTTCCAGGACATCCCTGTACTACCAGTTACCATTAGTAGATCAAGCATATAGAAGGGAAACTATCAAATAGATGATTTTTATAGAAAATTAATTAAATTCAATGAGATACAGTTCTAGATAACAGGGTATGGGCCAGACTGGACAACCGTCGGTACCACCTTGGGCCGTTGAGTAGGTCCTAAAGTGTATGTTATTTCTCCTGCTGAGAAGATACAAGAAAAGTAACAAAAAGAGTCAAAATCAGGAAGACCACGTCAGGACAGACATCCTGGTAAAGACTGAATGAGAAACCAGAGCTGTACAAACACAGCGCACAGGCAGCAGTGAGAGTGAACAAGTCACTCTCAGACTCGGGAATTCTGAGAATAGCAAGAAGGTTCTCTACCACCATATTGCCTATTGTCATTTGCCCGATCATAGTAAATTGAGCATGAGGTTTTCCACCGTCCCAAGGGCTTTTGTACTTGATTTAGAGCTCCATCCTTCAGTGTTGCATGGGGCAACTGAGAGATGCTAGCAATGGTGATGTCAACTTTTGGGGCAACCTGAGAACAAGGTCATATTGCTTGAGAAGAAGCATAATCTTAATCATCTTTAAATTAAAATTTTGACTTCTAGTGAATTATTTTGCTTGAACAGGAAACCAGATGCAAACCTCTTAGCACCTTTTTCCTCCTAGCTCAAAGAACCTCTGGATGAAATAACTCTCTAACATCCCCTTTTCTTTTTTCTAATTGTCTCTTGGCGCCTGAGTCCTCTAGCTGTATGCCTTCTCTGGGAGCTTCAGAACTCTCCTACTCAAGTTTTATCCTACTCATGGTTGAAGAGTATATAGGAGCTTCCACTTGCCTATTATAAATTCAGTTTATGTTGGTATCCTGGAAGTGGGAGCCTCTTTGGGGAACATAAGTGGGTAGAATGCATATATTTCACTTTGTACTTTTTATTTTCTGAGTTTAAAAAAATCCCTTATTTTTTATACTGCTTTATATTAGCCTCTCTAAGATAACTTGAACCATTTTCTTTGCCCTTTTATTGAAGCCAATGGGGCATTGCAAATTATCATTGTACTACCGAGTCAGTAATAGCCATAGAGTTTTAAAAAGCACTATTAAAGGAACTAATCTGAATGCACATCAACTACTTTTCTCATTTGAATAATACAGCCATGTAATTTTTTAAACTGTATTAAAAATTCCCAGCTTAAATTACAGAATACAGTTCCATTTGTGAGGCTCTGATGTGGGTTTTTTTGCAGCAAGGATTTGCTTAATTTTTGTTTTTACAATGCTTCCAAAATAAATTACAAAAGAAGATGATTAATAAGCAAATTCTGAACCAAGATTTTAATTCTATATGCTGATAGAATTGTCTTAAAAATTATTATGAAGTCAAAGACCATCATTTTCTGTGCACTCTAGCCAGAGCAGAGGAGACCTATTCTCTTTTCGCCATTACTCCAACAATCCCCAAATAGAGTAAGACAATAATACCCAACATTTATTTGTTCAATCTAGATGAGTGGCACTATGCCCTATGCTATTAATTATCTTATTTAAGCTCCCAAAAATCCTGAAATGAAAGAATTCCTATTTGCACTTCCCTCTGCTTTGTATTCACCTACTCTTCACCACCACATGTATCCCAGATCCTGAGTGCAACCTTGCTGGCTAAGATCAAGTTCAAATTCTACTGTGGAGACACCAGAGACTCAGGTTGACAGTGAATGTTTTGGGGGCTTTGTAGGGATCTGACCAGAGCTCTGTTTTAAGAATACATCCCTGGGAGGCAACAAGCAAATGCATTTTAGAGAACATTTTTAGATAGAAAACTCACCACAAGGCTATTAAATAGTTCAGTAATGACATAATGAGGCTGAAACTCTGAGAGAGAGAAGAAAAGAAAGGAACAAGGACCAAGGAATTGTTGCATGTTAGCTCCTGGAGGGGAGCAGCTTTGGAAGGCAGGAAGATGGATGAACAGCCCCGGTAATGGAAGGCAACGGTGCTACTGGAATGGTGTACTTGGACTACAGCGAAGATGATGGTGAGGTTTCTCTTAGATAGAATTCTGGTAAAGCCTGCAGGTGGAAATGCCTGACATTTCCTTTTTGACTAAAGGACTGAAATGAAAGCAAGGTGTGACTGTAAAGGAAAATCAGGGAAGAACAAAGGACAAGACAATAAAGAGGGGACAGACAAGAGGTGGAAGATGGGAAAGTGTCTCCTACTTTCCTACATACAAGGGAAGGTTCTCTGTTTTTTCAGCTCCGCCACAGAATCTGCTATTTCAAAAAAAATAATGAGATGACTTTACCAAATCACCAAATAGGATGGCCCTTTCAGCAAATCCCACAAATAATCAAAACTCTCTGGTAACCACAGTGGGTCACAGAGCAGTACCCATCACCTACTTTTATTACTTCCAAGACCCTTAAAAAAAAGAAAAGAAGAAAAAAAAAGGGATGGAGGGAGAGAAGGAAAAAAAAGGAAGAAAGAAAATGATAGAAAAGAAATACACACCTGTTTTTCTCTGGCTTTGCTGTTAAGGTGGTGAATTAGATTTGTTAGCTCTTTTAGAGATGACAGGGCTTATGAGAAAGCACATAACTTATCTACTTTTTCTGATACATGTAGATCTCTAATTTTTCAGTATACTGAAATTTATTTTTTTTTATGTTTTCTACTAACTGACATGCAGTACAGTATCAAAATGGGAAAGGCTACTTGATGATAATTCAAAATCTGTTTTTAACCCTTCCCTTTGTAAGATACCTGGAAGGTAAAGTTCCTTGACTGCTGCCCGAAGTCTCCCCACGGAAGTGGAAACACATGCATGTACTCAAAAGCAGCCCCCAGCTTCACCTCCTGGTTTCATTCTTCCCAAGATCCTCTTTTACTATTAGGAATGTTCTTGGTATCCCCTTTCTTAACAGAACAATACTGCTCTTTCCCATCTAAAATAAAGATTTCCAATGCTTTGTTTGCTTTGGTAGTATTTTTATCTTAGAACGAAATCATCAGCTTCTGGAACCATTTTAAAACTTTCTCGAATATTACAAATTTGAGATTGGTGAACAACCACTAATATTTATCAAGCAGCCATTGATCCCTTTGCACACCCCTAAAGCACAAGGTGATAAAGAAAGATGGTTCAATCCAATTCCGCAATTCCTTGCTTGGGCTTCCTAATGTAAATTTAAGATTGATTATATAGCCACTGAAATGAGATTAAAATGAAGCAAAGGCCAGAGTAATTAGGCAGAAAACTTAGACCTCAAAAGCAGGTGTTTCAGGCAAAAGCAAGAGAGGTCTTTTATTCCAAGAAGGCTGAGTACGTTTTTTGTTTGTTTTGTGGCAGTAATTTGAGAATACTCTTGACTTTCCTGCAAACCACCTGAGTGACTGTCTCATTGGTGGGCTCATTCAGATACCCGGTTATTTTCCTAAAGGATGGATTCCCCTCAGGAAAACACAAACTGGCAGGATGGAATTCAAGTCTTTTTGTTTCTTTCTTGGGGAAAGTTCCTTCCCTGCTAGGCAGCATGGAATGATAGAAGGAGCATCCTATTGCAATTAAAAACAAACAAACTGAATAACAATCCCAGTTCTGCCCCAGGAGCAGTTTGCCACAGTTCATTCATTCAGCAAATACATGTTTAGCGCATGTAATTTTGAAGGTGTTGTGCTAAGCACCAGAGGTAGGAAAGCTGCAAATGCATTTCCTACCTTCAGGAAAGGCAGACAGGCACTTGGGTGCTATTCACTGTGTT
Organism: Halichoerus grypus; assembly: GCF_964656455.1. Taxonomy (NCBI): domain Eukaryota; kingdom Metazoa; phylum Chordata; class Mammalia; order Carnivora; family Phocidae; genus Halichoerus; species Halichoerus grypus. Next base: position 62,178,502 of record NC_135721.1, on the reverse strand, counting down.
GAGTGCTATAGTAGTTAAAACCAGAGGAATGCAATAAAGCCCGGGGACACTCCCTGAAGAAGAGGGAACATTTGGGCCGAGATCTGAAAAGTAAGTAGAGACCTGAGATCTGAAAAGTGAGTAGAGACCTGAGAGGCTTCACTTTTATCATCTGTAAAATAAGAGGCATGGGTTTCTCCCACAACTGCTTCAAGGGGGTTATTGGTGTAACACCCAAGTAAAGAGACCTGGCCCAAGGTCAGGCACTAAGTTAGTTCTTCACTCTCTCTTTCCTTTTCCCTAACCTGTGCTTATTCACTGGTCATTCATTTTCTGGAGCTTTCTTCCCATCTGAAATAAACTTTGATAAATCCTGTGCAAGAAACTAAGTTTCTCCGGGTTTTTGTTTTGTGTTTTGTTTTGCTTTGAGTTTTTCTAATTTGCGTGGATACCTCTTTTTTCCCCCCAACTGCACCATAAATTGCTACAGGGCCACCCCCATGCTATACACTTCCATAGTATCCCCCCTGACTGCGTAGCAAAATCTCCGCACACTGTAGGAGCTTAATTAGTGCTCATGAAAGAAAGAGCCGGACCAGGCAGGTAGCTTGTTTTCAACAAATTATATGGAACTGGATCAACAAGTAGACTAGAAGTAAATACCGAACAACAACAACAAACATTCCAGAGCTAAAAACATTTTATGACTAGCAAGTAGTAACAGTCAGCCTGAAAATTAATTCTCCGTTTATTGCCATTTTTGCTCTGATTGGTATCTTTAAAAGTCAGGCTTATTACCATGCAGGTTTACAATTATGCTGTGAGCTCTGAGCCTGGTAATGTCCTGTCATTTTACCTCTAGGGATTTATGTCTGATTCCTGCTTCGTTTGTGAGTGCCCATAGGACAGAATGACAGAGCCATTCACGTCTTACCAGCAGATGATGGTGATGATATTATCATTTTCACAATCAGTTTGGTGATGGTAGTTTGAACCTCATCATGTCTAACAGAGACAAAAATAAAGAAATTAATATTTGAAAATTCAGTGTATTGTGTTTAGCATCATTATTGCCACTTTTATGGCAAGTGCTTTGACATTTAAGTGAGTTCCCATTTACAATATTGCCACCATAATCCTCTCATTTTGTAATTGCTTTTGGATACTTATAAGGTTTAATTTCTGATATTACTTCTCAATAAAAAAAGGAACTAATGTGTTAGATTTATGGAAAATTATCCTAGGGATTTTAGATTGTTATTTTAATGTTGGAAGAGCTCAGTGCAGCAATAGGTCCTATTGTCAGCTGCTGTAGTCTGCATGAGTCACATGGATTTCTTGGGCTATACAGCCATGGGGGCTAATTGCATTCTGGGGGTAGCAACTCCTGTCTTGGGGTTGTGGAATAAATGCATAATAAAGTACTCTGAAATGAGCAGTTTATCTGGCTATTCCTAAGAGACCCTTTGACTCTGAGATGGATACGGGACATCTGCCCCAGCACACTTGCCTCTTCTGAAGCCCTGACAGAGAGCATCACTGAAGTGTGGGATTTTCACTAGCTGGCATGATGTCAGTCAACTAAGGAATACATTTGAGAGGGCAGCAAACCAAGGCACAGCCGTCTGACAGCTTTGTTTCCACGTGATTGATTGGCCAGGGGATCAACAAGGCAACTATCAGACACGGTCTAAACATTCAGCTGTAGGACTTGGTGTTTAGGAAGGCGGAAAATTTCCTCTGTTTGGCCCGTGGATTGGAACCCAGTACAGAGATAGGGGTTCCCCTCCCCCACTTTCAAGAACATTCTTAAATTAACATTATAATTAACATTATAATGGTTTCTGAGAAGCCTTGCCACGCCTAGATCTTTCTTCTATCCAAAACCATTGTGCTTCATCATCTATATCAAATGCAAAGAAATATTTCTAAAGCTCTATAATTCTATAGGGTTCTCCAGAGGATGTCTCATTCATCTTTTGGATATAACAATCAATACTTAGCTATTTTCCAGACCTGACGTGAGTATCACCTTAACTCTCAAAAAGCCGAGTTAGTTGGTACTTATTTTTTTTTTTTTTAGACCACAAAATATGAGTTCTGAGGACACCAAAAGATAAGGGGTTGAAGGCAGAAATTTGAATAAAATTTTTCTTCTTGCATGGTTCTATAGTAAGTCCTATAGAAATAATTTTTCCCTGTAGCCTGGCTTCTCTCTACACAATAATCTGTCTACTATAATTCTGGAAATAGGACTGTTATGGATCAAACAAGTTATGTAAATACATCTTTGCTCTAACTGTTGAGAAACTAAATTTAACAAACATGGGGGGGGTGGAGAAGGAGAGGAGGTATGTGATATGGTTAAGCAAAGGAATGTTCCTAAATAAACAAAAATCAGGTAATTATTTGCTTAAAACAGGATAATCTAAGCAATTTGGGAGCCTGTACCATGATTTTCAACAAATCTAACTTCTACATTTGTTTACCTAACTCGAGCATTTTATCCATGTCGGACACTAGAAGAAATCTAGAAAGACAATGGGAGAAATAACCTAAAGTGGCCAGGGAGCATTTCGCTAACAACCTCAGGTTTAAAAAAAAAAACTTTTCCTGCTTCTCAGTAAATATTTAAGGATGATAACTGTAATCTCTGGGTAATCTATTCAAGCATTTACATGTAGATAAGAGTAAAAATGTTCCACAACTACCCGTTGAGATAAGGAATCTTCACATTTCAGTGAATAACCAAGGAAAAACCCTGCAGCTTTGAGCGGGCAGTTCACAGGAAGTTTCTGTGGAGTTTCTGAGGCTGTCAGACTACTATCTCCTCTGCCTGTCCATTTCTATAGCAGCTTTGTTGTGTTTTATGAGGATAGTCTCACCCCCTTGAGATCAGCCAAAGGAAAGGTACAATAGAAGCATTATTTGTATTGTTTGGTTTTGTATGAGACACACATTGGGAAGCCACTACTTCTCGGAATAGCATTTGCAGGAGGTCTCCAGGGGGCACCTCTTACCAATCTTGCTGGCTCAACCCAAGGCTGAATGACAATAAAGAATGGGAAAAATTAAAAGGAAAGGTGCTTTAATTGAACCTGTATTTGTGGAAATGTGATATAGACCTAGAGAACACCTTTTTTAGTTCCTGGAATGAGAAAGAGGGCTTCTCCAGAGGCCCTCTGCAATGACAGCCAAATCATTACAGGCTAAAACAAATGCCCCCCATTAGCTGGAGATGTACTTCAAAAATTCTTCTGTAAGAAAAATGCTTATTCTTCCATTGACAAATAAAATAAGGTAATGGAAAATACAATGAGAAATAAAATAAAGTAGAGAAGATCTAAAACAGGAGTCAACAAACTTTCTCAGTAAAAGGCTCCGCATGGTACATGGTGTCTGTTACAACTATCCAACTACCATTATAGCACGAAAGGAGCCATAGAAAATAACATGAGCAAATGGGCACAGCTTTGTTCCAAGAAAATTTTAGTTCTAAAAATGGGCCGGATTTGACCGAGAAAGCGACAGTTTACTGACCACTTATCTAAAATAATTTCTAATCCAGTGACTCACTCTAAAGTTGAAGGAAGGTCCAAAGTAAGGAGGTGAGTGAGCAAACACGTCTAAAATCCAGATATTCTGAGGTTGAGTCTCGCCCCACGGTAATGTCGCCACGCTCTCATGCCAAACGTCGCTTGCAAAACTTGGACGTTAATGGGGAACACCTGAGAGGGCTGGCACCTCAGCGCCTTTATTCCTCCAGAACCACGAAAGGAAAGTCATCTTCTCCCCAGCTTCTAACAAAACACCTTACAGCTGAGCTATGGTGGGGAAAAAACACTGGATTTGGAATCAAAAGTTCTGAATTTGCACCATCGTGGTCTCATTCACCAGGGACGTGTCCTTGGGGAAGTCAGGACGTTCATGGCTTTCATTTTCCTTATCTCTAAGAGTCAATATTTAACTCAGTAGGAATCTTGTCAGGATCAAATGAGAAAATTTGCCTAAAAATCCCTTATTAATTACAAGGGACTAAACAAATATGAGGTATGTCAATATATCAACAAAATATACAGATAAATGAATGGCTGCCTTCAGGTAAGCTGTGATCAATAGATTAGGTGATGGGTTGTCATAAGCAAACAAACAAGTCCCATGTATGCATAGACCAGCTGATTTTACTATACTTCAGGGCCTCAGATTATATCTCTTAGTCTTGACAAACACACTTGTAAATATATTATTAAAAATGTAATAAATTTCTTATATATCCAATCATGGGAGTGCAGGAAAAAATCCTGTTTTAAAAAAATTTAATGATATACTCTTATAAGGTTAAGGAAGAAGCAGCCTTTTTTTATGATTGAAAGAATGCCTGTCACTGTGCCTCTCAATTTGGAACAGAATACAAACTAGTCCTGAATTCACAGATGACTGGTTGAACTAGAGTGTATGGGAAATTTCCCAGGATTGGGCTGAAAAAAGCCCTAAAACTTCTCCCCTCGTAGATTCACAGTCATTTGCTTCTCTAGAGCCATGTTCAAACCAGGGCATGGCTCTCTTCCTTGAGAGGTGTTCTGTGAGGACATTTTAAAGTAGTAAAAGAAAAAACAGCATTGCTATATAATCTGGTTTTTGTGTCTATTTGTGCTCATCACAGTAAGCATTTGGAAGCATTCTAGAGTCTATTGATCTGTTTGCTTTAATCCAGCCTCCAATTCTATCATTCATTTTAGTTCTATCTCTAAAAAAAGCATAGGATCTATTATAATTAAAAGCAAACTTTTTTTTTTGAAGACATGTTCTTGCTGCCCATGGCTTCCAATAGTGTCTGGGAGCTCCGAAGAAATCTTTTGGCCTACACCTTAGGGATCACTGTGATTCTTAAAGTCAATCAACTACCATCCTGACCCAGTCCGAGATCAGTCTAGAGGTACGCTCTACATGTAAAAGATTTTAAGAATGGGGAAGTGCTGATAAGGAAAAAGGAAGAAGTGGAAGAAGATAGAAGCAGAAGACATTCGCTATTCACTCAAGCACAAATTTGTGAAACCATGTATAATAAACAGAGTAAAGAGCCCTGGTCTAAAGCCAAACATACTGCTAATGTGCTGGGTACCTTTGTGCGCATCCCTTTACTCTCTAAAGTGACTTCCATTTCCTCACCCTTTTAGAGGTTTTGGACTGCATACCCAATCTGCTATCTTTATTGTTTTATGGATCCATGATTCCAGGGATTTTAATAGGGATTTAACACAATGAATTACAGAAGGTTAACTGGGGAAATTCTCCTCTGCATATTGTAGTGTGATAAAAGCAAGTGCTTAGGCTTACTGACCTAAGTTCTGCCTTATAATGTAGTTTCTTCTTTAACACAGACCTTTAGCTATATAATGACTCTACAATACACATGTGAATGCTCAGACTGGCTCCACTGAGAGTTGTCTTTCCCAGGGCTTCATTCATTCCAGAGAAGAAATAACCCCTTCGTGATGCCCAGAATTACGTCCCCACTTTCCCAGCTCTAATGGAATGCTCTTGATAAAAAGCTGTGTGTGCTTTGATTGGCTATGCATTGGGGGTAGCACACAAAAAATATAGTGGTAGGATATGAAAATCATGGGCTTGGAAAGGTAGTCCATAAAAAACATTCTATTTTATATTTAGAAGAGGAATTTTAGGACTTAGAGATAACTGATTATCCAGGCATAATAACTCTACACAATGATGAAAACAACAGACAATATATACTCATTTATTACATAATCTAAATACTTGGAAATTGGAATAAGATCCCCATGAAACAAGTCTTAATGTACTAAGGCAGTCTCAACTCTGATAGCGCAGTAATGCCATGTTTTAATTTTTTTTTTTTTTTTTTTTTAGAGAGGGAGACAGAGAGAGAAAGAAGGGAGGCATAGGGGGAGCAGGAGAGAGAATCTTCAGCAGGCTCCACACCCAGAGTGGAGCCTGACACAGGGCTTGATCTCACAACCCTGAGATCACGACCTGAGCCGAAATCAAGAGTCAGCCACTTAACTGACTGAGCCACCCAGGTGCCCCTCATGTTTTAATTTTTAAAATAACCAGGGCCCCACCCCTAACAATTATATCAGGACCTTTGAATGTGAGAGTTGTGTCCTGGAGAGTGGCACTTACAAACACCAAAATGCAAATGGTGCACAGGGAGATTTGCTACCCTGCTATTGTTCTACTGATAGATGCAAGAAAACATTTGTAGACGCCTCACTTTTCCTATACAAGTGTTCCTTCATTAGCATATATTCCAATAAGGGAAAATTTTTACATCATTTTTCAAATCTTCATTGAATTATAAGGAGTGCAGGAGGATAAGGCCACTAGCAATTATCATTTTGGGAAGGATAAGGTTGCCTGGAAAAAGGCAGTCAGGGAAGCTGCTCCAGGTGGCCCCTGAGACCCTGGGAGATTTTCTCCTTTCTCACTAACTCATGTTTTACCATCTGTAGAAGGGAGGCAGCGTTTGCCTCTGACCACCCCAGAAGAATGATCTGAGTGAAAATATAATTAAATATGTGAGTTCCTAGGAGTCCTTTTTCGTAAGAAAGGTATGATGTAAAAATTAAGACATCGTGATAGTTACTGTGGTTGTCACCACTATTGTTACTTCACTGTCGTAGTACAATATCCCTGTCACTCTGTTAACAATCTTCTTGGGACCAAAAGTGACAGGTGTAAAATGATTTTTTTAATGTCACACTTGCTTTGTCTTGTAAAGAAAAGTCTATGAAAAGTCTATACAAAAATACAGTATCCTTGTAAGCCGAGTCCCTATACCCTCAGATCTAATGCACACACTCATTATTTCAGCTTCTCCACCCCTTCAATTACCATGCCTTTTCATTGAAATATAATGTAAAGCTTCAGCTGATTTGAATAGTGTTATAAAACACTGGAGGGACTCTCTTTAGAGCATTAAATTGTGTCAGCCTTTCTTGAATCCAGCTTTCCTGAATATCAGAACGACTTCCGTCTTGCTTCTAGAGGACAAGCTCCATTTCCTATTTGTCTCTTGCAGAGCCATGTAATACATGCATGGTAGTAACTGCTGCTATGTGCTATCAAAGGATCCCGTGTTCGGAATAAAGCCCCTTTTCCCTACACGTACAATGAAAGAAACTGGACTGAGTTCTTCTCTAATCCTTTCACTTCAAATATTGTTGCGATCATATAATTATTTCCAAAAAAAACCCCAATAGGATGTTTTTTAAAAAGCTGAACTGTGACTAAAATTCAATGTGAAGAACAAGCCAAATATCATTGGCTAAAATAGCAAAGAAATCTTTGAATAGTTTAAGAGTATGTATGGGAACATAGGGGCTTTCCCCTGACAGATATTAAAACAGATGATAAAATTATAATAATTAAGGCATTGTCCCTCTGGCCCCAAAATACACTTTTGTACAATGGAATAGAATAGCACAAAAACCAATTTATGTTTATAAAGGAAGCAGTGAGAAAACGATGAGGATAGGAATTACTACAGTGATTGAAATTATTTAACCATTTCTAATTGCTACTCATAGTATATAGAAAATATGTTTTCCAAGTCAACAAAATTATTGTTTGCACATGCTATGGTTATCTTCTTTTATTTAAATATACTGACAAGTAGTAGTATTAGTATTGGTTTTACTATTTCTATGCATTGATCAGAACTTCCAGAATTGTGATGGACAATGGCAACGATGGGAAACATCCTTCTGACTTTCCAACTAAGTGGATGTCGGTTGTTAGTTTTAAACACCTTTCTTTCATTGTCTTAAAGAGGTATGCATTCTCTTGCTTACCAAAAGTGCATTTTGATTCATGAATCTATGTTGCATTTACAAATAACTTTTCAGGATGTATCAGAGGGCTTTCACATTTTTTTTCCTCAAGATCATATGATGTGATGAATCATGGTCATAGGTCACATCCTTAAATTTCTAGATTAAATTGTACTAGATATATTTTTTATTTAAAGTAGTAAGAATTTGATAAAGACTGTGTTTAACAGTTTTTCATCTATGGTCATAAGTAAAATCAGTTTGTGGTTTTCTTTTGGCATTATTTTTGCTTAGTTCAAGTATGAAGTAGCCAATTTTTCATGCCAGAACTATGGCTCTTACCTAGCTGAATAGGCAACTGCACAGGATGAGCTATATTACCCAAAGCAACTTGAGTTGGAAGGTTAGAGTTCAGCTGTCAGACCTACCGAAGACAATGAATAAGTGTATATTTTAGTTTTCTTTATACAAGTTAAAACAACTTTGTGAACCATAGTTGTAGCCATATAATATCAAACCAATTTGTTTATTTGGAAATTAAAACTTTAAGTAATTGAGATTATCACATAGATGCATAACACATATGAAAAAGAAAAATTAGGTGGATTTTCTTTTTCATTAATTAAATTACTGGCAGAATGTTTGGACTCCATGATAAAACTCAATCCAAAATAAAATTTTTTTAAAAAACTAGCACTATATAAGGACAAAATTACTGTGTAAAAGAATTAATTGACCACTGTGAAACAGTGGGAAATCACAGGACACGGAGTTAAAAGATCTGGGCCCAAGTTAAAAACTATAAACTAGTTGCAAAATACAAAATCAACACACAAAAATCAGGTGTGTTTCTATACTCTAACAATGAACAATCCAAAAAGAAAATTAAGAGAACAATTTCATTTATGATAGCATCTAAAAGAATAAAATACTTGAAAATAAATTTAATGCAGGAGACAAAAGACTTGTATACTGAAACTACAAAATGTTGCTAAATAAAATTAATGAAGATACTGAAAAATGTAAAGGCATCCTGTGTTCATGAATTGGAAGACAATGTTGTTAAGATGTCAATACTACTCAAAGCAATCTACACATTCAATGCAATCTCAATCAAAACCCCTATGAAGTTTTTGGAGAAATAGAAAAATACTCCCTAAAACTCATATGGAATCTCAAGGAGCCACAAATAGCCAAAACAATCCTGAGAATGAACAAAACTGGAGGTCTCACACTTCCAAATGTCAAAACTTATTACAAACCTAAAGGCATCAAAACAGTGTGGTACTGGCATAAAGACAGATGTTTAGACCAGTGAAATACAACAGAGAGCCAGAAATTAGTCCTAGTTTATATGATCAAATGATTTTTGACAAGGGTGCCCAGACCATTCAATGAGGAAAAGACAGTCTTTTCAGCAAACGATGTTAGGTAAACATGATAACCCACATGCAAAAGAATGAAGTTAAACCCTTACCTTACACTATATACAAAAATTAACTCAAAAAAAGAGATCAAAGACCTCGATGTAAGAACTAAAACCATAGAATTCTTAGAAGAAAACATAGGGAAAAATCTTCATAACATTGGATTTAGCAATGATTTCTTGGATATGACAACAAAAGCACAGGCAACAAAAGAAAAAAATAGTAAAAAAAAAAAGAAAGAAAGAAGAAAAAATAGTAAATTGGACTTCATCAAAATTAAAAAAGAACAAAACTTTTGTGCATCAAAGGACTCTATCAACAGAGTAAAAGAGCAACCAATGGAATGCAAGACAATATTTGCAAATCATATATCTGATAAAGGATTAATATCCAGAATATATAAAGAACTCATACATCTCAACAACAATAAAAACCCAATTAAGAAATAGTTAGAATAGACATTTCTCAAAAAAAAAAAAATGATATATAAATGACCAATAAGCATGTGAAACTTCCTAATCATTAGGAAAATGCAAATCAAAACCACAATGAGATACCACTTCACATGCATTAGGATGACTACTACCGACAAAACAAAACAGAAGAAAACAAAATGACAAGTTGTTGGCAAGATGTGGAAAAATGAGAGCTCTTGTGCTTCACTGGTGGGGATGTAAATGATACAGTCACTGTGAAAAACAGTATAGTGGTTCCTAAAAAAAATATCCATAGAGTTCCCATATAATCCAGCAATCCCACTTCTGGGGATTTACCCAAAATAATTGAAATAGGAACTGGAACAGATATTTGTATACCAATGTTCATAGCAGCACTATTCACAACAGCCAGAAAGTGGACACATTTCACACGCCCATCAATGGATGAATGAATAAACAAAATGTGGCGTATCCATACAATAGAATATTACTCAGCCTTAAAAATGAATGAACTTCGAAGACATCATGCTAAATGAAATAATCCAGACACAAAAGGACAAATATTGTACAATTTCACTCATATGAGGTACTTAGACTAGTCAAATTTATAGAGACAGAAAATAAAATGGTGGTTGCCAGGGGCTGGAAGGAGGAGGAAATGGGTATTACTGCTTAGGGAGATACTGAGTTTCAGTTTAGGAAGACGAAAAAACTCTGGAGGTGGATGGTAGTGATTGTTGCTCAACAATATGAACGTACTTAATGCCACTGAACTCTGCACCTAAAAATGGTTAAAATGGTAAGTCTCGTGTATATTTTACCACACACAGATACACACACAAAAACACTCTAAACTGCTTGAGGCTAGGGATTATGTCCCACTTCCCTACATATAAAATGTTCTCGACACGTCACTGCCGCTGGTATCAGATGGAGCAGGCTTTGAAACCCAGCTTTTTCACTTATTGTCTATTTGACTAGTAATTAGTAACTTCTTGAAACCTCCGTTTCCATTTCTATAAAATGACAGTTATATTACCTACCTTGTGAGTTGACATGAAGAATAAATGAGCAGTGTATAAAGAAAATCGCTTACTTATGAGGCAGACAAGTGGTAGGTATCAAATAGCTGTTCACTATTACTCTTATCCTCAAACTCAGCATGACTGACACAGTTCTCACCACTGACATCACCTGTGTGACGAGGTATGATGCTGGCCTTGATTTTCTGTCTATAAAGTGGGAACTATGTAGGCTATATCAGAGTTGCCGTGATGATTAAATGAGATTATGAGAAAATGTTTATAAGTTATAGGACTATATAAAAATAAGGTATTTCACTGCAGAATGATATAATACATTAGAAAGTAGTGCAAAAAATGTTTTCAAAGAATACTTGTATTTGCCACAAAGACCATTTTTCAACATTGATTTTAAATGTAAAAACATATTTCAAAAGAAAATATGCAGGAACCTCCAAACCTGGAATTACAGTATTCAGGTTTGCCCAGACATATATGAAAAAACCAATCACCCACACACAAAATAAACACGTATTTCACAGTGGCACTTATGCTTATGAAAAATAACCCAAATACTTATCATTCTGAAATGATTGCCTACACCGTACCTCATGACCAAGGAAAAACTACCTCTGGTTTCATCATATAGTCAGCCTCGATGAGATTTTCTTGAAAGAGCCAAAGCCCCCACAGTTGAGTGAAACCAGATGCTCAGTGATCGACTGAGGGCATCTGGTTTTCAAAGGCAGCCTTGTGGAGGTTTTCCTACACCTGGAGGAAAGCGCCTGGCAAGAAGAGGCATTCTGCACATGCACCTTCTTCTTCAGGGCAGCAGAGGGCACTCCAACTCCACGGGAGACAGAGCTCTCAGCCCTCCCCAGCAACCCACCCCCACCCCCCTCAGCTCGCTTTACCTTCCCGGCCTTGCTGACTAAAGACTTGTGAAACCCAGACCCACAGAACTCCCCTGTTCTCACTACCAAATTCTACTGAAAACCTATTTCCATTCCCTGAGAAGTATCAGCACACTTAAAAGGAGTAAATGGAGACTTGGTGAGGGGAAATTTTGTGGCACACCACACAGCAGGCGGCCTCAGGCCTGATCAGCTCCCTCTCACACCTCTTATATCCCGAAGACATTTAACCACGTCTGAGGCAGACACTGTGAAGGAGCGACCAGTACTTCCTCCAGTCCATAAGCCCCAAAGAAATTTCACTCAGGAATATTCCGTTCCAGCCAAATAGCCTGGACCTGGCAGCCTGGCTGAGGATTTGCACCAGTTCTCAGTTAAGTCTCACAGGTAGAGGCAACAGGCTGGGTGAGCTCATGGCACACTGTCGGGGAAAGGTTGGGACAACATGTCCCAAAGCAGCGGCCCCACTAGTCTTGACCAAGATAAACAGTCAGCTTCCTTAAAATATGTATGTACATGAGTAGAAGTTTCTGAGACTAACTCACATAGTGCAAAGTAACTCTGTGGCCTTCTAAAGTGGTGCAATGAAGAAACTACAAAACAATTTTTTAAAAAACCAATAAAGAGGAAAGATTTCATAAGGTTGCTGCCTTTTTTTCCCTGACCCCCATTATTCAGTTAGCTATTGAAATGGCCCTAATTTAATTAAAAGAAAAACCCAGGTAAAATGCTTCTTGTCAGATTCTCTTCATTCCATTCATATTGCTTAGGAACCTAGATAATTCTAAGGTCATCCGATGAGGACTTCCTTTCCTCTCTGTTTTCTCTGTGACCTGTCCCCATTTTCCTCATCCTATTTTTGTCATCCAATCTCCTTCAGTCAACATGATATACATTCTTTCCAGCTCAGCCAAGCATCACAAAGAAATAAAACAACCATCCAGATTTGAATCTACATTAACTAATATATCATTAAAGTCACCTTGCCTCCGTGGCTTTGCCAAAACTCTGGTGAAATTTACATTGAAGGAAACTCATTATAATGCCCTTCCTCAGGTGATTTAACAAGCTTCAGAAAATGGGGGTATGTGGAATATATGATAAATTGTTAGCTCGTTTGAGGCATTGTCCTTAATGTGTCATAGCAAGCGACATGCCCTCCAAATGGGCCTTAAAATGATCAAGAACCAGGTTCAAATCGTGACTCTGCTATTTTTTACCTGTATTACCTATAATACTTAACTTCTCTGAGCCTCCATATTCTCAGATATAAAAATTAAAATAGGGACAATATAGGGTTGTTAAAATGACTTATACTTCATATTCATATTTGAACAACAACCCTGGATACTCAGTAAACATGACATTCTCCCTTTGATTAAAGCAATCAATTAAATGTTTTACTTACTTCCAAGCACTTGTGTGTTTCTGGCCTAGGAGTTCAAATTCTTCATTTTACTCTCTCCATTTCGGGACGCACATGTCAGAAAGCTTCATAGGGGGGAAAAGGTGGAGATATATTTAGCTACAAATTATTGTCCTTTTTTTTTTCCCCTGAAAAATTCCAGAAGAGGCTTCTCTTATCTATTCAGAAAATTTCCTGGTGTCTCTGAAAATGAACAAACAGACCCAAGGAAGACTGACAAAGAACAACCTGACTTCACAAGATCTGTGTAGAAGTCTTTGGTGCAATACTCTCAGCATTTCTAAATCACACTGCACATCTAGGTTTCTTTCCAAATAGTATATTGATTACTTTCAGCCAAATTGTGGTCTTTCAAACAGCATGTTCCTTTATCATGGAACCAGCAGTTTCAGATTCCATAATTGAGAGCTACATAGTTTATAGGAACTGATATTCAGAATATGACTTTTTAGTTTGAAGCTGAATAATGATAGATGTGCATGGAGCCTGGTTGCTTGCTGGGAAAAAATAGTGCATTTCAAGTTTCCATATTTTTGCCAGGGGAAATGGCTCCTTATGCATTCTTTCAGGAGAGAAAAATCTTTCCATCTATCATACCAGCTTAGGAAACCTAATTCTAGAGACGTCATTGTAATAGTTTCTTCTTTCCTGGGGATGGCTACTCAAAACTAAACAAACAGTTGTAAATTCACCTTTTCATTCCAGCAAAATCATTCGTTCCATACTATGTGTAGTGCTGTTATTCTATCTTTAATGGTCAATTTGGGATTAGGAAAAATGGTCACAGAAAGAATGTGTCACCTAGTTTCCCATGATGGGTCATGGTATATTTGTACCCTTCTAAGTTAAATGAAAGGCAACGCAGACTTTTTGGCCATATTTACTAGTTTTTAAGTAGCAGTCAAGTAATCTTCATTATTTTTATTTCATCCATATTTTTTGGAAAACATCGTGAATGACATACTTGCTCTTTTCTTCTCTTGAGAAAAAAAATTTTCAAGCTTTTATTAAAATATAAATCCTAAACTTAGTCTTTAAATTTTCATAAAATATTTTGGAATATATTTTTTAAACTCTCTAATTAATTGATAATGGCACGAACATCTTATATCTTGCCCATGTTTTTTTCTTTACAGAGATTCTAAACTTTAGTGATTTTTAATCAAAACAGACTTTCTGATTCACATCTCATTAAATGTGAGTTTGAAAGGAAAGACAGACGTGTTTTATGCAAAGATCTGGAATGCGTAGAACCTGAGAGATTTCTCCCATAACAGCTTCCTGAGCAAAATATAGTCAGTTTGGTAAGACAAATTGCTTACCTACTGCACCAGAATATAAAGGAAATGTCCTGTTCTGTCAGGTAGAAATGTATGTGCAGAATGTGTACTACTTATGACACAGGAAACAGTTCAATTTACTGGTTCTATATGCATATGCTGCTCTAAAAAGCATATTTCCGTGATTTATTACAATATCATGTAATTAAAATTTTGGATGTAACTCTGTAAGTGACACTCATCAATTTGAGACTACATCAATCTGCCTTGATCCCTCTCTTCTCTCAAGTTCTAGAATGGGGTATCATGCACTCTGATATTTCAAATTTCATTCAAACCATTCCATATATTTTGGCTTATACTTCATGAAGATTACATATTCTTTGTGTACACAGACTCACAAAATTTTGCTTATAGTCATAGTTTCTAAAAAAGTGACAGGCATCGAATAGGATCTCCAAAACCATTTTTTTCATAATAAATTGTTTTAGGAATTGTTATTGAACACAAACAAGACTTTTTTGAAATCAGTTATTTTGTGACACAATTAATATAAAGAAATCATGAAAAGTTATTTGTAAGCTACAGTCCTTTACACTCACCTACACACACACATAATCCTGAGAGGGAAAATGGGGGGGGGGGGCGGTCATCTTGTTTTCTTATCAAATCCTGAAAACGGTAATTTTACAAATTCAAAAATCATTATTTTTCTTGAGTATAATCATTAATTTTCAATGATGGTTCTGAAGAAATCTATAAAACTATCTAGGTGATGATCCTGAAACCAAGTTAACTAAAAACATACATTAGGAAGCCAAGATACCTAGATTTTGAAATTAATAAAATTCCTTGATAAAGTTTGCACACTCCAGTATGTGACTGCAATTGAAGATTACCTCCAGAACAGTCTCATTAATTTTGTGGAAGTACATAAAGTGTATTTAAAGTTTTATTTTGTTAACCTTGATGTATTTGTTTTATTATATTAGAATAAAAGAATATGGTATTAGTGAAAGTGGAAGGTTTTCTCCTTTTTTGTAATTTCAGAATTATGCAAAGTGTCTCAAAGAATTGTAAGATATATGAAAATAAAGATATTTTTACCTAAACTTACTGGTCAATTGGTTAATAATTCATCTTTACCGTTCAAATTCAGTAAATAAAAAATTTGTCTGATTTGCTTCTCACAGAAGAGATGGCCACTTAAGCATAATAAATTACATAATAATTTTTTGTACCTGTGAATTTGAGATTAGAACTGTTTTTGAAGAATACCATATGAGGATTAGGGAATCCTATTTTAGGAACTGAGTGACAAGTATTGTGCACCAAGGCAAAAGAAAACCAATCTATAGGAAATTAACTTGGCTTTAAAAAGCTGGGGGGGGGGGGGGAGGGCGCTGAAATACAGGGAGTCAAAGAGTCTTCAGCTCTAACATATACCTTATTTGCACCCCTCCCACACACACACACACACACACACACATAATCAGTCACTTTTTAAAAAAACTATTACCAGAATTTATGTCAAAATTCACTTTTTAAAGCAAGGATGATTCTGAGCTAGATTGGATTCTTCTGGAAATAAACATGAGTAGTGGCTATTTCACCCAACAGTCTCCTTTATCACTCTCGAGAAGGAAAGTCGACAGACTTTGTATCTGCAATGTAATTAGCTTGCAGAGGTAGGAACATAATGAAAGCAAAATTTACATTATTACAGCCCTGTGATTGCTTGCTTATTCTAACTAGAATAAAAAGTGAATTCCACTATGTACATGCAAAGATTTATTGAATCCACTTTCTAATATTTTCCCTCCAGAAAAGCAAGAGTGTGATTAGCAAGCTGGAACACTAAAAATGATCCCTGAGTGCAGAGTTCCCATCCTGTGTCAGTGGGATCAAAGAAAGGGGAAAAGCTCCAAAACAAACACACTGAGTGTTGTTTGGCTACCATAAACTGTGCAACTCATTTCTACTGCCAAGTTGCAATTAAATTGTATTTAGGAGAAGTTACACATTGTTCTTAGAAATCATACTCATAATAATCCTGTCAATCAAAATTCCTGAAACTGAATTGAAAGCTCTTTGTTGGGTCTCGCCATCAAGGATGAGTTGCAGGTGAAGAATTATTGATAGCCAGATGCACAGACTACATCTTTAGATCCTATGGCCCAAGGTCATGAAGGTGAGGGAAGCAAAATAATGCAGTTCTCATCTAGCAATAATGGACTTGCCAGAATTTGAAACAAAACTTTCCTTCCAGCTACCGCTTTCATGTCAGAGAAATAAAATGCAAGTACAAAATTTAAAGCTTTGTGTGTCTAACCCTTTCTGACCCCTTTTACATTCAGTTATTAATAATAATAACTATGATAATAATGCTTATGCCCAGGGCTGGAATGAGGGTTAATTAGTTAATATTTATAAAGCTTTCTGAAAAATGAAAAGAACTATTTAAACACTAAGTATATTCTTTTCTTTTCTCCTTTTGCCCTTTACTTTCATTTCCTTCTTTTATCATAGATCAATTTATTTTTCCTCCTGCCTGGCTAATTTTTTTTCACTGGTTATATTTTCTACTCCCTTTTCTGTTTTTGCCCTTGACTCCACATTGATCCCTATCACTGTCACACTTCAACCTTACCTATGCTCCTCTCTTCTCCAGTGCTGTAGGCACCTCGTTCCCATTTCCATTTCATTTTTTTCTCTCTAGTTCCTTTATTCACTCCTCACTCTCATCTTTTGCCTGTATATTCATCTTTTTCATTTTTCCTCATTTTTTAAAACATCAGTAGAATATTAGAAGTGATACAGCTGTCAATTAAATTTTATCCCCATGTTACAGGCTATTGAGACCAAGAAGTAGATGAATCCGAATGGTTTTCCCCAGTGCTTTCCTACTAGATAGCAAATTCCAGGAAATCATAGACTGTGACCATCTAGAAGAGTCCCCCCTTGTTTCTTGCAGAATCTCAATAAAATATTGCTTCTAATGAATCCCTCCACTCTAGGAGCTTTTAAAAAGTCTTGATGATACTAAGAGTTTTCAAAAGGCTTATCAGTAGGGCATAAGTATTGTGTCAGGTTTTAGCTGGTTTCACATATATATTTCCCATTGTAAGTGCAAATTCTAAAGACTTATTGACCAACAATAAAGAAATTGGAATTTGTCAATTTATTATCCCCTTTCTAAAAGTAAAAGTGTAGAAATAATGCAGCTATCCCCTTAGGCCTACACAAAAAATTTAATTGTAGTTGTAAAGGACCAAGCAATTTTTAATTCTATATTTTAATGATATGTTTCAAGAGATTCTGTTGAGAGTTTTACTCAGATCTTAGAAATAAGATGCCAGACATGAAGACCTATTCAGTTTATAAGCTCATGACTCAACCAGCTGCTTCTTAATTATTCTCACTCATTAGAATCCCTATATCTAGTTAAGTACATTGTCATATGAATAATCTAACTAAATCACTTAAACATTGCTATATTCTTGCTCAGATGCCTTTAGGACTTTCCAATTGCTTATAAAGTTCAAAGCTTACCACTTAAGACCTGCAAAATCATTCCTCAGCTTACATTTTCAAGTCCAATCAAATATTTAGTAAACATATACTATGTGCTATGTTAGGTGCTGCTGGGCTATATCTTCCCATGATATCTGCCTAAAGATTATAGGAAGTACTTACAGAGGTCATGAGAAGTATAAGCCATTGTATCTAAAACCAAAGCATTCAGCAGAATGTGGTAGGGGCCCTCTGTTCAGCTATACTCATCCAAACTCTTGTTGCCCACCAACCAGTTAACTGGTTTCACAACATCTTCTGTGCTTTCCAGTATCTGTGCAATTTCATAAATCCAGTATGACTCTGCCACTCCTCTCTGCCTACCAGAAATATAATTGTTGCTCTGTACACTTATTTTGATGATTAATCAAGGACAGTCTTGTTTTATTTACTCAACAGATAGTCATTAAACTCCTACAATGTTCAGGAAACTGCACTGAGTTTTGTAGAAGCTGTGGAAATGTATGAAACAGTGGCTTGCATTAAGAGTATTTATCTTCTCAGGGATATAAATAAGGAAGAAGGTGTATTAAATAAAAATGAAAGCCATCAGCTAAACATTATAGGTGTACAGATGAAGAAGGAAACATTTTCAGCAGGGAGCGAGTAGGTAATATTACAACTGGGTATGTTACTGATGGATAAAGAACAGAAGGTTGTTTTAAGCAGATGTATTAGTTATCTATTGCTGTGTAACAAATTATCCCAGAATTTAATGGCTTAAAGCAATAAAAAACTTGTATTTACAATCTCACAGTTTCTGTGCATTAGGAATCTGGGTACAATGCAGTTCAGTATCTCTGCCTTAAGGTATCTCATGAAACTGCAAGCAAGCTGTTTGCTGGAGCTGCAGTCTCTCTGAAAGCTTGCACTTCCACTCACCTGATTATTGGCTAGTCTCAGTCCCTTGCTATGTGGGCTTTTCCACAGGAATACCTTATGACAAGGCAGCTGGCTTCCTCAGGGTGAGAGACCCAGAGAGATAGAGAGACAATGACAGGGAGCAAGTACTCCCAAAGCAGAAAGTGGAGCTTCATAACCTGATCTCAGAATCAACATCATTTTACTTCTGTGATTTTCTATTCATTATCATCAAGTCACTATATCCAACCCACACTGAAGGTGAGGAGATTACACTAGGGTGTAAATACCAGGAAGTAGAGATCATTGGGGCCATGTTAGAGAATGACTTCCACAGCAATGATGATAATACAGTGAAAGGCAAGGGGCAAAATATTTAGGAAATGGTAAGCAGTCCAAGGTGGACTAGACATGTCACAAGAATATGGAGAGTCTGATATTGCTGAAGAGTCTGATTTTATGGAGCTACTGGAGAAATGTTGAAAATATTTACAAGAACACTATGATCAGGGGGACTTTTTTAAAACATTCAACTCATTGTATTAAGAAGCACAAATTTGAGGTAGGAACTTCTGAATAAAGTTATACAGTTAAGACATTTACATCATAACCAAAACATTACATCCACTTGAAATGAGAATTATTCTGAATTGTAAAATTGTATTATGTAACTTTTTATGCATAATATATAGCTTGTCAACCCACCAAGGCTAAATCTTAAGGCAATGATAGGCTATGCCTTTGTATCCCCGTTGTGTCTAAAATAATGTGTCTAGATAGTGCTGCATAGATATTAGCTGGAAAAAAAAAAAAAAAAGGCAGGAAAAGGATCATGAGAAAGTAGTATTCCAGAAGGGAAAAGAGTTTCAAGAAAGATGTGGTGATTTTCTCAAAATAACACCAAGTATTTGAGTTGTAACTGAAAAGAGATGCCTAGATATCAAAAGTTAGATATCTTTCCAAAAGCAGTATCAGTGGGGAGATAATGTAGAACCCAGCCACGGTGAACAGATGCAGAGGAGAGAAATGGAAGAACCCAGGATGAACTTTGTTTGCAGGGAGTTTGGTGGTGGTGCTGGGGAAAAAAGAAAGTATTATAGTAGCTAGGAAAAACTGTGGTTGAAGTAAGCGAATACTTGAGCACATTTTTGGCTAAAAGGAAGCAGTTAGTGGAAAGGGGAAGAATTTAAAGACTTGTGAGAGAAGAAAGACTTTACAGTGTAAGTCTCAGAACAGACAGAAAGGGATGAGGTTTAAAAAAAATGCACAGATGGTGGCATTAATCACAGAAAGACACGGGAACAACTCTTCCTCTAAAAGACAGGAGGAAAATGTGTGTGATATGTGAGAAAACATTTTTTAATTTACTCAGTCCCATAACAAAGTCTCTGCTATCAAACTGATCAAAATGATTATAAGGACCATGATATATTCTGGATTGTGGGTCACAGATACAGATAATCTAAGGGTACAATGAGGTATATGCAAGGCAATGTAAACTGAATCCACAATAGTCTCTTTTGTCTAATATTTGTTTCACTTCATATACTTCTGCCTGATGCGACCTTATGGAAAAATCTATTCTCATAAAATAAAGTATTCATAGAGTTTTATGTTAATATTAGGTCAAGTGACTTAAAAAGAATATTCTTTTTTCCCCTAGATCATCAAGAATTCTCTTTAATGAAAATCTGAGCTCCTACCATATGAAACGCATCAAGTTAGAAAATGTAGAAGAGACAAATACAAGAACAAGGAGTTCGTCCTTAGAAGAAGTTACAAGAGAGAAAGGAGGGTAACAAGTATACATATTCCCCTGAAGCGGAATAGATGGCAAACTGTCAGTAACAAATTCATGGGAATTCAAAGAAGGTAAAGGTGGCCTCCAGGTATGGTCATCAGGAAGTCTTCATGACACAGATAACAATTTACATGGAATTGGCATCCGTTAAGACTTTTAAGAAGAACAATGAAGAAAAAGAACACTCAGGTATGAGGCAACAACATGGATAAAGATAAAGAGGTGGAAAGTTAAAGAAAATGTTCAGAGAAAATCAAGTATCCCAATTAGGCCCAAAGATAGGGGCATGAGGGGAAGAGTTGGGAGATAAACCTGGAGCATCTGGGGCTGTAATTTCATCAGTGAGTCAATAGATGCAAATATATGTTTTAAGAAGCTCAATCTAGTGGTGATATGCTTTGGAGTTAGTAGAAAAAGATACGGAGAATTCAGTTAACAGCCTGTTGCAGTAATCCAGACAAGCAAATGGGAACATAAATGGAAACAATGTCTGAATGGAAAGCCTCAGTAGAATGTGTGAGGGATTGGAAGGTGAAATGAAAAGGATAAAGCAAATGACTGGATGTGAGGGTGATGAGGGGGAGCCAGGAATGACTCCAATAGTTTTCAGTTTTGTTACCTATGCTGCCAAGAATTCTTAGAGTTTGGAAAACGGACAGTCTCCAAGAATAGCAATCTAAGGGTAGTATAGAGCAGTTTGGAAGTCAATGCATACTTCAGAAAATTTACTCTTTGGACCCGAGAGTTAGATAATGGCCTGAGGGAGAGGGAGAAGCTACAAGGGTTTTAAAAAATCTACAAAGGATAAAAGCAGCAGAATTATTTGGAATGTGAACTCTAACAAAAGATCATGAGAAGCAAAAGGGGGAAAATATTGCTGTAGTATTTTCATACTACAGGCACCATAACAAGCAGAATTCTAGTGCTAGGAAATAAAGCCACTACATAGTAGGTACTGGTGGCAAAATGTGGTCAACTTCTGTAAGACAAGAAGATATTTTGCCAGAACATTCTGCAGCAGTCATTTCTTAGCAAAATACTCCTCTAACATCAACTATTAGGTCTTCAGGATCAAGCACCTTTATGGGAAATCCTAAAATATCTTTAGCTTGTTCCTAATCAGGGAGACCTGAGAACAGCATAAAGCCAGAAAGAAGCCTGAATTATAATAAGCACAAGTCAGCCTACT
The DNA here is from genome assembly GCF_964656455.1 of Halichoerus grypus. Taxonomy (NCBI): domain Eukaryota; kingdom Metazoa; phylum Chordata; class Mammalia; order Carnivora; family Phocidae; genus Halichoerus; species Halichoerus grypus. Next base: position 62,156,782 of record NC_135721.1, on the reverse strand, counting down.
AGTTATCTCCCTGGTAAAAGATGCAGCAAATAGGTGCTCTATCCTGTCATTCTGCACTGTGAAGTACGAAGATTCATCTCAAATTAGACCCTAAGTCCTTTTTTTTCTCCTTTATTTTTTTCTTTTCCTTAAATCAGCAAGTCCACCACATAGGCTCTTACTGATATTAGAGACATACGTCTCTTAATCCAATGGTTTATGAATTATAGCAGTAAATGGCTTTGAAAGTGCCTCGAAAGCAAAATATGGAAATTCCCACACCACTCTCCCAAGAGAATAGGATGAAGAGTCATTATGTTTGTGAATTCAGAGAATGCTACCCCATTGTTCAGAGACAGCATGTATATAATTGTTTGTCTCTTTTTCTCTTTGAAGTATATTTTTTTTAATATGAAACCTCAGACATACTCAAGGACAGCTTGCCAGGTTGGTCAAGAACACTACTATATCTACATATTCACTAAGTCATAAATCTTCTATTCTTTGGCTATGCATACATGACATATGACCCTTATTTCTCCCCTGTGGTAGCTTACTCAGAGACAATAGAGGTCTACGAAAGCACAGTGCTTCCTTCACAGGAAATATTTCACACATACCTCTGCACCTACCAACACATCAACTAACTGAGGTATAGTCTGGAAAAGAGTGTAACATTAATTCTCTTAAACAGACTACTTTGGCTCAAATAAGCAAGAATATTTCCTTACGTATTTGTTAATACAATAATGCTATCTACGTGTTTCTAGACTTTGGTTACGTTTTCTAAGAGCTAATAAACAGTTCTCTGAATTCTTCAGGTATTTGGTTCAATCTATCTGTCAGACATTAATTAGTTCTATAGCAATCTCTCCTGGCTGTCCTGTGGAAGGGCAGCGACAGTGAAAAATCAGTCAGGATGACAAAGGAAATACTTGCTCCATTCTGACCAGAAAAATCTGTCATTAATAGAAGGTTCAACATTCAGATCTAAAGCTCATTTCTCTTTCCCATGTGAAAAGAGACAACTGTATTATGAACATTAGCCACATTACCAATAGAATTGAGAGATGTTTATTTGGCACTTTTTTCACTAATACTTATAAAACAGGTATAGATCTTTTGGGTTTGCTTGAGTTCACTGGAGAAAATGACACTTTTAATAAATATGCCAAGCAATTCAGTGAAAAGGGACTTCCAAGCTATGGGTGCCATTCATATTTTCCAAAAATGTAATCAGAAAAAGATAAGGAAAACTAATGCGGTGTTATTACTTCTAATGTTTCTCCATTTCACTTAATCACAATGTCTACTCAAAAAGTAGCTCTCACTTCTCATGTTTCATATATTTTTAGCATTTCTTTTTCTCAGTCTTTTGGTGTATGATGAACTCATCAAGGTTCTCGATTGCAAGTAACAAAAGTCAGATTTGGCTTATGTAAACAGAAAATAAATTATTGGAAGGACATATAGGGCCTCATGTAATTGATGTGCCAACTGGAGAATTAGCTGGGAAAGTATGTAGGAACCATAGGCAGTAGGTGGGTAGACAGCAGAGAACACCACCATGTCACACCACACGGGTGGTCTGGACTTGACTTCACACCACTCCAGCACCAGAGTCCCCAGTAGGCCCAGCATCTGCATATCATCATCTAGATTCAAAATCCCAGGATGGAGCATCCAATCAATGGCACTTCACTCACTGAGAATGAGAAGACACTGGACCTTACAGTGTTTTTACTGGGAAGTATGATTCTGCCTGTCAAGACACACAAAAGAGTAATTCAGCCCATGTAGGTCAGAGCTTCACATGTTGGGCAAGCAAAAAACATGGCAATATCTATTATGCATGCTTCAAGAAGAATGACACTCTAAACATCACATAATTATAGCTCTATGTAGTAGGCATATTGAATTTTTTAAATTTGGAGAATGGGAGAAAGGGAAGTGTATTGAATGTTCCTTTTAGAGAAACTTCATTATGAAATAAGGGATAGATCGGGCAATATGTTTCTGTCCTATAAGGCCTAGAAGGAGAAAGTATATCCCTCCATCTTTTTTTAACCCTCTCTTTTTAAAAAACATCAGTATCTTTATTAATAAATGCCATTTTAACACCAAGAATAATGCAACATTAAGCTACTTCTATTGAGAAGTTACTTTTATGCTAAGCACCATTCTAAGTGTTTTATGTGTATTAACTCACTTACTGGGATTTACTCATTTTATTTACTGGAGTTTCTAAAGGTTCCTGAAACCACTTTTGAGAAAATAAGCTCAGGTAAGGTTATTAGCAACCATACATCTCCTCAAATGCTGGAAAAACCTGGAACTACCCAAACAAACAAACAAAAAAACCCAAAAATCTGGAACTACCCAAAAAATTGGTTCTTAAAAAAGTAACATCATTTTCTGGAAAACTGAAGAGGGAGTGATTCGTATTTCATAATGCACGTTTGTTACCCTAACTCAGATAGGACTGTAATACCACCAAGATAGCATAATAAAAATATAATTTTTCTAGACAAAGTATCTTCAGTAAAATTACAAATGGTAATTTTTATAATTATCATTACTGAATTAATTGCTGAAAAAAATCCAGGTTGGAAATGTTTGGGGTAAGGGACTAAAATTATAGACAAAATTTTAAAAAATCACCGCCATTATGTCAAAAAATCATAGACCTTGAACTGTAGACCTCAAACATAGCCTACCATGGAGATCATCCAAATCACACATAGTCCCATAACATAGGTTACTGGTTGCCTACACAATATTCATGATCTCCTCATTCACCAAGAGAACTCCAGGAATTTACCAACTAGAAGAAAACATTCCCCAGCCTCACAATAATTATAGGTAGCAATCATGGGGTGGCGCGCTAGGAAAATTCTTTATAAAGGGCTCTTTTTGACCTTCGCCTAGTCCTCCTTTTTGGTCCTTTTAGGCCTTCCCAGATCTTCCTCCTATTCCCTGCCTGGAATACAGATACAATTACTAGACCTCTTATAGTCAATTTTAGGCTATGAGGTGATACAGAGGATTGAAGCTATGAGGTAAGGATGGCAGAGAAGAAAGACAGAAAGAGACGAGATCCCTGAAGACAGGATAGAAATACCGTATCTACTCTAGACTACAGCCTCTGCTCTTCTTTTATATAAATTCTATTTTGCTTGAGTCAAGGTAATGTGAATTTTCTGTTATGATGCTAAACACAATCCTGTTACACCCTCCTCTTTCTTTGAGTTTGATATTTTAGATGGATGCATCATGTAGAACACATATGAAAAGTTCTAATAATGGTGCCTTGGTATTTGTCTATCAGTTTACCACTGAAAATGCTTTCCAAATACATCATCTCCTTTTTCCCCCCTAAAGAAATTAAAGATAAATGAAGTTAAATCATTTGAAAATGTTGAAACATACAGTGAAAACACTAGATATACTAGAACTAAGATTATCTGACATCTTTTCTCATCTTTCTATTACTGTCTTTCCTTTAATTACAGCTGTGCTAATATGGGTTAATTTACTTTTATTTTTATTCTTATATGTAGAAAAAAGGACATTTCAACTTAGATGCTTTAGTTTCTTATTACTGTTGGAAATTAGCTCACAAAAGGTTCTCTGAACTCCGCAAGTTTAGATTCCAATTTAATGTCTCTAATTTAATATAAAATATTGACTTCTCTTTTTTTCACTTTAGATTCCCTATACCCTTTATCCCATCTCCCATCTCCCACCTCTGTGCCCCTACACAAATCTGTTCTCTATCTATGAGCTTAAGAGCTTAGTGGGTCTTTGGTTTTGTTTGGTTTTAGTTTTGGTGGGTTTTTTTTTTTTTTTGGTTCCACATAGAAGAGAAATCATACAGTACTTGTCTTTCTCTGTCTGACATATTTTTTTTTAGCATAATGCCTTGTTGTCACAAATGGCAAGATTTCACTTGTTTTCATGGCTGAATCATATTCTTTTGTATATATCTCACAGATTTTTATCCATTCATCCATCAGTGGGTATTTAAGTTGTTTCCATATCTTGGCTACTGAAACTCTAATAACCTGAGAAGTGGTAATGTCATGTGAAATTATCCTTTTATAGATGGTAAAACAATTTCAGACGTTAAGTGATTTGCTCAGGATTATAGAGCAAGTAAGTAGAGCACCTTTGATGTGAACTCGGGTCTTTAAGCCATATTCCATCTCTTTCTACTGTCATGCTGCTTTATCTAAGAAGGTTCTGTTTTCCCAGATAATACTATATTTCTAAAAAATACAACCAGGTATTCAACCTGTAACAAGTAAATGCATTTACTTATTCTTCATATTAACAACTTCAATCCAATGAGAAAGCATTCCATTCACAACTCAATAGCTATGGGCCGATGAGAAACACAACAGTCTGAAGGTGATTTACCAGCTGTCCCAAATTCATTTTGGAAGACCTCAGGAACATTGTTTTAGAAAATCTCAGTTATCTGACTCAAGCACTCAGAATAAGTGAGCCAAAGAGATACAATGTGAGTGGAAGGAATTATTAAATGAAAAGGAAAGTCTTATAGGTTTATGACTTACTGGGGATGTAGAGTAAGAAATGATTTTTAAATTAGCTGAATATTAAATAATGGTGGAATTTTAGTATAAATTATTTATATAACTAACTACATAATCTAAGCTTACTACTTTTTGATTTTATGTTTCTCCACATTAAAAAAAAAAAAAAACCTCTAACAAACATTCTGAAGCATAAATTGTGCAGTTTTACAAGTGTCATTGATCATGTTTTCATCTATCCATTAGTAGTAGGTGAATGGTCACCACTATCTGTATTACAGGAAAAAGGCAAAGGATGAGCCCCAGATTCTAGATTCCAACTACAAAGACAAAAAATAGAACCAGTGACTGAAATAGCTCAACAATTTTTTTCTGCACAAGTAAAAATAATTTTAGAAATTAAGACTCATACAAAACAAAAAGTAAAGTATACCCACCAAAGAATCTAATATAGTAGACCAATAAGAAGTTGGACTTTGATGTTAGGAAGACCTAAGATAGAGTCCTGACTTGGTTACCAACTGGCTATGTGGCCTTGAACAAACCAAGCAAACTCCCTAAGGCTTGTTTTCTTCACCTATCAAATGAGAATGATACGAGTGCCTCAGAAAGCTGTTGTGCAGAGTCAAGAAGATAATGTTGTTGCACGGTGGCTGGTAGGTAGAGGAAATACTCAAAAAATGTATCATCATTGGTGTGCCTGCGTGGATCAGTCGGGTAAGTGATGGACTCTTGATTTTGGCTCAGGTCAGGGTCATGGGATTGTCTGGGCGTGCAGCTGGTTTAAGACTCTCTCCCTCTGCCCCTCCCCCTGCCCCTGCTTGCACATGCTCCCTCACTCATGCTCTCTCTCTCTCTAAAAAAATGTATCATCATTATTATTTTTTAGATAGATCATAATTAGAATTTTCTTTTCCAATGTCTCAAAGACTCTGTGTATTTCTTAGGTCAAAAGGGGCACGGTTTACTAAAAAATATCTCCAAATAGCATTGCCATCATCAACTTACTTGTGTATGTGTATTAGTGCACAAGTGTTGCCCAAAACACTGTGACAAAAGCAATGAGAGATTCCTTCCTTCCTTCCTTCCTTCCTTCCTTCCTTCCTTTTCTTTTTCTTTTCTTTCCTTTTCTTTTCTTCTCCTTTCTTTTCTTCTTTTGGAAATGTATCACTTTGGACCAAATGGTGGGCCAAAAATAGACTATATTTTTCTTCATTCAAAATGTACATATTATTTGAGGCAAGAGTAGGTAACACTAAGATAGGTTTCTTTCCTGAAATTTATCTTGTTGAACCATCATCTCTTGAAGTACAGAAAGAGTGATTTAGTATAATAAATAGCCTTAAAGAAGAATTCCAAAATTCTTCAAATTCTGAATTTTAAGGAGAGATACTTCATCTTCTATGTGTCTTGATTTCAACAGGGCTAAAAAACATCGCATTTGAGTTAGACAAATACAGTAAGTGCTCTCTGATCCTTTGGCCCACCTCACTAGACAAATGTTGGAAGCAGGTATATACTGAGGACAGGGGTTACAATGAGGGTGAATAATGGCACATAAAATACCTTTTGACCCACAGTTAGATTTTCACTAAGGTTGTAGTGTTGCTTCTTGGCGTCCTCCTCAATTATCTGATTGATACAATATATATCCTGTCAAACTGCAATCTGCTAGTACACACACTGTTTCCTGGATCTTGTCTGAAGTTTACCACTGGAAGTCCCCACTCCTTAATGCCTAGCTAAATGGCACCTTTGCAATAGAGATGGAGGCAGCTCCTTCCCGGAAGCACCTTCGCACAGAATGACTCCATGTTGCCTGTTAACATTTTAACCACTGGCTCTTAAGCACTGGTAGTTAGGTGAGAACTAAGTCAAGAACTAAAAACTCTTTAATTCACAATACACTCTTGCTGAGTATGCGGCAGTATGAACAAAACAGAAGTCTACCTATGAGGAAAAAGTTGACTACAAAAATTAACATTGCAATCAGGAAGCCAGGGAAATATATATTTAAGAGAATAATTTCTATTTAAGCCTTCAGAAGAATAGATAGGCTAACCACAAATATCTTTAAATCTATTCAATAAGATCATTTTAAGAATATTTAAATGACATGAATAGACTAGGTTGATGTTATCCTATTATTCTCAAAAATACTAATACTGCATGTCTTTTAAAATATTGTAGAATGAACCCTGTCTTTGCCGCAAGCTAATCTGAGTTGAGTTTTTTATAATTTTTAAAAGGAAAAAGAAAAATATTTTATAACTGATAAAATATTAAATTTCACATGCTTTGAAATACTCGTTGGATTTCTCTGAAAAATATGCATATAAACGTATAGACACACACAACATACATATGCACACAGTTAAGTGTACATATACAGATGCAGACACACACATGTACGCATACATATTTCCTGCACACAACATACATATGCACAGACACAGTTAAGTGTACATATACAGATGCAGACACACACATGTACGCATACATATTTCCTGCACACAACATACATATGCACAGACACAGTTAAGTGTACATATACAGATGCAGACACACACATGTACGCATACATATTTCCTGCACACAACATACATATGCACAGACACAGTTAAGTGTACATATACAGATGCAGACACACACATGTACGCATACATATTTCCTGCACACAACATACATATGCACAGACACAGTTAAGTGTACATATACAGATGCAGACACACACATGTACGCATACATATTTCCTGCACACAACATACATATGCACAGACACAGTTAAGTGTACATATACAGATGCAGACACACACATGTACGCATACATATTTCCTGCACACAACATACATATGCACACAGTTAAGTGTACATATACAGATGCAGACACACACATGTACGCATACATATGCTGCTTATTTCCTGCACGGGAGGAATTGAAAAAATGTATCAGGGTAACAGAATTATTTGAGCAACTGTAATGCAAATATCGAATGATATTTTACTGGCAAAATCAAGCAGACAAAAGCTTCATCTAGAATAAATATATAATGTAGCCAACGAAATTTTAGGGAAATGTTGGCAGGCATCTGTAAAATGTGTGCAGAGAAGGTAAGTCCACCCAGCCTTTCAGAGAAAACACAGAGAAGGACCAAATGCACAATATGAAAACAAAGTCCTGGAATCCAGAACTCCCTCCGAGGAGAGGAAAGGATCACAAATCCCAGAGACCCTTTTACATAAATTTTGATGTTTTCCTTTTGTGTACAGTATTGATGAGTGTGTCGTGTGCTCATTGAGAAACCAGCCCTCGGTAATTGTCAGGGATCTTCATTCTTAGTGCAGACTCCACTGGAAATTAATTGCTTCGGTGCAATCTGAACCACATCATAAATGTCATGTAGAAGTTGCAGGGAGTGAGGAGGCAGTGACAGCTCAATCCTCACTGTTTCATTTAAAGGTGGGTAAAACACACTGCGACAGAAGTGCTCTTCATCAATAATTTAGTCCGCAGTGTAAAGCCAAGCCGTGCCAAAGATGCCAGGGGAGCCGCCGTCTCCCTGGTTTTAATGACACCAGCAGGGAGGGGTTGAGGGGCCAGCTCAAATCAACATTCACTGCACATCTGGGCATGTCGGCAGATGAAGATATCAAGGACTGAGCTGACAGGACAAAGGGTTGAAAAAAGAAGTGTAACCTAGAAAACCTTTACTTTGAATTCTTTGTATAAATTCAAGGGAGATGACAGTTCCTAAGGTCATCTTATATAATAAAACTTCAGGGATCTACATAGAAAATTTTAACCCTTTCCATCATGTAATCAAAGAAGATGAAAGTTTAGTTTCTGACGTTCATTTTAGAACTCTAAAATATTCTTATTTGTCCCCTCCTCCACCCAAAAGACTTCTGCAATGAGCCAAATGTTAACAGGGATTGTCTGATTTCATCTCATGAACCCCAAATACAGCTCCTCTAAAGCCCTACTACAGTTGGGGGTGGGGGGGGGTCAGTCCAACTTCCTCTTAACCTAGGCGAGTTTAATATCTTGGCTATTGCACAATGTTTGCCAGAAACTCAAAATTTAGTGAGGGAGCTCCCACTGTAATATAAAAGAAATAATGTAAAATGGCACAACCATCCCTTCCTTATTGTACCTACTTTAAAAACAAATAAAGGAGGGAGGTATGTGTGTGTTCACTACCCAAAGAGTGCTGTTTCTAGGATTCTAATGTGAAAGTTTGGAAGGGGCTTGAAAAACAAGAATTATATGAATTACGTGAGTGGCAATCTTGTCCTGATCCTCTGAGGACACCATGCATCCCCAGACTGTAGGCTTCGTAGAACCCCAGAGGCCAAATTCAATTATCTCATCCTATGTTTTGTATGTTTGGAGGACATCGCAGCCTCAACTAGGGGTTGACTGGATTCTCATAGTGAGATTCAGTCTTCACTGAAGGAAATTTACTGAGTTTCCATTTTCACCCTAATGTTTTTCACTCCAAAAGCTGAAGTTAGCGACTTTATTAATGCTAATCAGAATTGAGAGTTTAAATTATTTCACTACAGAAATAAAGAATAAGAGACGACCAGCATATGTAATTTATAAAGAAAAAGCATGAGATGAGCACAGAATGAATTTCAAGTTTAATATTCTGGTAATATCTAACCCCTTTTAGGTGATTAGTAGTTAGATGATTATTATCTAAAGTACAGAATGTGTGAGAGAGCCACACTAGTTTCAAAGTGTGAGTTCATGGGGAGACATATGGTAAGAACCTAATAAATCCAAATTTCAAGAATTTCTAGGCATGATCAGTCCATCTCAAAGCCAGGGCAGGACAGAAAATACGTAATACAATTTTAAACACGTTTTAAAAATGCCTTTTATGAATCAGCACTTGTACTGATAGCTGTAAAATTCAAGGAACATGACACATGAAATTTCAACCATTACTGCAGATCATGTTATGGTTTACCCCTCTTTCTAAATGTCTGGTATCGAGGGTAGGTTATAGATCTCACCACTAATCTGCTAATTTCTTCAATAAACTCAAAAACAAGACTGCCAACAACCCAAAAGATAGACAGGTATAGGTAATTCTATAGGATGTAGATTTGACAGACTGACACAACCCAACCCAACACCCAAGATGGGTTTTTCTAACAGAGGGAAATCCCATGTGACTCTGAAAGAAAAGTGACTCTGAAATCAAATCTATATACAAAGTACACAAAATAGAATCTGCAAAGTAGGTTGGTCAATAATTGTGACAGTAGAAACTTTGTGTGAGGACATGCCAGACTTCCCATTTTATGGCTGATAAAGTAGCTATACTTAGTCAATAAAAGTCACATTTTTCAGCTAAAAATCTTTGTCCCACCACTTTGGCTTTCCTCACTGCGTTACTATGGTTAAGAAAGAATTACCTAATTTCATTTTCTTAAAAAACAAAACCATTCTCGTTTACCAAGAAAATACATGAGGGAGAAGACCATTGTATTAGAAAGCATTAAGTTGAACCATACGAAGTAGCTGATGCTTGACTGTTCTTTACCTACAAAAATGTAGTTTCACATGATTCAACCCAAGAGTTCATTTTTTGACAGCTGATCTAAATAAGAACTCTGATGATCACTTAAATAGTTATTAAAATCATCCGTTCAATAATACTTTAACAAATTTTGAAGCCCGACTATGTATCAAGCACTATCTTCAGTCCTAGATTAAAAAAAAACAAAAACAAAACAAACAAAAAAACTAGTAATAAAAATGTTTGCTTCTTCAGGACAAATTGAGAGAAATTAGGAGTTGTGTGAGTTTAATGCCAAGAGAGTCAAAGCTCTGTTAAATATCAGTAAGAAATAGGCAAACTGCATCTTTGAAATTATCTCAGTTTACAGAAAATAAGATCTGGGTGACAATAATTTTTCTATGTTTCTATTTTTAGTGTTCATAAAAGCATTATCATGAAGCCAACTCATAGAAAGCTCCCCCGGGGCACCTGGGGGGCTCAGTTGGTTAAGCGTCTGCGTTCGGCTCAGGTCATGATCCCAGGGTCCTGGGATCGAGCACTGCGTTGGGCTCCCTGCTCAGCGGAGAGCCTGCTTCTCCATCTCTCTCTGCCTGCTACTCTGCCCACTTGTGCTCTCTCTGTCAAATAAATAAATAAAATCTTAAAAAAAAAAAAAAAGAAAGAAAGCTCCCCCAACTTGCTGGTGGCAAGAAAAGACCTGGGGAAAAGACATTTCATGTAGGCGATCTGAACGAAAAATAGAATGGCAGGTGTCACAAATATCAAATTAGTGTCCACTTTACAAACAGAAGCCGCTCAACTCTCTCTCCATATTCACATGTATGAGTTCCTTGAACTCCAGATGGAAATGGATGTTATAATTATCACCGGACTGTTGTAATCTTAAATGGGAATGGAAGATAATCATGCTGGAGTGTCAGATCCAAAGGATGGCTGCTTTTAAAAAGCCCATTAAACAATATTATCCAATTTAAATGGTAGCATTATCAGAAGGGCTTTGATAATGTAGCTACCAATTGTGCTCTCTTGATTTGTAACTTTCTTTGAGGGCGTGGGGAACATGAGCTGTTTAAAGCACCTTTTAACAAAGCTCCTAATTTCTTTCTGACTTTGAATATTCTCCTTTCACGGCAGAGCTGAAGGAAACCTGTAGCTCTGATTAGAATGAACTTAGACTATTCCGAAGGCCTGCCCTACAATTATACATGTGCCGAGATTAAAACTCAGAGACACCAGCAGCCCACAGTACAAGGCCTAAGTGGTAGGTAAGAGAACATCCATTCGAAACTACAGAAAAAAGCAGAATGAGCAGGGCCTTTGTACGAGGCAGATAAAATATCTCAGAGGAGCAGATTTCTAACAGAATTCGCCACAGAAAAGTCACAACCATTCTAACATAACTAGTTATTTTAACAAACCTTGGGATCTGCATATGTCTGTGTATATGTATACATTATATAAATGTTTACCCAAAATATGTGACTGCACATTACTGATGGTAGCATATACTTTGAAATTAAATCTTCTATTTAGAGCATGATGAACTGTATCAGTACCTCTTCCCAAACACTGGTAAAGGTACTTTTCTTTTTGTTGGTTTTTTTTTTGGGGGGGGGTTATTTTTTATTTTTATTTAATTTTTTATTCTTACAACTAGTGTGAGGGACTCTTCTCTGTAAACTTTCTGGTCAACTATTTGGAATTAGTTATTAAACTTCAGCCTGTCTAAGCCTTCTACGTTGGTGTTTAAGTGTGTCATTACAAAAGGAGGGCAGATTGGTAACTCTTCTTCTGTTGATCCCTTCGTACAAAATTCGTAACTTTTATACGACAAAGAAAAATGTACTTAAAAAGCTAAAAACTTTATTTCATGCTTATATCATGTAATGTTTCTATGAAATTACAAATAAATCTTAACTTTATACTGTTAACAAATACTAATAAAGGGCCCTAAACCTACAGAGAATATATAGTAATTATTACATATAATCATATAGCATATATAATATGTATTAATTATTAACCTCAAGTTGCTATTGTTGGTGGGATATTTGAGTGGTAGAATGCTAGGAAGAGCAACTCCTAGTTTAGAAGGAGTAACCAATAGGAGTAACTATTTTAAGCCAATGATTTTATGATTTAATAGGAATGTCTCAAAGGGACAAATAAGGATTTTTTTAGAAGTCTTTTTCTATATGTAGATTTTTTTAAGTCCATTATTGGAACACTCTAAAATAATAACCGTCTAGGCAATGATGGATGAAGCAAACACCTCCATTCTAAGAAGTCAATTCATTTCATTTAAACCCAACCTCCATGTAGAATCACAGGATGCACGTAAGCACAGACTTGACCGCAAGGCATGTTAGTGATGAGAGGTAATGCTGTTGGGTCTTACTAACCGGCATCTACTCCACATGCCAGTAGATTTAATTTGCCATAAAGTCAAATATCTCCAAAAAGACGGAACCATTCACATGGGCATTTATTCGTTCCTTGCCATATTCCCATAGTGTGAAATGGCAATAAATATTCAAGACCATAAGGAGGTGGGGGCAGATTGGGAAGAGGGCTCCTTCTTAGGAAGAAAAAGAAAAGATATAATTAAAATAGGGTAACCACCTGAAGTCTCAGCTACCTTGACGAGTTTGTGAGGTCTGGGAAAAAAGAAGGTGCTTTGAAAATCTTGCAAAAAGGTCAGAGGAGGGCATTTTGTGAGTAAGGGGGTGGAGGGTCCTTGAAAGGAGCCAGGGAAGCAACATTCTAAATAGGCTTTTTTTTTTATTCACTTGGGTTTGCACAGTATGTTTCTTGAAAGAGTTTGAAGCCCAATATATAAAAAGCTGACTATTTATATATTTGATTCCTTAAAAGCAATTAGGAATACAAAGCAGATGGTCCAGCATTGTAGATTTCCCTTTTCATATTGCTTAAACACTAGAGATCAATAAGTCTAATATAAACAGATGATTTCCATAGCAGGGTTTATAATTAGCTGGCACTGAATGTGTCCAAACTCTAAAATAATTAGCAGAAGCATGTGGTACACCATTAAAACCTTGTGGCTTGTCTGCATTTACATTTATAATTATTAAAGTTAGTTATGATGCTTGTGGTGTGGTTCCAAGCTCCTTTACAACTTAAATATTTTTTTTAATCCCATAACTTCCTTTCTAACCTTCCTCTAGCGCCTAGAAAATGGTGAAATCAGACCAAATTAGGAACGTATACCTGCCACTTTTTTGCTCCAAAAAATAAATTCTCACTTTATCATAAAAGATAGGGTCTTCGTAAAGACCTGGCAGCTTCTCAACCGATACCAATATTTCGATCTTGAATTTTAATTTGTTCATAATGGTGGGGGTAGGCAGATTAACAATGCTTACAAGTTGTTAGAGTGAAAGCTGTCACTTTGAGAGCTAAATGAATGGCAAGTCAGTGCCGATACAGTCTCCTCAACTTACTATATAGTAATGGATAATCTAAAATAACATACTTACATGACGTTCTTGATTCAAGATCTGAAGTTACTCTCAAAAAATAATAGTTACTTTCAATTATTTTAGAGTACAAGTAACGTTTCACAGAGTGAGACCAAGCAGCCCATCTTTTTTATTTATTTTTTATTATGTTATGTTAATCACCATACATTACATCATTAGTTTTTGATGTAGTGTTCCATGATTCATTGCTTGCGTACAACACCCAGTGCTCCATGCAGAACGTGCCCTCTTTAATACCCATCACCAGGCTAACCCATCCCCCCACCCCCCTCCCCTCTAGAACCCTCAGTTTGTTTCTCAGAGTCCATCGTCTCTCATGGTTCGTCTCCCCCTCCGATTCCCCCACCTTCATTCTTCCCTTCCTGCTATCTTCTTCTTTTTTTTTTTTTTTAACATATAATGTATTATTTGTTTCAGAGATACAGGTCTGTGATTCAACAGTCTTACACAATTCACAGCGCATCTTTATTTTTAAAACTCCTATCTCCTAAAAACAGCATTTAATAAAGCCTTCTCCTGTATTTGGGGCCCTGGGAACAACAAGAAGTATAACACAGACACTGCTTTCTCAGCCAGAACTCAATCTCACCACCAGTCATCTGACCCCCAAAGTAGATTTCTTTAAAATTTGCACCAACACATATGACGACATTTCTACAGACCTTATACTCAGGCGTCATCTACTGTCATTTCAACAACTGGCCAGTGTTCTTAATATAAATCATATTAAATCTGAAGATTTCCAGCCTCTAACCAAGAATATTTTGCAAGCATTCATACTCTGTACTCTATGCAATGCATCAGACCAAATTTAAAGACATAGTCCCTAACATATTTACAAGAGAGTAAATCAGAAAAAAGATTAAATACCTTATATCCCATATCTGCTCACAGATACTTCTGCTATTATATTCAAGTTATCTATACTCAATAAATATAACATATGCACTTTCTTTATAAAAGAACCCATTGACTTACATAGTTTAAAGTGATTTGTCTTCTAGTGTTTTCCATTTGCTAGAATTTTACATAAATTCCATACACAGTTACTATCCTACCAAAAAAAAAAAGACCTCCACTCTCTGCTATTTTACTGTTCAGGTAATTTCTATTAGATTTTTACATGAATTTTTAAATATAGTACTTTGTCCATCCCACAAATTGTAAAACACATCTCTATAAAGTATCTAACTACCAGCTTTATTTCTTCCTCACAGCAGAGAGAAACTTTAAATAGAAGTGGTCACATTTTCCATCGTGAAGAAAAATCCTTTGTTTCATCCCTCCTCCTGATGTGTAATTTAGAAGTAAAAATTAAAATATACTTTATTCAAACTATTAATATTAGAATGAAAGAAATTCATGCTAATTTCATTGCTAGTGAAATATGTAGCTAGAAAGACACTATAATTTTAATTTAGCAGATAAAAAGGGAATGATGTAATATCAGCAGAGTGATTTTAAAATTACATATTATTTTAATAAAACTGTTAAATAACTGTGTCCAATGAAATTTTATGGTCATTACTGGCTAAGAGAGGAACAGAAGATGAAAAAAAAAAGAAAGGGGATAGAATGAGAGGGATCAAGTTGAGCAAAACCTCAAGACTGGGAAGGAAAAATAAAAGACACAGGAAAAGGAATACAGAGAAGAGGTCAAGAAGAAGATTAAGACTGTGGAATTTATATATTGGAAATATCTGTCTACTGGAAAAGGTCATGAATATCCCCCCAGCCCACCCTCATATCTCCAAGACCCACCCTCTAAATCCTCTAAGATCCAATGTGAAACAATTTTCCCCAGAGCAACCTAATTCATGCAATGCCCCTGGGATCACTACAGTAGAAGGAATGGCTTTAAATACTACTGTTCTAATTATCACTTGCTATGTTATAGTCATATGCGTGTGTATGTGTTTATCTGTGTGTATTTGCCATATATATGATTTTGCTTCTTGAAGCTTTTTCTGAGGATACCTGCATCAGACTGACAGTCATACATTATTTTTCCTGAAAAAAACTTAATTCACATGACAATCTTTCTTTACTGAGATAATCCAGGAACATAAACAAAAATAGTTTTAAAGGTTCATCTTACTAAGAGAAGGGAAACTATTTATATGAAACCTTGTGATATTAACATCACATTAATTTGCATTCTCTACAATAATCCAATGCCATCATTCATACAATTTAATTGCAAAAACATGAAATACGCCATTCTTGATCAGTATTATCAATGCATTATACTCTGGCTGTTTAATGTGTTTAGAGCAGCAGCTTGTTAGATGTTGAAGTCACTAAGACTAACCTCAAATGCCTCGGAGTCCAACTGGGGACATGAAGATGTCATGAGCAACAATCCAAGACAAGTCCTGCTCTGTGAAAATGCATGGTACAAACCATACTTAATAGATATTCATGAAAGAAAATAGTCACCCAAGAAGCCCTCACTAAAATAATGAAACTTAAAATATGTTTTTATAGAGTCTGGAATATTGGGACAGGATATTCCAGGGTAAACAAAAGGGATGGTGGGGGGGAGGGGGTGGGTTAAGGCACAGAATATATTCAGTAAAGAAAGAAATAGGCCAATTTGGAGAAATAAGTAGATGTCACCTTGTATGAGGTCTCTAAGGAGTTTGTATTTCAAACATCAGGAGATAGAAAACTTTGAAATTTTTGTGTATGTGTAGGGCGTGCTTGGATTCTTTTTCCTCCCTATGTACATTATCATAAAAAAAATGAGCATAATTTCAATGCCATTTTGCCAATGTCGATATATCCTTGGCCTATAGAGAATAAAACTGAGGTCGCATCCCCCTGGCAGCCCATGTATTTTCATTTATCAAGTCTCCAATAATAATAATAATTTTTTTAAAAAGCCTACATAGTCCTGTCTCAGAAAACCCGCATTCTTCTCCCAGACTCTGTAAGTCGACTTCATGTCCATCATACACTTTCTGGCCCACACGCAGGTTTCCTCTGGCTCAGGCCAGACCAGGAGATGTCTGGAATGTGACAAGGTAGTGTGAGCCTGCCAGCTCTATTCTGTTAGCAAATTTATTTTCTTCTCTTAGACGGATGATAAAAATGTCACGGTGTGATGCTTTAGCAGGCCCAGGAGCTCCCACCTACAGCTGTGGGGCTTGAGTGGGACCCGAAGCCAAGAATGCCATAAGGAGCCCAGACAGCGCCTCTACCATCACTACTCCTCCTGCATTGCTCATTCTCCTGCTAAATGATGCAATGGGACCCCCTCAGGGATTCTGAGTCTGATCATGTTTTTCTTGCTATTTTTTTACTTCCATCTTCCCTTCACTAAAGCAGCCCAAACTGCTGAATTTTTCATGAAACAGATAATATCGTTGTACACAAGATAATGGCATTCAAATACATCCATCTGCTTGTTAGCTCTGACTACATTGATTGCAATTTTACTGAAAGAATATTTACCAAAAAATGTTTTTTTCTGCTTTTGTGGTATTAAAAATGCACATTTTCATAAGGGAACTATAGAGGGACCCATATACATACATAAGCTAAGAGGGGAAAATGAACTGAGAAATTAAGCAGCAGTCCCTGGGGCTCATCCAAGAACAACAGTTTACTTTTTCTCAAAGATGAATTTGAAATCCAGATGACTTTTATGACTCAATGATTTTGTTTTTCCATCAGCTGAAGAACGGATGGCGGAAAACTGATTTTCACTGGTATGATAGGCAGGGCATAGGCAGTTCCTCCAAAGGCTGGAAAAGAGAGTCCTGTCGCTCACCTTTGCTGGGATGGCAGTGGCTGGATGGAGAAGGACAGGAGGACGAGACTCCTTCCTCCAGCTTCTTCCAATCGCCACAGAATGATAGAAAAGATGAAGAGGAGATCAGAGTAGAAGAGAGAAAAGGAGAAGGCAAAGAACATCTGTCCTTCCAATCTGCCCTTCGTGGCCTAGAATTTCATCTCTGATCCTAAAATGGATAATCATCAACTAGATCCAGAGAAGGAGAGTTCACTAAATTTTTTCACATTTCATCTCAAACGCAGAATTTCTTTCTGTGTTATGAAATGTTACTCAATAATTCCTAAACTCCCTCTACTCTGTCCTTTTATTCATAAATGGTACACTTACGTTATTTACTTGGCTATTTTAATTGCCATTCTCCATCTTCAGAAGTCAAATGGAAAATTAATTCTGTGTGTTGGTATATTATGTCATAAGATGTTGTTTTATCTGCACTTTTTCTTTGTCCTATTCAACCACAGTCATATCGTATAAACTGGTTTGGATTCTTATTTGAATAATTGCTAAGACATTTTCTAACTGGCATGAGATTTTTAATTGAATGTTCAATTAATTCAATTACCCCTAGCTTCCCTAAATTCTAGACAATTATCCCTAGCATCCCTAAATTCTATACAAAGATTTTTTTAATCCAGTATGTAAATGAAACAGCAAGTTTATTTCAGTCCATATTGTCCTCAGTCTTCTAAACCAAAAGGAATGACACTTAACCCAAACATTTTCCAAGCAAAAAGATGTCATTCTTTAATACTTACAAGATTTGTAGATAGAAACTTCCTTTAAACTTCCAAAAAATGTTTTAAAGACTCAGTCAGAAATTCTTCCACAAAGAAGTAATTTCAGTGAAAAACTTAAGAAGTGTTGCCATAATAAACACAAAACACACACACATACACATACACACTTGTCTTTTGAATGATATCCACATTGGACAAGGGTGGGCAGATATGGCAATGAGTCTTATGAGTCTGTTTTATGCAGTGTTATTTTCATGTACCAAGGGATAAATCCAGCTTTTTGGAAGCCTGGGATGATTTCTTCTATGTGCCCCCTACCATATCTAGAAACTTGTGGGAACCTAACAAAACAATTAAAAATGAAGTAAAAACGAACAGTCTCCTTTCTCTTTCTGTTATGTGTTTCAGGTCGTTGTTGAATCCGAATCTTCTGTGATCCTAAATTACTGTTCTTCTTAAAGCATGTTTTATCATTTGTGAGGCAGTGAAGTAAACAAATTATGCCAGTCCTTGGTGTTCTTGAAAATGATAAACGGTTCTGTGTGTTCTTCTGTATTTTCAAAACAAGTTGCAATTCTATTTAGAAATTACTCATTGGTCTGAGGGGTCTCTTCTTTTTTTTTTTTTTTTTTTTTTAAGCTGAATATAATAGAAAGCATTTGGTGCAGGGATAGGCAGCCCCCTGCCACGGGGAGTACATAGTTCTCACTACATTCATAGACACGCTGAAGACCAGCGAAGAGGAGAGAAGTCCCTGTGATAGTGTTTCAACGCTTCCCATTGACTAAGTTCGTCTCTTGATGCTGGATCTAGTTCAGATAACTACCACCTTGCCATGCCAAGGCTTTAGCCGTCATATGTCTTTGCATGGTAAGCTATACTTATTTCTAACAACTAACTAAACCGTCACAATCTCTCAACCAGAGAACAAAGACACTGCAGTAGCAATAAAAGGATCCTACTTATTTTAAATACCAACGAGAAGTAAGGTAGTAACAGCTGCACAGGTACACCTCATTCCAACACTCTTCCAAAGGTTAAATCACTATAAACCAAATAACCAGGAGGGAAGATAGGTAGGATGACTGTCCATCTTTATCCCATCACAAAGAATGAAAGAAAAGGCTGCCTCTTTTGTATTTTCTCCATAAACGCTGAAGTACATTGTAGAAAATCAAGAAATATTACCAACCACAAAAAGTCACCCGTTAAGACGCTGGCTCCCGTTTGTACACTATAGTATATAAAACATCCTCTAGTCTTTTCACTTTCACCAGTATAATAAGAATTGTATATTTTAATCTGGATTGGGGATATAAATTTTAGATCTCCAATACAGATCTGTCATCTCCCACAACTGTTCATATAGTTCTTTCCTACTTGGGCAGGGTAACCTATTCACTGCATCCTCTAGCTGCTTCTCTCGGGACAAACATCTAGGTCAGTCCACATCCTGTTTCTATCCATGTAAATCTGTCTCAACTCAGTGACTTTTATGTAAGTGCAAAAACACTAGACCCAGGTCCTTTTAGTCAAACACACCTGTTAGGAATATGGAGAGGAAGAATATACAGTTCCTACTCTCAGGGAGCTTGTAATTTAAAATAATAAGCAAGAACAAATATCAATATCATACAAAGGAAACAGGCACTACAATACAATGTGTGACTCTGTACCAATGTTAGAGAGTTCAGAGGAAGAAGTGAATTTGGGCAGGAACAGTTAGGGAAAGCTGTACTCGGTAAGTATAGCCAGGAACAATTTGAATTAATAGAAAGGTAAGAAAGGAAAAAAGAAAGAAAGAGACCTTGGAAGCCACACAGACCAACTTCCTTTTGTTACAGATGAGGATACCAAAAGTCAGAGCAGTGACATGATTTTCTAAGTTGACAGAGAGAGAAGTGATAGAAATGCAAAGAGAATTCAAGTTCCCACTACCAAGGTAGTATTTTTTTTCTCTACCTGAGGAGACTACATTTTCTCCAATTCCCATAAACCTACCTCATTCAAGAAAAGCAGACAATGGGATCATGAGATCAATAAACTACAGCCTTTGAGAGGAGTTGGCAAACTTTTTCTGTGAAGGGTCAAGTAGTAATACTTCAGGCTTTGTGGGCCATGTGGTCTCTGCCTTGTAGTGTGAACAAAGCCACAGATAATACATGTATAGATAAACGTATAAGTCCCAATAAAACCTTATTTGCAAAAAAAGGAGGCAAACTGGATTTGGTCCATGAGCCGTAGTTGTGCAGCCCCTGTTCTATGAGTATATGAAATAAAAAAATAAAAAATAAGACATATATTCAAATTAAATTAAATCCAATCACAGTTGGAAAATATGCATTTGAACCCAGGTCTGTCAGCACATGGGCTCTTAACCATTCTTCTTTTTTTAATCTTAAAAACCAGGACAATGTCTACCTGATTGCTCAAGAGTTTTCTGTTCACAATAGCTTTCAGAATTAGAGATGAGTTAATTACCATTCTGCCACAAAATGGAGACAATTTTTGGCTCATAAGCCAGATTATTCAGTAGGTAATACCTGGGTAAGCATTAAATTGGTAAACCAGGAATTAAGCTGGTAAAATAAAAGTTTGCAGAAGAGTTAAATCTGAACCTAATTTGTGTGCCTTACATAATACTTGTACTATTTGCTTGTCTTTCATAACCCCTCCAATTCAGATTAATTTTAACTATTATTTTGGCCCTACAGACTCCTGAAACTTTCGACACACATTTCCATGGAGTCAGAAACACACTCAGAAGCTTTCATTTCCTTAAGAGAATGTACTGTTCTGCCTTCAATAGTCAGAAAGTTTGCGAGAAGCATCATATATTAATGACACTTTGCTGAATTTCAGAAATAGATTTCCACTATATAAAACTTAAGAGTGTTACAAAGAAAAAGGAACAATATAATACCCTCCTGCAGATCTTAACTGTAAATTCTACCTCCAAACCTTTCTGATAAGTCAAGATTCTTCTCTACTTGGGCACCACCAGTCCCAGAAAGAGGTGCTTAGGAAGCCCAATCGATTCAAGCTTCCTGCTAGATGGCTCGGAGTTCTTACTTTGAAATTTAAAGCAAGAGAGATTATTTGAAGGTAATTCAGCTTAAATAAAGCTGTGGTCAAATTTATTATACAGTTAAAGTTCTGTAATTAATCACAAATATAACTTCTATCACAAAAAAGTAAATTACACAAATTTGAGTTTCATTATCCTACAATCCTTTCCTCTGAAAGATTTGCAAATATTTTGATAGACTAGGAGAGCTTCAATGAATGGAAAAATCCGTTGTGCCCAGCTAGTACTGCTCCATTATCATTTCCTTGGCTTCCTCATTTTCTTCCTTAGTTCTAAAGGTTGAACTGGTTGGAATCACTTCAAATAGAGGCTTATCAAGATTGTTGTTCAAGTGGCTAAGGATAAGAGTTCCAAGGCCAGAACTTGGAGGAGTGAATTCCAAGTAGCTAGAGAGCAAATTCTCTCTAAGTGCTTAGATAGCCCTGAGAGTAAAATCCATAGAAACTAAGGAAACCAGGAAACTCAGAACTGCGAAGAGACAAAACCCAGGATGGAACAAAGCAAGGGCACGTGTCTCCAACTGTTTGAAATGGCTCCTGGGGTAAGAGTGTATCAAACACTTGTGAAGACCATGTTCTATACACTAGACAGAAGGTCTCTTCAAAAGAAATTAAATAATCTTCTAAGGTCCTCTGCAATTTATGCCTTTTGGGAAATCAAATGGGAATGCATGTTTTTTTGCCACGTACTTTTGGGATGGAAAGCAGTCAGGCTACAGACACTTCATTATACTTAATACTATTTTTAAAAAACTAACATCAAGAGCAAAAAAAAAAAAAGAATTTTGATGTTGGATATGTCTAAAATGTTCTAAAAAATTATAAATCAGGATATTGAAATTACGCTATTTATACTATGTACTGGAATTACATAAATCATAATAAATTACAGAAACAATATATGAATCTGGTACAGAAGGCGTGCATGTGTTTGTTTTTGTTTTGTTTTTCAAAGGCAAAGCTGGGTACCACTGTCAGTGCCCAGCTCTCTAGTAAAAAAAAATTCTACACTTTTCAAGAGGGCGGTGAAACAGAGTGTGCACTCATCTGGAAAATCCTCAGGCCTACATAGAGGAATCCCTATTGCTATTCAAAGCCTTATGATAATCTAATCTAGAGAGATATTTTTCTTAATGAATGAAAATGGCTTCAAATGACTATAAACCTATGTTAAATTAGCACCCTGTTAACTTAATACAAATAGCATCTTAAGCCAACTGAAATTAAATGATCACTGAGAAAGATTATTATGAGACTTATCAGTCTTTACCTAACTAAAAAGAATTTTTATTTCAAGTGATATATAAATATCGTTTCACTTATCTGATGATCAAACTTCAAACAATCTGACCTACCTAGAACACTACTTCAAATATAGAAAATAGGTTTTTTCTTAACTCCCTGAATGGCAAATTGCCGTCAGAAAAAGAGGAAAATCCTTACACTCATGCTCTGTGGAGGTAACCTGAAGCACCCCACATAGATGGGTGGAAAATAAAGCAGGAGGGTAAAAGGGAGAGCAGTGAGGTACAGCAAGCGTCATCAGAAGGATGAGGACAATGCAAAGCAAGCAGGACGATACAAGAAAAGGGCTTTGAAATTATTTGTGCAAAAATAAAACATCCTTTGATTTCAACCAAAAGTATTTAAGCGTAAGCATAAGACAATGTGTTTTAGAAAATAAGACAGTGGTTCTCAAATTCAGCATGGATCAGAATCACCTGAAGCATTTGTTAAAACACAGACTGCTGGGCCCATCCCAGGCTTCTGACTTCGTGGTTCAGGGATGAGGTCCAGGAATTTGCATTTCTAACAAGTTCTCATGTCGTACCGATGCTGCTTTTCTGAGAACTGCCCTTTGAGAACCACTGATCTAGGATACAATAATTCCTTCTTTAATGAGAAATCAGAAAAACAGAGAGGTAAACAAAGGGACTCACTCAAAATCAGACGATGTAAGCCAAAGTTTGGTCCCTACATGGACTGACTTATGGAGCCTCATCCTAAAGCACTTACTTGTCAGTTATTATGCTCGCTGTTATTTCAAACCCGAGTTTTTACAATAACAACTAAATTCTTCTGGAATCTGTGTTTCTAAGCATGTAGGACATTCCTAAAATCATACATTCACTCGTGCCTTATAATCATTGGCATTATTATCTAACTCAATCTAAAATGTGGCAGCAACATGTAACTGTGTGCCTTGTTTTATGAACTCGTTGATATGATTCCTTAAAAGCTATTTATGAGTTGGGCTTTTTGTTTGTGGGTGGGGTTTTTTTGTTTTTGTTTTTGTTTATTTGTTTATAGGTCTGCGTTTAATTGACGACATCGAAGCACATTTAAAATGTACAAAGAAATTTAAGTTTAAAGGAATCTTACAGAAAAGCCTTTTCTAATGTGAATGATTGTTACACACAAATTTCACTCTGATAAGTTAGATCTTCACGCACCAGTTTGGTAAAAAGCAAACTTGTCAACACACCGCTCTGAAGATTTCAGATTTGGAAAATTACTTTCACCTTTCTATTTCTCTCTTGAGGTAATTCTCCTGCTTCAAGTTAGCCTCATAAGTAAAATCTTCACATGTGTTACTTTTAATTTCTTTTCATCCTTGAGAAAATGAAAGTATCAAGAGATTCTTCCTTCAGAGCGAAGGGCTTGTTTGAAACTCCAATGCTCCAAGCAATGCCCTAAGTAGGTCAAATTTCCAAGCTGCAATTTCGGCAGACAAATTTGCCTGATTCCCTGAGACAATAAAAGAGGATACTTTACTGCAAGGGTGTTTCAACTGTGGAATCTCAACCTTCAAAGTCTTTGCGGTCTAGCCCAACGCAACCCCCACCATCCATGACACACAAACATTAGCTTGAGCACTGACACTCACTCCAAAAGTCCAAACTATATTCGGGGCGCCTGGCTGACCCAGTCGGTAGAGCATGTGACTCTTGATCTCGGGGTTGTGAGTTCGAGCCCCACATTAGGTGTAGAGATTACTTAAAAATAAAACCCTAAAAACAAAAATTCCCAACTATACTCCTATATTTCTCCATTCTGAATGTCTTCTGTCCTCCAACTTTTGCTCTATTCATCCATCTTCAAGTCCAACTCTACAAGGTCTCCCCCGAACACTTCATGTCCCAATGCTCTCTCTGTTTTCTCTATCCCTCCTAAATTTACTTTCTAGATGGCTCAGCAAGGAACATTCTTGTGAAGGACTTTAACTATTTCATAGTCTGCTTCTTATCCTTAACTATAGAATCAGTTCTTCAATGTTGAGAAGTATATCTTATCTGGAACAATGATAGTTACTCAGCAAATAATTCTTTAATATTCTATTTACAAGTTATTGTAAATACATATGATAGTCCTCATACTCCAGTCCAATTAACCCACAAATGAGCTCCCTGAAGTGGTTCATCTCAGGAACTTTTAGATTTCCTTGAGATAGATTGCTTCCCCAGCAAGAAATAGATGGGTTATCTCTTTGCCATGGCAGAAGGAGAACAAAGTACCAACATGGAGTAGCTCTGCTCTTGGCGACAGTCTTGCCTTCTCTGTGAGATCAATTTCCATCCAAGTCTCCACTGAAAATATTTTTTGCTCCAAATAATTGAAAGTTTCTATGGTGATACAACAAAGGGCTCCACTATTATACAGTGGACATTACATCTCTTCATACACAGAGCAGTGTTAAGTATGATGTTTACTCTGACAAAACATCCCAACAGAGAAAAGCAATTCCCAAACACAGCATTACCTAGCACAATGGGTAAGAGTCTGGGCTTTAGAATCAGAGATGTGATTTGAGGAGTTTCTGCCTTTTATTGGTGGTTTGACTTTGGACTAGTTATAATCCATCCTCGGACGCCAAATGTGATAAAGGGATCAGAATGACCCCTGCACAGGCTGCTTTAAAGTATCAATTTAGTTGCTGTCCCTAAAGAACTCAACAACATCTCACACAAAATAAGCATTTAATAAGTAGTGGGTATAAGTGTTATTAATGAGATTTTAGTCAGCCAAACTATGGCTCAAAAATACTGACCACTGAGGCACCAAGAAAGCATGAAAGACAAGCAGCTAAATATAGGCATTGGCCTTGACACATTTGGCTGTTAATCACAAGCCAGTAAGTTGCCCCATCCTAGAGGCAACCAGAACTCCTGTTGGTTTTTGAAAGACAAAATAGTCCTATGAGGGATATGGAGATTCTCCCACAGAGTGGACTGCTGAGCAAATATGGCATCAATGAATGACTTAAAGTATATCTCCTACAGGACTCATAACAACAGCTTTCATTTTCTTCTATTTTTCCTCTTAATTCTTTTCCTCGCCTGATTTGCTCTTTCCCCTTCTATCACTAGCCCTAATCAATGCAGCAGGTCAGGTTGAAAGAATGGACAGCCTCAGAGCCACATACATTTAAACCACTTTAATGCAAATATTGATCGTAGGAGCATAGACACAGGGTGGGCTGCATTTTTTTTTTTTTTAATGGATGTGCTTTTTTTCTGGGGCTGTGCTACCCATGATACAACAGATCACCAGAGATCAGCATTCCACCATCTTTCTATGCACAGAAATGCGTAAGTAAATCCAAAAGCTGGTCCACATTCAATGCGAAGCTTGTGAGCCTCCAAAGCAGGGTGTTTCGATAGTCTGCTGGACTATATTTTCTTAACCATTTACACTTTCCTTCTCATACTTCCTAGACGAGCTATTTTGGTGTACGAAGAAGTAGATTATGAGAATGGGTGTGGTCACGAGAATAGTTGTGCAACAATGTCCACTATGGTAAAATGCTTAATTCCTGTGTACACAAGATTATCAAAACATTGTATTAGATAGCCACTGTCCAAGGCATATTTAGCAACAGAGTCCAAGTCTGAGTTGAAATCCAAACCGAGAGATCAAGGGCAGGAAAGAATTCTAAGGGCCACTTTGAAATTTGATACTAAAAAGATCTGATATTCTATCTGTAGGCATTTTTAGGTTGGACTGGAGAAAAAAAAAAAAAAGGAATGAAAGAAAGAAAAAGAAAACCTGCTTGTACAAAGAAAGCCTGCTTGGCCTATTGCCAAGAGAGGAGGCGTCACAAACTGGGTAGTTTGAAAGCAATACAAACCAAGCTAAAACCAAAGAAAGGAAGGGGGGAACAACTCAACTTAAAAGCCCCAAAGGAACACCAGTTGCTTCAAAGCAATACTAGTTGCTTTCAGATGTTTTTTAATTCTATTTTTCGATGGGTCTGTAGTTGCTGTTGTTGTGGCCTCTTCTAACTCCAAAGGAAAATAAAAAACAGCAACCTTCCGCCACATTTAGGGAGCTGGCTGGGGGGATGGAAACATAAGACCATTGCAACCTTTACCACCACTTGAAGATGCTTTTTTGCTTCTTCTCCAGAGCTCAGCCGGCCACCACATCTTTATGCAAAGCGATAAATGTCACCATAAAGAGGAGCAAGCAAGATGTGTATACCAGGTGGACAGAATGTTCGCTGTGGGCTTATCAGCCTAAAAGCTGCAGATAACTGGAGGTGAAGGGGAAACCAAGTGGTATGCAAAGTGGGAGGGAAGCAAGGCGGAATGAAGCCTTTGACCTTGGAAGAGCCGAGTACTAGAGGAGCAAGGGGAGGGCAAGGGAGAATGGAATGAGGAATTCCTTGCTGTAATATATTCGGGTAAAAATGGGGTTGTCATCTTGAGCTACAAGTTAGAAAGTTATTACTTTTAATATGCCACTACCTTAGGCCTATACTGTTATGTAAAAGAAAAATAACCTTGTGTGACAGTTTAACATTGATCGATGTGCCTGCCAAATGCAAAGAGATAAATAAGCAGGTGATGAATAAACAGCACTTCAAGTAAAGACATTACGCTGCATGCATAAAACGGCGCCAGGCACCTAGGAGCTGTGGGTGGCCGAAGGTTGGCCATTTCATGCCCACTCAGTAAAGCAGACTTAATCGCTTCCAATATTTTCTGTTAAAAAGCAAGCTTAATGAGCCAATTTCACAAGCCCAGAGAAACTGATTATTATCTCTGAGTTCCAACAGAGTTGGTTGTTTTCCAAGAGCCAGTTTTTTTTTTCGACTGATAAAAACCTTTTTTAAAAAGAGAGAGAGAGAGAATGAGAGCGCGCGAGCGAGGGAGAGCGAGGGAGGAAGAGAGAGCGACGGAGGCAGCGAGAGGGCAGGGAACGCGGGCTCGCGGGGGGCGAGGCGGCCACTAGATGGCAGTGTTACCCCGCAGTCAGCGCCCCGGCCGCGGCTCGCGACTGGACAGGGCGATTGGCTCAAAGATGGGACGGTAAATAAAGCTGAAAGCAGCTTCCCGAAGAGTTCATACCCTACCCTCCGCCCTCCTCGGACCCTTTGTCCACAATTATTCCGTCCTCCAGTCTGTACAAGGCGAAGAGACAAAAGGGGCAGTCCCCGAATGGCCTCCCTCCTGCTAACAGCCCAGGGCTCTGATTATTCTTCTGTGTAGCCGTGTTTCACAAAGTACAGGCGTCCTTTCTACCCGGTTAGACCGAGTTCTTCCCGGTGTTTTTTACCCGTAGGGGTTTGCAATCTCCTATCCCTCTCAGGGCTAAGCGCGCGGCCACTCTAGGGGCTGAAAACCCCAGGAGCAGGTAGCAATGTAGCTTTTCACCATTTACATTTTTTCCTGCCTCTTTCTCTTTTTTTGCACTTTTAGTAAAAAATGCTAAAGAAAGGAATTTACCCTCAAAAGGTATAAACTTCTTAGTAAAAAGATTCCGGGTAGGGAAGGAGAAAGAGCATCCCCCTTAGGAAGCCGGTTGTCCTTCAAAGGGTGTGGGTATGTGTCTTCCTTCAGCAGTAGAGAACATAGTGAAAACCACAGAAACAAGGGATTATTTTCACCAACTGCAGGTATTCAGTCGCCACTAGCAAAGACCCAGCAACTAGACCTCAGCATATAATTAACTCAGATATTAAAAACAAAACAAAAAATTTAAATGAACTGCTGTTAGGTTCTAAATTGAGATGCACGTTAATTATTTATGAATATTCATAGAAAACTTGAACAATTTCCAAACTTGGCCTTTAGTTTCTCATCAGTTAACCAAATAATTGATGTATGGGGTGTGTTTTTTTTCCGTAGGATACATTTTTCTAGATGTGCAACAAAGCTATCAAAATTCATTAAGATTTTTGAGATTCATTTTGTCTTCTGATGAATCAAAAGGGAAGGGACTTGGTTCTAGAGAAAACAGAATTTTCATCTCTCATTTTTCACTTCTAGTCACCTTAGAAGGGAAGAATGAAATGACACTCAGCAAACATTGGTCCATCACGGGAAAGAAAACTGGGATATCTGAGGAAATTTCAGAAGAAGCAGATAAAAATGTGACTTTCAGTATGTGGATGGTGGAGTGGAGAGGGAGGAGGGGCACAAAGCGTTTGGGGGTGGAAAATGGGCATGAATGAAATTAGTAATGAATGAATGAATGAATTGAAACTAGTAAGACTAAAAAGGTACCCAACACCCAAGAACTTATTGTAGGTAATCGTGGCCACTATCCTCATTTAATTACTCTGAACAAACAGCCCCTAGATGTCCCCGAGTTTCACTTCAACACTCTAGCCCCGGCCTCCTCTCCCTCACCAAGGGTCCCTGACCGCTCCCCAGATTTCAACCTCTTCCATCCCATGGCCATGGAGCCAGCTCTCCATTGCTGAAGAAGCTAGCTCACCAATCGGAAGAGCTCATCTCTGCTGGAAGATTAACCAACAGCTACACGGGATTTTCCATTGACTGCAGAACTTTGTGCCTGAGGTACAACCAGCTCTTCATCAGGGCTGCTCACAAGAAAAGCTGAAATCATGGACACCCCTGATGCCTCGGTTATGCCTTCCCTTACAAACAAAATGCAGCAAAACAAAATACAAGAATCAAAAGGAACGTGTGATGACCCACATCAGAAATCTGTCATCTTAAGCAACCGACAAAATCCTCTCCCATGTTGGGTGCCTGGGTGGCTCAGTTGGTTAAGCGACTGCCTTCAGCTCAGGTCATGATCCTGGAGTCCCTGGATCAAGTCCCGCATCGGGCTCCCTGCTCGGCAGGGAGTCTGCTTTGCCCTCTGACCCTATCCCCTCTCATGTGTTCTCTCTCATTCTCTCTCTCTCAAATAAATAAATAAAATCTTTAAAAAAAAAAAAAATCCTCTCCCATGCTATGCCAAGCACTGTGCTGGGTGCTGGACACAGACAGCCAAGGTTCACGTATTGCTTTCAAGGAGCTCACTGGCTGGTGGTTCCAACACTGTGAGAGAACAGAGAAACTCCTGGTGCCCAGAGGTGCCCCTCCCACTACCACCACCCCAGACCTGGCGGGTCCTAAAGGCTACTTCAATTGGGAGTGGGCCTGCAGGGATAATTAGTTTCCGAGGGCTACCCTAACAAATTACCACAAACTTGGTAGCTTTAAAATCCATTCTGTCACAGTTCTGGAGGCTAGCAGTCTGCTTGTAAGGTGTTGGCAGTGCTGGTTCCTTCTGTAGGCCAGGAAGGAAAAAACATCCATGCCTCTTTCCTAGCTTATGGTGTTGCCACAATCCTTGGCATTCCCTAGCTTGTAGATGCAACACTCCAATCTCTGCTTTTGTCTTCATGAGGACTTCTTCCTGGTGTTTCTTCTCCTTTCCTTATAAGGACACCAGTCATATTGGATTTAGGGGTCCACCCCCTCAAATGCTTTCATCTTAGCTAATGACATCTGCAAAGACCTCATTTCCTAATAAGATAACATTCTGAGGTTTCTAATGAACATAAATTCTGGGGCGATACTATTCAACTCAATGCAGAGGGCATTTCAGGCAAGGATGCCAGAGAACCCAAAGCATCCTAAGAATTGCAAGTGGTTCCTTGAAGCTTCAGAGTAAGATGCAAAAGAAGGATGGGAAAAATTGGATTGGAAAGGGAGGCTGAAACAGATCTAAACCGAATCTTATCTGAGATATTAAGGAGTTTGGATAATGCACTGAAAGGTGGTAAAAAAAAAAAAAAAAAAAAAGTGGGTTTTAAGCAAGTAAATGTTAAAAACACATCTTGCTAAGAATATGGATATTTGGAAAGTAGTGAAATTGGAAGCAGGTGTCTCAGTGAGGGTGGTGGTGTAGTAATTCAAGATGAGACTCTAAGCACAGTGCCAAGGGGGATGAAAGGAGAAAATACATTTGAATTTTTTAATTAATAAATTATAATTTTCAGAATTTTAAGTGGGTAAAATTAACAAAATATATATTGTTGAAGAGTGAAGATGTGGAAAGCTGGCAAGGGTCCCAGTCTTGACCAAGAATTCTGGCCTAAGCAATGAGATTAATCATCAAATCATTAAGCAAGGTCAGAAATAGATTTTTAAGAACATACCTGAAGACTAGAACACATTGGAAACTGGTTCAATTGTGTGTGTGTGTGTGTGTGTGTGTGTGTGTGTGTGTGTGTGTGTTGGTATATGCATAAGAGAGTTTGGATTTCTACTTTGCCATACTCAGGGAAAACACCAATACTTAATTGATACCTAGGGTGAGACTTTCACCCTTTTCCAAGATCTCTAAATAATGAAGATTCAGCCACAGACAGCAACTTGACCCACTAAAGAGATATGAAGAGGGAGAAAAATGACAATATATCCACTCCAGACAGAACACTTCATTAAAAACAATCCTCAATAAATATTGAAACAAAGGTACTTCTCTCTCATTTATTGCCAACCCACTCACCTTTTACTCATTGATATGTTCAATGACCAGAGTGTGTTTGCAGTACTTATAAGTACTCATGCTCTTTCTTAAGTGGTCAGAAAGATGATCACCGAACAAGATCCTCAACTGCAATAAATAGAACACTACACATTTAATACATGCCAGCAAAATGGACTGTAATATTTAGTCAAACAAGACCAAAATTCAATTCAACTCAAATTGAAGCACCCAGCTAATCATAGGCTCGGATATTTATCCCAGTGTATGAAACGTATATGCTGATAATTAATGTGATGCATGAGGAGAGTTTGTATCAAAAAACCAAAGGAAGGCTAATGCCACGCACATAATTCTTAGCAATTCTGAAGCAACCAAATCTCCTACCTGTTTCATCAAGGTTCAAGACATTTTAAAACAGACTCAAACAAGTTTCAATTGATTGTCTGCATTTGGTGTAAATTCAGAAAGAAGTTATTTCTGGGATCCAAGATTTATGCTAAGGTAGAAACAAAAACACGAAGGTCACAGAACTGCCAAAAGTGCGGAGATGGTAAAGGACAGCTCTAATTATCCATTACTCTTACATCTTCTATACATGAGGACAGAATCACTCAATTGCTGCCGTATTTAGAAAACTATAATAATGGGCGTAATTAGAATGAGAAAAGTAAAGTAACTTAAGAGTCCCCGCAAAACACATAATTTTCAGAAAATGCAAAAACATACAATAGATTTGCTACTTGAGTCTCTCAAATGGAGACTTCTACTTGAAATCTTGAATTACAAGAGATGCAAATTTCTCCATAACATTAAGAACAATTACCCATGATTTTTTTTAATCTAGAAAAGTGAGCAGATGTCGTTTTCACATTATTTTTATAGAATTATTAGAGATAAGTGAATTGATTGGTCAAGAGATTACCCTTATATTGGGATAAAGACTATAATTAAAGAGAAATCTCTGTGAAAGGTCAAAATAATCAAGATAATATCTTCGTTAATATATTTTGGAAGCAAAACTAACAGCACTGCCAATATTCTATTACGGGCTCCTACAGAAATACCATGATTCTTTGTCTCTGAAGCACACTGCTATAAAGGGCCGAGATTTCCATATTTAACATATTCCTAAAGTCCAAATTAAAATATATTAATATTTCCTAAGATTATATACATATATAATATGCATGTGCATGTGTGTGTATACCCTCCCAGGGTGTGGTGTTTTTTTTTGTTCCAGGTAGCTTACTGTGTGTCTGTGTTTTCAATTCTTACCTTTCAACTCACTGATAAGTACTAGTCCATTATAAGCGTGCAAAGGCCCAATGCCCCAATAACTAAGCTAGGCTGAACTCGACACTGTATCTACAACCATATAAAATGTTTCTAGTCTATCTTCTTTGCAAGTATTAAAAGATTTTTTTCTGAGACTCTTTACCAAGTTAATAGCCTGGCAAGTAACAGGTGTTCAACAAAGGCTGTGGAGGGAAGGAATGAAGGTGCCAACAGGGACAGGTCAACTCCCTCATTAAAATGCTCACCGGTTACATGTCTCATTCTTCCTTTCTGGACTCTCCCCTTGACAACTAACTAATCCTTCTTATCAGTTAGTGGATTCTACTCTGTATACTTGACTACATGTACTTTAATAGGTATCCCTTGAAGTAAAACAAAACAAGGACCCAATACCCCCAAAACCCTACCTGATAAGAATGCTCTAAATGGTCGTATCAAAGAATCTGTGATGTTAATACTGGTTAAGGAGGTAGAGCTCGGGGATCCTCAGCCACTTCAGATGTCATTGTGTGTGTTCTACTGTGCTAAAAGATGCCCCCATCAGGAAAATCAAGAGGAAAGGGATGTCATCACATTATTTATCAGGCAACACTATGGATTTAGATATTTCTTACCGTTAATTTTTTCTCAGATAAAATAGATTTTAAGTTTCAAACTTTACTTTAATCCCTTGAATGAGAATATTCCAGAAACTGGATAACAACATAGATTATATGATCTTTAGCTTTTATAGCATGGTAATACTAAAACACCATTTTGACCCTAAGGAAATACACAGCCCAATAAAAGGGTCAGATTTCCACACAGCACCAAGAGGCCCAGTGGAAGCCAGGATGACCTTGGCTTGACCCCCAGCTCTGGCAGTTACATGCTGCTGAACTCACATCTCTATTTCCTCACCTATAAAACAGACACATAAGTAAACCTCAACAGTTATAATGAGAATTGCAAGGGTAATGTTTGTAGCTTAATCCAGGTGTTCTATATATGCTAGACTCCTTCTCTTTGGCCCTTCCTCATTAAAAAAAAAAAAAAAAAAAAATCTACACTGCTTTCTTAAACAAGATATACATAACAAATTATTTTTCCTTGATTTCTGCCAGCCAAGTGGTTGTAATACATTATTTTATAACATATAACCATAAAAGGCTTTGTTTACATTTAAAAAAAACTTCTACTCTTATAGAATACACAAAATTTTTGTTTTCATCACTTACAGAAAAAAGTTTTTTCCACTATATTTGTTCTTTTCCTTGTTTTAATGATATTATAAACAGTAACCAAATAGATGCATATTTATTTGAAAAAATACACAAAAAAGTACAAAGAAGAAAATCAAAATCACCATAATCCTCTCACTGAGAGATAATTACTGCTAATTTGGGGGGCTTTATTTTCATTCTATGTATTTGAAGGGGATAATTGCCTGTGTGCTGCTTTGTAACCTTTTTACATTTATTAATATTTTATGAACATTCTGAATGCCCAAATAGTCTTAAATAGTCTACATAATATATAATATAAAGATCATTTTAGTGACTGCATATTATTTTATCTCATGGATATACCATAAATTATTTAATCAAAGCCATATTGTTAAACATTTAGGGTTGTTGTTGATTTTCAGCAAGCTTGATCTAATGAACCACCATGTGCTCATCACCCAGCCTCAATAGCTGTCCACTCATGGTCATTCTTATTTCATCTATACTCTCCCCTATCCCTTTAAAGGATAAGAACTTTTTAAAAACATAATCACAGTACTATTATCATACCTCAGAAAATTTACAATAATTCTTTTGTATCATCAAATATCCAACCAGTGCTTCCCTCCCCCTTCCTCTTCACCTCCCTTTCCCCTCCCTCCTCACCTCCCTTTCCCCTCCCTCCTCCTCCAAATTGATCAGCATCCAATAAGATCCATACACTATAAACAGTCAGTGTCTCTTTTAATCAAGAGATTACTCTGCACCTCTCTTTTTATTCCCTTGCAACCTATGTGTTGGGGAAAATAAGAAAAAGAAAAAATAGTTCACTGGATCTTTGGTATTTCTCACGTCCTGGATTTGCTGATTGCACCATCATTTGTATCATTTAATGTGTTCTTCTATTGACTGTATTTCCTAGAAATAGGCACTTAGATCTAGAATTTTGCTCAGATTCAGGTTCCATGTTTTGGCAATATTTCATAGGCAGTATTTTATGATGCCCTCGAGTGGTACATAATATTGGATTGTCTGTCTTTTTCTGATGTTAGTAGATCCAGTACTGATCTACTAATTAGTTTTATAAAATGGTGATATTCTAATGATAACAGTTTTGCTAATACGGATAACATGCAATAGCTAAAATCTTATAGTTAAATTTTTGTTAAGATTTATGTGCACGTTTATATTTAAGAAAAATTCCTAAAAATTAAATATCTGAATCAAAGTAAATTTACATTTTATTTTTTTTAAGATTTTATTTATTTATTTGAGAGAGAGAGAGAGAGCATAAGAGGGGGGAGGGTCAGAGGGAGAAGCAAGACTCCCCATCGAGCAGGGAGCCCAATGCGGGACTCGATCCCGGGACCCCAGGATCATAACCAACTGAGCCACACAGGCACCCTGTAAATTTACATTTTAAAACTTACATTCCCATATCACCTAACTGCCCTCCAGGAACATTATACTAACTTGCATCTCAATGTTGGGTTTCTATTGTCTTAAACATTTATGTTAATTTGTTTGCCAAGAGTGAGAAACTCACTGTAGTTTAGTTTGCAGTATTTTGCTTACCAGAAGATATGGCATGTTTTCCTTAAATTTAAATTTTTATTTCTTCTTTTGTGAATTGTCAGCTCTTGTTCTTTGACTATTTTTCTTTTATGTGTCCATCTTTTCTTTTTTCTTTTTTTCTCCCTGGCTTCTCTGATATACTTTGTTAAGTATTATGGAAATGTGGTATCTGATGAGTAGTAGCACTATTGTAATATATAAAGACACCATGTACCTGTAACATCCAATTCTTCTCCATGCTGTGTTTGACCAGCCAAACACTTTATGCAAGATCCTCATCAGAAATTGCAAAGCAGACATCTGCAAAACAAGCTTAACATGACTGACATACTATTTTAGGAATGGTATTTTAATTCATTACAATGAGGGACTGAGGTAACTGGCCTCGTCTACCATTGTTCTCAGTAAATGATTTTCATTTCATGTTTGTTTTCTTCTTATAATTTAAACATTATGCCAATTCATTTTCCAATAGCATTATGCTTAAGGAACACAGACACTAGTATACTAAATAGAGGAGGTCCTACAAAAATTCCTGTACCCCATATAAAAATTATAGATTCATTTATCTCCTGTCCTGGCTTTGCAAGTATTCTTCACCCTCCTACAAAGAATGAAAAGCAGTAAGTACTTTTATTATGATGCATTTAAAAGGTAATAAGGAAGGGTGCCTGGGTAGCTCATTGGTAAAGCTTCCGACTCTTGGTTATCGGCTCAGGTCATGATCTCAGAGTCGTGAGATCAAGCTCCGAGTCAGGCTCTGCGCTCAGCAGAGTCTGCTAAAGATTATCTCTCTCCTTCTCCCTTTGCCCCTCACCCCCACCCTCTCTTTCTCTCTCTCTAAAATAAATCTTTAAAAAAAATAAATAAAAGGTAATAAGGAACCCATCACAGCAGAATCACTATAAAGGTTGACTATTGTCACTTAAGAGTTCTATACCTACACATGCCACATGTCATAGAACAGGCTTTAATGCTGGAAGCCGTCATGCACATTCAGTCCAATTTTTTTTAAGATATTTCTCTGAAAAGTGGAGTTACCAATAATTGAAAGTCCAGGACTGACACATTAGAATTTATGTCATCTAAGCCCAAATCTACAATAAAAAACAGTAATAATATTTAGGAGAGGTAAAATGTTAAGTCTCTTTGGTGGGGAAAATACTTAAAACTGAATGAGTTAGCAAAAAGGTAATTTAGGTCTTTGCCACATCAGCATTCAGATTTGTGCATTCAGACCATGCAAATAGAATGATTAGTGCTCAAGTCACTTTGTTGCAAGTGGTTACTAAAGTATGGTTTTCCGATTTCAAGCATACATAATGTATAATGGAGATAACACAGCAACTTACAAAGAATGGAAAAGGAAGGAAAGAGGGAGAGAAGGAAAGAAGGAAGGGAAGGACAGAGAGAGAAAGGGAAGAAGGAAAGACAACTTTCTAAAAAAATATTTTTTCATTTCAGAGAAAACCATCTTTTTTAATGATTTTTAAATGAACACAATCCTCCTTTCACTAAACTTGGCCCCGTAACCATCTTTTCAGTTAAACTCCAGACAAGTCCATCTTAGAATTTTAAGATAATACCCTTATAGTGTTTAAATGACCCAAATATCCCACATTAATTTCCTTAATAGATTACAGATGGGCACAACTGAAAACGTAGTCAAAATTCTAAATTATTTCAAGGAAGAAAGCAAAAAAATTGCACCTCATTAGAAATGAAAAATCTTCCTCGGGGATGGTTATTTTGAATAATGTCTATCAAAAGCTGCATGGAAGTCGTAACTGTGTGGCCTGAGCATTGTTCAAGCTTGCTGAACTCTATAAGAGATGGAGTAGGCCTCCCTCATAGAGCTCCTTTGAAGATTAAATAAAGTAATGCATACAGACCCTTCATACAGTGGCTGACTGCAATGTGCTCAGTGAACATTAGTTATTGCTGTCATCATCATGATGATCACCATTATATCATCAACGTGTCTGGAAATTTTTACATCAAAATACATGACCTATAGAAAAAATTCTGCTTATCTGGCAAGGGTGCC
Organism: Halichoerus grypus; assembly: GCF_964656455.1. Classification (NCBI taxonomy): domain Eukaryota; kingdom Metazoa; phylum Chordata; class Mammalia; order Carnivora; family Phocidae; genus Halichoerus; species Halichoerus grypus. The sequence continues at coordinate 62,119,729 of NC_135721.1, read as the reverse complement.
TTATTATACACTATATCTGTGTTAAAAGAAGTGTCTTAATAGTAGCCGTATAGTGAAATCAGTAGTTCCCAGTGGTGGGGGGAAGGGTGTGTTGTCTCCCCCAGGAAATATTTGTCAGTGTCTGGAGACATTTTTGTTTGTCGAAAGGCAGTGGTTGGCTGTTGCATAAGTGTTTCTACTGGCATCTAGTGGGTAGAGGCTAGGGATGCCGCTAACCATGTTACTACCGTGCACCAGACAGCCCCGAACAATGGAGAACTATGGAGCCCAGACATCAACAGGACTGAGGGTGAAAACTATGCAGTGAAGTCAACATATTCTGAATAAACACATCTAAAAAGAAATACTCGGGTCTTTGCCAAAACAAAATTTTCGAATTCTCCCATGTATTTTTCTAATTTATATTTAACTGCAATAGGATTCAGAAACAATTTAAACAAATTCACTTGAGGAAATAGGACGGACGAGACCCACTTTCTCAAAAAGCTTCGTTTCATAACCGGAGTTTCAGTGCCCACTTAAAGAGCCACGAATTTATCATTCTTTTCTTGTATGCTCTAGTAGTTTATTTATACCTTTTGAGGAAATTCTTAAGAAGCACTAGCAATTTCTTACATTTGATGTTGTAATGTCTAGAATGTATATTTTTATCTTAATGATTTCAGTAGGAGAAAAAGTACATGTTAGCCATATGGAAAAGACAATGCGGTTTAGTAATTAAAACTGAAAAGGTAAAGAACTATGCAGTAATTAGAACACTGATTAATCAGCTGATAATTTTATCTTGATTAATGCTGCTGGTTTCTCTTCTTATTGACCTAGGAAAGGTAGGTTTAGACCAATTAAATATAAATTATTCTCCTTTTTTTACATTCTGGGCAGCTTCCAGTATTCTAAGTCATACTACATTTAAGAAGTACTATCGAAATGCTTTTACTAAATTGGGCAGCTCAACAAAAGATAGAATTAGGTTTATGTTCCAAATATGCTCATGCTTTTATCTAAGGCTAAATTACACAGAACTGTTTTATTTCAATATTATCCGAGGAATATTAAAATTGAGTAAATTGCTATTTAAAAAAAAAACCCTCTGATAACATTCAAACAGTTAAAAAACGACTAGATTTTACTAAGTATCATTCATTTTACTAAGTATAACATGAGAAATCAGAATTACTGAAGTTAAAGAATATAACTAGTTCTACATATAGGGCCTCACTTCTTGGAACCCTGTGGCTATGTTAGTTAACAGAACAAATCATTCTAGTATTAAGGAGACACAATCACTAATTCTTAGCCAATCAGTTTTCTTTTTTTTTTCATTTTTTTGACTTTGAAATATAATTGATATACAGCATTGTGTAAACTTAAGGTATACAACATGATGATTTTATATATGCATATACTGCAAAATGATTACCACAATAAGGTTAGTTAACACATCCCTCACCTCACATATTTACCAATTTGTATGTGTGGTGAGAACTTTTAAGATCTATTCTCTAGCAAATTTCAAGTTCACAATATAATATTGTTAATTATAGTCTCCATGCTGTATATTAGATCCCCAAACTTATTTGTTGTATAATTAGAAGTTTATATTCTTTTACCACCTTCACCTTTTCCCACCCTAACTCCCCAGCAGCAACCAGAAATCTACTCTCTGTTTCTATGAGTTCAGTTTATAAGATGCCACGTATAAGTAAGATCAGACAGTATTTATCTTTCTCTGTCTGGCTGTTTTCACTTAGCATAATGCCTTCAAGATCCATCCATGTTGTTGCAAATGGCATCATTTCCCCTTTTTTCCCCCTATGGGTGAATAATACGGCAGTGAACGTGGGGGTGTCATGGTGATACAGTGATTGCATTTTCTTTTGATATATACCCATAAGTGGGATTGCTGGATCATAGGGTAGTTCTATTTTTAACTTCTTGAGGAACCTCCATACTGTTTTCCAGAGTGGCTGCACCAATTTACATTCCCACCAACAATGCACAAGGGTTCCCTTTCTTCACATCCTTGCCAACACTTGTTATCTCTTGTCTTTTTTTTTTTAATTTTATTTATTTATTTGAGAGAGAGAGAGAGAGAGCACAAACAGGGAGGAGAGGGAGAAGCAACCTCCCTACTGAACAGGGAGCCTGACCTAAGGCTCAATCCCAGGACCCTGGGATCCAGGCCTAAGCCAAAGGCAGACGCTTAACTGCTAACCGACTGAGCCACCCAGGTGCTCCTCTTATCTTTTTGACAATAGCCATTCTAACAAGTGTCAGGTGATTATCTCATTGTGGTTTTGATTTGCATTTCCTTGATGGTTAATGATGTTGAGCACTTTTTCATGAAACTGTTGGTCATTAATATATCCTTTTTAGAAAAATGTCTGTTCAGGTCCTTTGACCATTTTTAAATAGGATTATGTTTTTGTTTTTGAGTTGTAAGAGTTCCTTACGTATTTTGGATATTGACCTCTATCAGTACATGGTTTTGCAAATATTTTCTCCCATTCCGTAGGCTGCCTTTCATTTTGTTCATCATTTCTTTTGCTGTGCAGAAGCTTTTTAGTTAGATGTAGACCCACTTGTTTTTTAGTAGCATCACCTACTCCAGCGATTTTTCCTCCACTTGTTCATATTTGTTTTTGTTGCATTGCTTTTGGTGTCATATCCAAAAAAATAATTGCCAAGACCCATGTCAAGGAGTGTTTTCCCTGTGTTTTCTTCTAGGGGTTTCAGAGTTTGCCGATGAGTTTTCCAAAGGATATCCCAAAAAATAAATAGAGAGGAAAACTTTTTAAGCTTCCTGAATTCCACAGGAAGGGCATCGGTAGGGCTCATATTTTAAAATCCTAAAAAAAAAAAAAAAAAATAGCCAGAAGGACTAAATGAAAATGATTTAAAAAGAGTAAAATCTTCCTTTTTTACAATTACAATGATTAAACTCAAGTGATGGAGAAATGTTGAAGAAGCCCAGCATTTAATATTCTCTACCTCTCTAAAATATTTGAAATACTCATGGTCAGACAACAAAGGTAAACTAAAAACTCTCCAATTCGAAATTCAGTATTTTTCTACATCTAAAAAGATCAAGTTATATATAGTAGCTTACTCAATGTCCAAGTTAGTCAAATAATTCTAAAGTTGTTGATTAGATAATGTTCATTTAAAAATATTTATTGAATCTCCTCACCTAGAACTACCATCACCAGCACCAATACTCACAATTTATTATGTACTTAATATATATTATGTTTTAAAAAAGATTGTTTCACTTAATTCTCACTACCCTATGGAGGAGGCACCCTTATTCCCATTTACTATTAAAGGAACTAAACGTTACAGAAGTGAACCAATTTGTCTGCAAGTGCACAGCTAGGAAGGGGTAATTTGCAAGTTTCGATGGGACACATAAAAGTGAATAAGACAAACCATGTGCGTGATTACACATCTAATAGGGTAAAGCAGATATGTAATAACTGCACCTCTAACTATGGTAACTATATTTACTTATCATATCTAGCCAGAACTAGAAATTAAAGTCACCGTTTCAGATGAGCATTTTACAAATTGTTTTTCTGCCATAGACTGTTTTGATCTCCTTATAATACTACAAAACCACATAGTCTCAAAAGAATATGAAAATCGACTACATTTAACCAAAGTAGATAGAAACCAGGACAGACTAGAAATGTTAAAGGGGAAAAACAACCATAATTCCTTTAATCTCATCTATAAGATGTTCATTATTGTGTCCCATAATATAAAAGATATAACAAATATTCTGCCCTGACCTTGGGTATCTTATCATCTTACTGGGAAAATAGTTCTGAATTCTCTGAACTAGATGTAGAACACCATTAAGTGAAATCTATTAAAACACCACATTGACTATTATTGCAGCCTGTGGTTTTCTGGATCTTGTCCTCATCTTCTAATGTGGGATCCAATCTCATTTATCTAGAAGGTCTTGATAGAGTAATTTGTGGAAAATCAACCTCCTTCACCTTTTCCTGCTCTCTGCCTGTCCCATGTATGTTTCTGGTCCTGCAGTCTCCAGCCCCGCTGCTGAAATTCTAAAGGTGGCAAAGGTCCCAGCCTTCTATAGATGAATGTTTTTCTAGGCTACAGTCTGAGGAGATGTGAAGGCAGGGCTATGGGTATTCATAATCTGAGAAAACCGTGTGTGTGTGTTCAAGGCATAGGAAAATGGTTATAATAAAAACAGCCACTCCCCAAAAAAGCCAAAAAACAAAAACAGCATCACCTAACATGATTTGAGCATTTGCTATGAGCCAGGCACTGTGACAAAGGTTGATATTCATTGCATTATTAATCCTCAAATAGTCCAGTGAGTTAGGGTTCATTTTAGCCTCATTTCATGGATGAAGACTGAGTCACAGAAGAGTGAAAAAGTAGAATGCAGGACATATGGGAACTGGAATCAGGGAGTCGGACTCTACTGTCCTGGTTCTGATTTTTGGTTATTTGGACTCCGGAATTCAGCAACATAAATTCCATATGAGAAGACAGAATGACTTATCCATTTTATAGGTAAGCGTATATTCAATAGGCATATCTTTCTGACGAGTGGTGGTTTAAACAAGTGACCTATTTAATGTTTGATATGTTTTGCTGCCTGTAAGTATATAAAATGCAACCAGGTGCCCAGCGAGATTTCATAGTCACTGTTAATGACAGGGAGGCTGATATAGGAAATGCCTGCTCAATTAAATGCTTAAGTATGAGATGATTTTAATAATGATTTCTTGGATTTTTCTCCCATTTAAAAATCTACCTACTCAATAAGTCTAATATACTTAGCCTCTTGCCAACCTCTGTTCAAGTTGCTATGTTTTATACTAATGTTTTGTTCATTCACTCGTTTGATAAGGCCTCCTAGATAGAAGATACAGAAGTAAATGAAGTAGTCCTTATGGACTTTACATCTCATTACCTGGAATAAAAATTAAAATTGTAGTGGAAAAGCAAGGGCATTACACTTGTTAGTCCCCTATAGAAGTCAGGGAGTTGATGTTTCAGCAGAAATACATAAACAGGATTTCAACTTCAGACAGTTACTGAAACTTGAATTAACTCTAATAGTTGCATGCAACATGTGTATAGCACTTAGTAATTAACTAAATACTTATTTTGTCCCTCACAATATTCCTGTAAGTTACATCAAACTGCTATTCCTGTGTTACAAGGGAGAAAAACTGTGGCTCGAAGAAATTAAGTTTCTTGCCTAAGCATGTTGAATCAGCACTGAAGCTAAGACAGAAAATTTAAGCTGTGGTGGAAAACCAAACAAATAAAATACTAACAAAACTACAAACACACACACACAAGATTATACCATAAAGAACTAGGTAAACAAAGCTCATGTATTCTACAAATATTTATTTCTGTCTACTAGGTGGGCCACATGGCATATGTAGCCCTTTATGTGGGCCTTGATGATTGAGTAAACTTTCAAACAAATATAGGAAGAGGACTTATGGAGGCAAAACACTGTTAGAACACTGCAAACCAAGACAAGATGTGAAACCATGGAACTATCTGGTATGTTTAGGGAATTATAACTGTTGAGGGCAACTGAAGCATAGGGTCAGTAAGGAGGATGTGTTAAATGAAAGTGGGGACCATACACTGAAGGATCTATTGGCACTGGGAAATAAATATATACCTAATTGGCTATACCATCAAAGGTTTTAAATGGGAGTAGGGAATGTTGTGTAATATGAATAATGTTGTACGAAATTAACACTATCAGCAGGAGGAAGAAAAGATTGGCAAGGTAAAAGTTCTACAATTTGCTTATCTCCTCTCAACCTCGTGTGTGTGTGTGTGTGTGTGTGTGTGTGTGTGTGTGTGTGTGTGTGAAGAACAGATAATAATTCAATATGGGTAGAGGACAGAGAACTAAAAGGCAAATGTAGGAAGAGGAGACCGGACAGGTAGATTAGGTCAAGATTCTATAGGGCCTTGACTGCTAATAATTTAACCATTTTTTTGTAGGCAGGGTTTATGGCATTTATGATCAAATATATGTTATTTGCCCATTTATATTTCCCTCAGTACCTAGCATTGGATCATTGGATTGTGTATATGGAGAACAAAGAGCAAATGTTTTTCTTAATTAATAGATGTAATTTATTAATTAAATGTTAACTTATTAATTTAGTCTGCATAAGACTAAATCTAGTGAAAAGCAATGAAAATAGGGATTTCTCTGGAAACATAATGTGTGCATGTCTAGAAAAAAATAACTTTCATCCTCTACTAAATCAGACAATAAAAAAGATAGATTTTAAAGGAAAATGGATGGTGGAGCACCTATAACTATAATCTATGAAACTTAGAATACAATAATAACAAGAAAAGAATCCTAATTTTTAAAATACTTGCATAGTTTAAAAGACATATTAAGTACTTAATAAAGACACACTATGATAAATATGGGACTTTACTTTTAGATAATGATGGATAAAAGTAGCATGGTTGAAAGGAATGTAAGGAGAGGTTGCTGAATTATGTGAAAAAGAACAAAATGAGCACAGGAAAATTGCTCAGTTAGTTCATCCAAGACAGAGCACATAGTCAAACTGAGCCTAGGAGACAGCTTGCAGCGAATGGGCACCATAGACTAGTACTCCTTTCTTCCATGTCTAACATGCTCTGCTATGTTAATGTGTTGAGTCTAAATGTTATTACTTGCTGGCACAAAATATTAATTGCACATGAGCCCACATAATTTCCATTCTAAACAGATATCATTCCATATTTACAAACTGTATAAGAGCTAATTCATGTTACAGAAACATATATATAGAAGAGACTATAATTAAAATTATTGAACCCTCTAACATCAACTAAGCAGTCCCTTTTTTCCTTTTTTAAATTAAGCATACACTGAAAAATATTTATAACATATGAATAACAGAAATGAAAAATAACTATAAAACAAGCAGCCAAGCAATCACCACCCAATTTCAAAGTAGCATTATTGATATTTTTGAACCCACCTCCTGATCACATCGTCAATGACCCACACTCAGAGGTAACCACCATCCTGAATTTAGTCTGTATCATTCCCTTACCTTATTTATATTTTATCCTAAATATTTTGTTGTTTGATTCTGCATGTTATGTTTTGTTTTATTAATGAGATCACATTGGACATAATCTATGCCTTGTTTTTTTCATTCAGTATTATACTTTTTAGATTTAATTATTATGCATGTAGTTGTAGCATATTCATTTGCACTACTGTATAATATTGCATTTCATGAATCTATCAAAACTCATTTATTCATTCTACTGTCAATGGATATCTGGGATATTTTCCATGTTTTTTGCTATTTTATTAAACAAGATATCTATGCATTATATCTTCTACCTGTCTCCAGGATAAACAGTAGGTACATAGTGGTTGATTGTGGGGAATTTGCATGTTCTACTTTATTACACAATACAGATTGATTCCTTAAGTGATTCTAATACTGTCATTCCCAAATACATTGTATGAAAGTTCCCACTGCTCTACATTCCTACCAACACGAGACACTGTGACTTTTTTAACTTCTACCAACCTGCTAACTGGGAATGTCCTTGTCCTTTCAATATCTATTTTCATGATTGCTAATGAAGTCAAACACCTTTCTTTTGTTTACTTGCTAGCCATACATCCTTTTATGTGAAGTACACATTCAAGGTGTTTGTCCATCTCTTCTTTGGCATTATTTGCCTTTTACATATAAATTTGTAGAATATATTTGTGTATTACAGATTCAAATCCTTTGCCAGTGCATATATATGTTATTACATTCTTCCCAGTTGTAGCCTATTTTCACTTAGTGATGTCTAGTCATAAACAAATATTTGTAATTTCTATGAAGTCAAATTTGCCTTTGTAATTTGCTAATTCTGTGTTTTCATTAAGAGAGCTTTCCTAAGCCAACGGCATAAATATATTCTCCTATATTATCTTCTAAAAATTAGAACTTGCCTTTCACATGTAAGGTTTGTAATGCATGGAATTGCCTTTTTTATATAGTGCAACACAGGGAGTGATGTAAGGAAAGGGTTTCATTTTTTTCCCATGTTGACAAGGAATTGTCTTGCAACAACTCCTACAGTCAATACTTTCCACCACTGATTGGTGGTGCCAGTGCTGCCTTAAAGGAACTGAGAGTCTCCTTCTGGCCTCTCTTTTCTGTTCCACTGCTCAATTGGCTAAACCTATAAAAATACCATACATCTTAATTACTGTAACTATAATACAAACTAGTATCATGTAGGGCATGTCCTCCAAACTTCTTCTTCCTTGGTTCTTCTTACCCATTGCTCTTCATACACATTTTAAATCACATTATCCAGGTCCGTATCAAAAAATGGAAGAGGAGGAGGAGAAGGAAGAGGAGGGGAGGAGTAGGAGGAGGATGGTGGTGGTGGAGGAGGAGAAGAGGAGGAGGAGGAAGAGGAAGGAGAAGAGGAAGAAGAGGAAGAAATGAAGGAAGAGGAGAACAGGAGGAGGAGGAGGAGGAGGAGGAGAAGAAAAAAAAGGAAGAAGAGGAAAAAGCTTTCAATATGTCACCATCAAATATGATGTTTTTTGTTTTGCTTTGTGGTTGTGGTTGGTTTTTTTTTTTTTTCTTTTTTTGGCAGAGACTCTAACTGGTTAAGAAATTTCCTTTATACATAATTCAATTCTGCTAATACTTTAAGTTTTTAAGTCTAATTTTATGGTGAAATTGGGTCTATAATTGCCCTTTTTTATACATCTTTGTCTCGAAAATATAAGTTGGGGTGTTGAGTCCTTTTTGCTCTCATCTGAAAGAATTTTATAAGATTGGAATCTTCAGTAACTTAAAACTTTGGTAAGAAATTCCAGTAAAATTGTATGGTAATGATGATTTTTGAGAAGATTAACTACTGATACAATTTTAATGGATATAGAGCATTCATATGTTGTATTTCTTTTTTTACTCTGTTTTGGTAATTTACATTAGGTATTTGCCCTTTCGTGTGGTCTCAAATTTGGCTACATAGAGGTATTCATAATGTCCTTTTATTATCTTTTTAAATCCTGATGAGTTTTCATTCTCTCAGCATTCCTAATACTATTTTTTTTTTTTTTTTGCCCTCTTTCATTGTTTTCAGAGGGCCATTGATTTCATTGGTCTTTTCAAAGAACCAACTTAAGTTTTATTGATTTTCCCTATTTCTTCTTTTAGTATTTTATTAATTAGACCTCTTATGTGTTATTTCCTTGCTCTTAATATCCCTGGACTTATTTTCAGCTCTTTTTCTAATTGTTTAATTAGACATTGAGACTTGATCAAATGTGGTAACTTTTCCATATATCTTCCAGTTATTGAGTATGGTATTCTCTCTATATTTCCTCCATAAAAGTTGTTCACTGGATTGTTCAGTTCTGTCCGATCTGTGAATTCCTCAAGAGATGTTTTCAAATCTCCCAATATGTTGGTGTACATAACCAAATTTTTTCTTGTAGTTCTACCAATTTTTGCTTTGTATATTTTGAAGTCATAGTTTTAGACACATAAAGTTTAGAATGTCTATATCTTCCTAATTAAGGGAAACTTTCATCAATGTCTTGATCTACTTCATATCTATGTCTTTAAGGCAAAAAGCCTTAAATCTCTTTATCTTATACTACTACGTCTAGACCAGATTTCTTTAATGTTTGCCTCGTACATCTTTTTCCATCTTATAACTTAAGTTTTTGTGTTCATTTGTTTAAGGCTGAAATCTGTTTTGTCTTTTTTTTTAATTCATTCTATCTTCCTAATGAGTTAATCCATTTTGTCTTTTAAAAAGTTTGCTCATCTATATTGAGTATAATTATATATTTACTTTTTTAGTTGGTGCTTTCTATTTATCCTTTTCTGTTCTTTTTTTTATTCATTTGACTTTTATATTGAGTTTTGTATTGATTGATATTTCTTTCATTATAACTTTCCATATAATTTGAGATCTATATACACATTTTATCTGTTAGTGATTGCCTCATTGATTTTAATAAGCATAACTTAACCTAAAACCTGAAGATAATCAGTCCTCTTAAACTCCAATCACCTCCTCCAGACAAAGACTATTTTGGTGATTGTATTTTGGTTAATTAGATCTTCAAATTAGACTTAGATAGTCAATGTTTAGATTTTTCCACAAACTTTCTCTGTCTCAATCTCTTTCTCTCTCTATCTTAGACTTTCTAAATGGGATTGACCTCCTTTCTAAAGGACCTATTTTAGAATTCCTTTTGGAAAGAGACTGTTGGTGATAAACTCTCTGTCTCATTTTTCAGGAATTTTCTTCATGTTGCCTTGTTTTTGAAGGAGAGTTTTTGGATGTGTAATTGTAGGTGGGCAGTTATTTTCTGTATGCTATTTAAAAACACAATCCCATAGTTTCTGTCATCTTCCATTACTGATTGCAATGTCCACTTAGTCTAATCATCTTTTCTTCATGTGTAAACTGCTTTTACTCACTGAGTGGCTTTTTATATATTTTCTGTGCTTCAGTGTTCTGCAGACTCTAGGTTCGAGGTTTCTAGGTTTGGATTTATTTTTACTTATCCTTTGAGACTTCTGTATCTGGAAATGAACGGTTCTCCATCAGTTCTGGAAATTCCTATCCATTATTTCTCTAAGCAGTGCCTCCTTTACATTCTATTTTTCCCTTCTAGGAATCTAGTGAGATAATAGGTGGTGCTTTTTCCTTACAACGTATCTTTCAACCTACCTTCTTCTATATTTGTTATCCTTTTATTTACCTTTCTGTGCTGTTTTCTGGATGATTTCTTCAGATATCCCAGTTCTCTGATACTCCTTTTAACTCTATATAATTTGCTATTTAACCCATCTTTTGAAATATTTTCAAACTGTGAATAATATATTGTCAGATTTTTCAAATCTGCTTGATCTTTCCATAGTTCTTATTCACATTTTCCTACCCAGCTTTTAAACATATTTGTATTTTATATTTGTATAATGTTTTATTTCTATTTTAGATTTGTATAAATTTACTACCTGAAATCTTTTCAGGTTTAATATTGCCGTGCCTTATTTCTACTGGCTGTCATGGTGATCTATTTCCTTGTATGTATGCACAAGTTTTCATTTTTGATTATTCAGTCTCCTCCTTTGTAACTTGATCTTTGAAAATTCTTTGAGGCCTGAAAGTAATTGAGGTTGAAACTAATTTCCTTCAAAGTGTACTACTGTTTATCTCCATGAAGTCCCAGACCATTAAGTGAGGTCCTAGTTTAAAATAAATTGTTTGCATGAGGTATTTCTATTTGCTTGCTTTGTTTTCATTTTTCCACAAAGGATATATTAATTTGGATTCAAACAAGGCTGGCTTGTGTTACGAAGTCTCAGAGATGTTCCTCCAACCTTCTCCACCTACCACTAAAGTTTGTATAGGAAATTCCTCCTCTTTGTGGAAGTTTATTTCCAGTTTACTCTTAAACTAAAAGAGCAGCCAAAATCATGCACCAGGCTCCTAAAACACCTCCTGCTTTATGCAGGCAGTAAATTTGTTTCAAGTCCTGTGTACCTTGCACAGATATCAAAACCAAAGATCAAGATCATTTGTTCTACAAAGGCCTGCCAGGCAAAAGTCAGTTGTAGTACTGGCTTACCCGTCTGGATTCCCACCATCACAGTATTTTTGAATTCTGAGGAAACCAAAAATTCGTGGTAGCTCTGTAATATAATTTAAAAGTTTTATTTTACCTTTCAATCAAAATGTTTTCACTGGAAGTGTGGTTCAAGGTATATCTCTTCTGCATGTTACCAGAAAGATGGTCAAGATTCTCTTTTCTCCCCATTGGTTTATACGATAAAGACCCCAAGTATCTGTCAGGTGAATAATGGTTAATGAGTGAAGAAGTGGATGGTTCAATAATCAGCTCCTCTATGCCATCCCTCTATACTCAGGGTTGGCAAACTTTTTCTGTAAAGGGCCAGACAGCAAATATTTTAGACTTTGCTAAAAAGTCTAAAGGTCTCTATCTCAATTATTCAACTCTGCCTTTTTAGTGTAAGAACAGCCACAGAAAATACCTAAATGAATGAGTATGGCTGTGTTCCAAAAAAGAAGAAGAGAAAGAAAAGAAAAAAAAGAAATCAATTTATCTGTGCATTGTCTAAATAAGTAGTGGTGAACTCCCCCTGGCACAGGAAAAACTCCATTTATCTAAGCACAGGAGAAATGTCTTGAGAAATAAAATAAGTATAATGAACATTTCTCTGAAGTAGACAGACATGGTGAATCTCCACATTGTACACCAACTTCCTAGGAAACCAAAGAATCTGAGAAGACACATCCATCTTCCCCAGCTGCCCTCTGAGAGCTCACATTCCAAGAAACTATACAGTAATCTCTCATCTGTGGTAAAGTTTGCACTGGGACCTGTATGTCATCAGATATATTGTATAGTTTTGTTTTGTTTTTTTCAAAGAAAAGAACATACATTGTAGTATTCGAGAAAGAGTGTGAATTATATTACTTGGGATTGGCTATAATGTATGCCCTTGAACTGGGCAATACTTAAGTGGTTTCCAGATGGCAAAATTGAGATTAAAAGGGTTGCTCACTTGAAAATGACCCTTTTTGGTGCTCCACAAAATAGAACCTTATAAATTTAACACAAAATGTCTTTCTCAGAGGTGAGGCATCCTGTGGAGTCATGCTTTAACAGTTTGATCATTAACCTAGCTTGAGCCTTTAAAAAATTTTCATTATAAATTGTAAAACATAAGACTCAAAATTTATAAACTACAATTTTCTTTAATATCAAAGATCACAAATAATACCAACAACTTATTTTCATGGACGGCCAAAAAAAAAAAAAACACCAAACATGACAAAAATATACAGAAGGATTATGTTACCTTTGCAGCTAATATTCTAGGAGAATAAATGCTCAAAGTATTGGTTAGGGACATCTGTTCTTTTAGACATGTTGGTCAACTTTTCTCTGGACTCCATATGATATTTGCTAGTTTGAGGAAAGAAAAATATAAACCACTATTCTAATGCAGTCATACTCAAAGATATTTCAAAATAGTTCAATATTTTATATCAAATATATATCTGTATCGGAGTCCCTAAACTGGGCAGAAATGGAGTCGAGCATTTTTTGGCAAAATCTGGGCTAGCAGCTGAACACTTTATTTGAGGTTTCCCTGCTTCTCTCCAAATAGCAGTAGTCTTGGTAGTGCGTATGGCACATAAAAGCACAAAGACCTAAGGCACCATGCTTCTCTCTCTAGATCTAGACAGCCCACCCACTTATTATATATGTCATTAACATCCAGTTCTTGAAGGCTTCTACAGTTCATAACATTTAAGACTTCATAGGCTCACCAAAAATTTTTAAAAGGTAAATTAAAAAAAAAAAAGATGTAACTATGGATATAGTGATAAAGATGATATTATTACATTATTGTGTAATAGTGTTATTATGATGACATGATTTAATGATATGCTATTTTATTTTTTATTCCACATTTTCTACATGGAACATGATTTATTGTTATAATCAGGGAAAAAACACATGTGCACAGTGACTAAAAGTCAGTCTTTAATGTCTAACTTTTGTCTTCAGTCTACCCAGTGTGGCTCTGGCATGTGCTCTTGCCTTCATGGGCATTGGCCATCTGTTGAATGACCCATCCCCACCCTTAACCTCCAGCTCCAGCTCCTGCCATCATTCTGGTCACCCCTTGCTTTTCAGCACAAATCCCTGATCTAACTCACCAGGTTCTTTTGGATGTGTTGTGTTACCAACCCCATGTCCACAGTTCCAGAAAAGGTCAGTTCTAACCTTATACTCATTTCCTTTTTTTTTTTTTTTAAGATTTTATTTATTTATTTGACAGAGAGCAACACAGCGAGAGAGGAAACACAAGCAAGGGGAATGGGAGAGGGAGAAACAGGCTTCCTGCTGAGCAGGGAGCCCGATGTGGGGCTCCATCCCAGGACCCTGGGATCATGACCTGAGCCGAAGGCAGACGCTTAACTACTGAGCCACCCAGGTGCCCCCATTTCCTTCTTTGAAGGGAAGCCAAGATAAGGGGTGCTTAGGCATGGTTAGTTCTATTTCTTGCTAACTCCCATCAGGGGAAGTGGATCAGTAGCAAAAAAGAAACATGGTTTAGTTCTGTAGAGCTGGTAGTGGCTCAGAATGTTTACTTTTTAACGATGGTTATCAATTTCGAACACTGGATGGCTGGGAATTTACATCCATGTAAGGCTCAGAAAATGCTTGTATGCGTTTTATGTGAACTATATCTCAATGAAGCTGAAAGAAAAAACAAGAAAAAGACCTTATTACTCAAACCATGGGCTGAGGACCAGCCCCATTACATCGGTCCCACCTGTTTCTCCAGAAAACAGCTCCCATAATCTAATCTACAAGTTATCATGATCTTTTAAGATCCAGATGGTGGACTTCACTTGATCCCCAAAAAGTGTTCAACCAATCGCTGTAACACAATTTTATGATTTCATGTGTTTTACCTATTACTTTATAGAGAACTAGAAGTATCAATACCAGATTTCTCAACCTTTGCTACTCAAGAGGAGACCGTGAACCAGCAGTGATTTCACCTGGGGACTTGACAGAAATGCAGAATCTCAGGTCCCAGGCAAAATCTACTGAATCATCATCTGTGTTTTTGAGAAGGATCCAGGCAATGAAAATGCACTGCTTTCGATGCTAGAGCATGGATACTCACACTCTTTTAAAAGTAAACACACATGGGGCTAATAACTCACAAATGTGAGTTAAACTGAGTGGAAAGAATTGTATAGTTTAGAAAAAGACCAATCCAGGCATACTGGTTATGCCTCCTCACTAGCCTATTGATTATTATAACTTTACACTGTAAATTCCCCAATAACAGGAGTCACCTTCAGTGATATGTGATTTATAATAAGAAATGTATATTTGGACTTTGTCCCCATTACTGGCACAGAGCTCCTAAAACCCATGCAATTTCCTAAATGCTGAGAACGATAGAGGTGCCTTTTGTTATGTTAATAAGGCGATTTCAGGAAAGCCCCTAGATTACCTAAGGATGGGGCTGGTCATCAGAGCAATCAACCTTGTGATAGAGGGTTGGAACTTTCAGTCCCACCCCCAACCCTGACCTCTGGGGAAGGGAGAGAAGCTGGAGGTTAAATCCTTTGTCAATGGCCAATGAGTTAATCAACCATTTCTGTGTAATAAAGCCTCCGTAAAAACCCAAAAGGACGGGGTTCAGAGAGCTTCAAGGCTGATGTGCCAATGAAGGTGCTGGGAGAAAGGCATGCCTGGAGAGGGCGTGGAAGCTCTGTGCCCTTGAGCTATGCATCTCTTCTATCAGGCTGTTTCTGAGTTATATTCTTTGGTAACAAATCGGTAATGTAGTTAGTATGTGGGTTTTCGGAGTTCTGTGAGCCGCTCTAGCAAATTTTCCATTATTTAAGACTTTTATTAATAGGTGCGTGCCCTTTGTTGACTTTAAAAAGATAAAATTGAGGGCGCCTGGGTGGCTCAGTCGTTAAGCGTCTGCCTTCGGCTCAGGTCATGATCTCAGGGTCCTGGGATGGAGCCTCACATCGGGCTCCCTGCTCAGCAGGAAGCCTACTTCTCCCTCTCCCACTCCCCCTGCTTGTGTTCCCTCTTTCACTGTGTCTCTCTCTGTCAAATAAATAAATAAAATCTTAAAAAAAAAAAAGATAAAATTGCAAACTTTTATTACAAATTTAAAATGAGTTTCTTAAAAATCTCAACTTGAGTGCTCGCTTCGGCAGCACATATACTAAAAATCTCAACTTGACCAGACATGAAATAATTTAAAAACCTTTAGAGGTGTATTGAGGAAAAAAAACAGGCTTTAAAATACAAAACCACGTTTGACATTACCGAAGAGAGGTCTTTAGGTAAAAGTAATAGAAAATGCATACTGCATAGACAATGAAGGTAGTTCTATTCATCTGATCAATGGGCAAAAAGCAAGCACTTACGGTCTTCGGCTCCAATCTTCTGTTCCTCTCTATTGCTGGAATTTCATGTTCATTTCTTCATGTTGGATGACTAAACCAGATGATGGGAGAGAAGGCAAGCCCGCATTTACTCAGTCCCGCCCTGCTCAGCCTCCGGAGGGGATGAATTCTCTAGCTGGTTGATTGGCTGCTTTCAATTACCATCTGCGTTGGTAATGAAGTGGCGGAGGTAGCGTCATTGAGGTGGCTGCTGACCTTGGGTCTCATTCCTTGATTTTTTTTCTTCCTTTCTGCACTGCGGTCCTCTCTAGGCTGTCTTTGGTTAAGAGGACCCCTGGTCTGTGAATGGTGGAATAAGTATTCTGTCCTCCTGGTCTACCATGTTCTCCCGCACCTTGTTTGTCAGCTCCCTCCATCACCTCTCCTTGTACTGGAGGGTTGGAAGACTGGTTCACACCCACTGGGTCTCCACCCTAGTAAGCCTCGCCTGCGGGAGGGCGATGCTGTTGGGCTTCGTCTTCAGGAGCATTCTCCCAGCCCTCCTTTTCCCACTCGCACTATTCTAGTCATTTTGCTGGGAAGAGCGTGGAGGACCCCTGCCACTTGGGGAGCGTCTATAATGGTTACAGTCTGCTGCATATTCTCTGCCTTGCACTGAAGCTCCACCAGGGCCTGTCACATTTGCTGCCTCCACGCCCTTTCCTCCATCAACAACGTCAAACTCCACAGTCCATCTCCTAAGCTGTGAAGGTACTTCTTTTTGGTTCTTCTTTTTGGCGGTCTGGTGTACAGATTGATCTTCCTTCATGTCATTTCTGCTGATGAAACCATAGGTTTCTTATACTGAACCAATCATCTCACTGTTCCCCAAACCTTCTGGGCAATGAGTTTCTTGTCCCCTCCAGCACGCAGCCTCGACGTGATGCCGCCTGAGCTGCAGCTCCCTGCGCTGCAGCGGGTGGTGCGGGCAGCAAGGCTGCTACGCGTTGCAGGGTTGGTGACTGGGCGGACTGCCGCAGCTGCCCTGCCTGCCACGTGGGATGGTAACTCGGCATGTGGCAGCGGTGGGCCTGTGCAGGGCCCTGTGGGGTCCGTTCTCCACTGCTGCTACCCATGAGGCTTGCCGCTCTAGCAAATTAACCTGAGGAGGAGGTTGTGGCCATCCCACCCTGAACGCGCCCCATCTCGTCTGATCTCGGGAACTTCTAATTATAGCCAATCAGTCAGAACTACGAGGAACAGCCTGGGCTTGTGACTGGGGGCTGGAGTCTGAAGGAGGGGGTTGGAACAGGGGTGGGGGTGGGGCGAGGTGGCCCACAGTCTGAGCCCTCAACCTGTGGAATCTGATGCTATTTGCGGGTAAATAATGTCAGAATTGAGTTGAATTCTCAGACACCCTGCTGGTGTCCAAGTACTGCTTGGTGTTGCGTAGGAAGCCCTCACACGTATGTTGGAATTGGATCCAGGAACCCAAATAAGACCTTCTAATCCACAGCTGTACCATATGCCCTCAATTAACTCATTCAGCATCTATCAGGCAGTTCCCCTTACTACCTTCAGCTCCTCAGATTTTTCTCATCTGATCAGTATAGATCTGCTCCTCTAAAATCAAGAGTATCATCTAGATAAATTTAACCTTCCAAATTTAAATGTTCAGGAACAAAATTTCGTCCCAAAACAAAGATCCAAGTGGGTTGCTAAGATAGGTATTAGTTACTTACTCAAACCCAGGATAATTGTATGCACAAAAAAATTCTATGCACAAAAACCATTAGCACTAAAAATAATTATGTCTAACTTCCATAAGATCTTAATATAATTCAATCCTTCCAATTCGCCCAATTTTTTTTCTAATATGCCCAATTTTTAGTACTAAAAAGAAAGTCACTGGGAAGTCATAATATAATCCTTCTACAGAATTCATTTTAATTAAAAATCAGGTGGTTCTGAGTTTTCCTTTAAGGCTCTATGCTAAAAAAATTCCATTGATCATGCTTTCCAAAATGAAAGATTCAACTATAAACTTGAAGAAAAATGGAATGGATGAATCAAAATATTCTTTCATTTTAGTTAATATAATCTGTTATCTGCTAAGGGTTCAAAATCACATCGCTTAAAAGTGGAAACTCTACAGAAAAAAACTGATAGATTTGATTAATTAGTTTTCTTAAAAATTTCTATGTTTTTAATATACATAATCTAAGGTATATTTATCCTAAATACAACATAGTTTTTATGGTTTTTTTAATTTTTTCATTTATTTTTCATTTTTTTAATTGAGTACAAACAAAACCTTTAAAAATTGATACTGAGATTAATGTCAATAGAAAATAGGTGTAAATGACATGATTAGAAATTTCACAACAGAAAAAAATGACCATAAAACAAAAAAGTTTATCATTTTAGTAATCAAAAATGCGAAGTAAAAGAATAATAAAATATTGCCAATCTATTTAACTTACATAAAATGTTAACTATATTAGATAGTGCTTGCAAGACTGAGAAATAATTACTCCAATGCATTGCTGGTGGAAAGGTAAAAGTTAAAATCTTTCTGAAGAACAGCTGGGGAACATGCAACAAAAGCCTGAAATATTTGCATACTGTAAATCCAACCTTTCAAATTTACCCTTAGAAAATAATCTGATCTGTGCAATGATGTTCAGTGATCTCTTTTGAAAAACTGTTAACAACCTAAATGCCCAGGAGGAGAGCTTGGTCAAATAAGCCATGGTATATCAACACACTGTAATATTATACAAAGATTGAATATTCTGTAGAAGAAGAAAATATAATAACCTGGGAAGAAATAAAAAAATACACTAAATGGAAAAAAGTTAAAAGCAATGTGTACACTATGATTCGTTTTAGAAAAACTACATATCAACTGCATATAACATTTATGTATGAGTGGATGGAGCTAAATTGATAGAAAGTAGAAAGGTAGATATATGGGTGGATAAATCAATAGATCAATTAATGGATAGAGGGGTATGAAAGATCACAAAGACTAGAAGAATATTCACCAAAATATTAACAATTTTGGATAATTCTGAGTGGGGTGCTAATGGGTACATAATTTTGATTTCCAGTTAAGCTGAACTTTTTTTTTTACTATGTTAAAATTTCTTTTATGACTCATCTAAAATCTGTTCTTGGTCTATTTTCCTATTAGAATTTTAGCATTTTATGTATTAGCTTACATGAGTTTCTAGGGGGAAAACAATATTCCCTTCTTCCCTTCTGGGTTCTAGGTTCTTTAGTTTGTCTAATAGTTAAATAGATGTAAGACATATTAATAGGAAAAAAACAAACAAAATTACCCATGTACAGAAGTCATATAAAGAAGACTCTAGGGGCACCTGGGTGGCTCAGTCACTTAAGCCTCTGCCTGGCTCAGGTCATGATCCTAGAGTCTTGGAATCCAACCCCACATCAAGGGCTCCCTGCTCGGTGGGGAGCCTACTTATCCCTCTGCCCCTCCCCCTCCCACTTGTTCTCTCTCTCTCTCATAAATTAATTAATTAATTAAAATGTTTTAATTAAAGAGAGATAAGATTCTAGAGGCAGTCAGGTAATTGAGATTTATATAACATCCTGGACTAATGAAAGGGGTAGGGGTCTGGGAGGAAGGCCTTGTACAGAAAGATGAGAGGGAGGTTTGGAAAACAAAGGTTACCCTGTTCTGTAGAGAAGTTTCTTAGGTAGAAAGGTATCTCTATAATAGCTCTTTCTCGTACAGCCCTCCTTCCAGTGTAAGTTTAGGTAGTTGATGGGGAGGAAAAGAGCTTTTCTTGCATCTGCTGAGTTTTGATTGCCTTTAGCTCAAAATAATCCTCATGCCAAAGCGGCATATTTTGGGTTTGCAAAATCTGCTCCCCTTCAAGTTCGTTGACCATAAAGATGAAAAGCATCTGAAATAGTTGCTGCTGATAGTTTTTTTTTTTTTAAGGTTATTTTTTTTAACCCGGTATTGGTTTTTGTCATTCAAAAATTATTAATTTTTCATGTAGTCAAATCTATGGATTTTCTCTTGTGATTTTTAAAATTATTTATAATGCTTAAAACTATTCATCATTACTAAGTCAGCCAGTTGACTCTGTTTTCTATAGTTTCCAGAGATCTCATATTTTTACATTTATCTCTTCAACTCACATGGAATTTATATTGATATATGATATGAAGTGAGACTAGATCTAATTTATTTTTTCCCACAAGTGTTAAGCAATTGTCCCTGAGTCACTTCTTAATAGCTCAACCCCATTCATTTATGATACCAACACAATGAAGTTTTACATATTTGAATCTGTCTTGATTTTTCCTTCTTATCCATTGTTTTGTCAAAATGACACTGTCTTGAGTATTGTAGCTTTATAACTTATAAGACAATTGTATTGGCTATTTGCCCCTGTTCATACTGAGAGCTAAACATTAGATTTACTATGACAAATTAAAAAAAGAAAAAACTTACTGTGGTTTTATTAGGTAATATCAGTTCTATGAATTATTATGAGAAGAACAGACAACCTTTAATATATTTCATCTTCAGTTGATAAAATTGTCTCTTAGGTCTCAGCAAACTTTTACCATTTTCATTATATAGTTCCCACATGTTTTTTCTTGCTAATGATATATCAAGATATTTTGCATTTTCGTTGTATCTTAAATGGGACTTTTCAATATATATTTTTCTAATTTTTAGAAAGCATGAAAGCAGTTGACTCAAAAAATTATTCTAAAAACTTATTTTGAAATCAATTCTGACACACATAATTTGGAAGCAATAAACAAGCTATAGACTTTTCACAGCGACAATGATGAAGCAATCCAGAGTACAACACAGCAAATAATCAAAAGTATGGTATGACAAATATCTGTACTTAGTAAAAGAAGTAAATAGGATTCTCTCATAGATTCCCTCTCCTTAAAATAAGAGATAATTTCAAAATAAAATTCAAAATTAATCTCATCAAAAATCATCAGACAACACCCATATTACAATTTCCCACCAAAAGATTTAGATTTAAATTTGGATGATGCCAGAGTGTTCCCATTTACAAGAATCACATTTAAAAAGCACAGTGTATTAAAATAGTTAATTAATTTTCTGGATCACACACTATTAAGAATTCTCCTGGCCAGGCAGTGGGGTTGGAGTTAGAGAGAAGGCAGGAATGCCCCCCCTCTGTGTAGCATGAATGACAGCAATAGCTCCTAAGGGGAGAGCTTAATTCCCTTGGATTCAACCCTACTATAGAACAGATGTAGGGGTTCCTGTGATGCAAATTGCCAGGGAGGATTTAGGCTGGACTAAGAAGATATCCATTATGGAAGAGTAAGATACAAGAATTCTTTAGGGATTTGGGCACAAGCAAATACTCAGAATTACCCCTGGTTGCTGGGATTTTGACACCAGAAAAATCCACACAGTACATGTTCCTTAGAAAACACAGTCTGACTTTCTAGAAAACAAAAATTAAATCCAGTGTAAAGATATGTGCATTTGGTCATTTGTTAGACATACCTAATGATGACCTAGCAACAGATATTAGGAATGATCTCAATCAGCCCCAAATCAAAATACAAAGGTTCTGAAGGAATAACTGAATCTCGGGTTTGAAAAGTGTTTAAGTTAGTATTTAAACCAGCTAGTTCACCCACAAAACCCAGATGTTTGTAGAATATGGAATATGGATTAACTAAAAAATGACTGCCAAATTTTCATACCAAATCACTTTTAAAAGAAAATCTTTGTAAAGTGTGTTCCTTTATCTTCAGTCTCACTAACTGTAGAATACGAAGCATAATTCTATTGTTACTACAGTGAATCCTATAAAACAATAACTTGAATTGCTTCTGATATTGTTTTATCATCAATCTTTTTCTTCCAAATATCAAAGAAGATTCCAGTCCCTCATGCTTTGACAGTATTTCTAAGGAAAAATTTAAAAGTCTGTGTTAATATTATTAACTGAACATAGAAATAGGGGAAAATGAGATTGATTCGTAAAAACTGTTGGTAAAAGATAACCAAAAATATCCACAATTCTCTAGCTTCATTATTCACTCTATTACCAGAAAATACCCTCAGTATCTTTAGCTACTAAAATAATACCAGACTTAAAATCAAAGATACAGAATGTGTATTTTTATGAGAAAATGTGACACGGAAAAATACCTCCCATTCAACAGGAAGCCCTTCAGTGAACTGAAAGTGAATTTTCTAAGAAGTTGGATTAATTCATGATTTCAGTAGCAACTATATTTTCACTTTATGGTATCATATTGTTTACATTATCTGACAAAACTGAGAAATTTATACAGAAGTCCTGTCTTCAAACACAGAACTCAATAAAATAACTCACTCATGAGAGAATGAATATACTTTAACCAAGGTTTAAAGATCATCTTATAACCATTTTCTGAAATAAGGGTTGACTCCTAAGGCATGGTTCTTTGAGAAAAGAGAATTTATAGCTATGCAACTCACTAGCATTCAATTTTGATTGCTATATAAACTTTTTAGTGAAAAAATCTTACTTAGCCAGGTAATAATCCTGAACTAGTAACTGAACGGTAGTGAGAAAAATCAGAGTTCCAGCACATATTGAAATGAAACACTCTTAGATGGAAAAGAATAGGGTGATAGAGATGATGATAATTCTCATTTACACTGGATTTTTAAAGAAGGATTTTCACAAAGTGACCATGTGTCTTTTTAACATCCAGGGAACAAAGCTAGAGATCTGAGAACAGTTACTGTTATATAAAAAAAAGGTTAAAAAATCACCAATTCTGACAAATGTTAGTAGGTACTGGATTAAATAAAAGTGGTTTCTTTAATGGGCAGGGGTACACTGTTCTCTAAGCTGTCTAATGAGGCAAAGAATAAAACAGAGCCATTTTAGGAAATGGCAGGGCTGAGTTGTATGGTAATCCTTCAGTTATTGAAGATGTGTGAAAATTTATTGAGAAATCTAGTTATTGAAAAATCAGTTTGCTAGTATTTTTAAATATGCAATCCTATTTGTAATTTCTGTGATACTAAATAGACACCAGTAAAACCCAGAATCTTAAGTCAGATATAACCTTCCTCAAATATTATATTCCTAGTTCTTAAAAAATAAAGGCAAAAATCAACTATTTAACATGCTCACTCAAGACTCTGGTCTACTTATATTTAGATTTTAGTTCCCTTACTTTACCAAGCACTAAAAGAAAGCAAGAAATAAAAATATGTATATAGCCTTCAAAAGAACAAGGTTATAAAGAACATAACAAGTGAAAAAAATAAAAGCATAATGCAATCGAGTGGATATAGTAACAATAATAAAGTTGGTAAAACAGAAGTAAATTACTGCAGTTGAAAAAAATATTGAAAAGAAATACAGACTCAGTATAATGGCTAAAATTAAAAAGACTAACAACACCAAGTGTTGGTGATGATGAGGCATAATTGGAACTCTAGTACATCTCTGGTGGAAATGCAAAATAGTTCATCCACTCTCAAAAACATTTTGCTATTTTTTTATAAAATTCAACACGTGTACCATGTGACTCAGCAATCCCACTCCTAGGTATCCACCCAAGAGAAATTAAAACTTAACTTCACACACACAAAAAAGCTGCATGCAAATGTTTCCAGCATCTTTCTTCATAATCACCCAAACTGGAAAGAACAAAAAAGGTCATCAAATGGTAAATGGATAAACAAATTGTGGAGTTACCAATACAGTAGACTACTACTCAGCACTAACACGGAAAAATCTACTAATTCATGCAACAACATGGATGAAATTTAAAAGCATTATGCTAAGTGAAAGAAGCTAGACACAAAAGAGCACACAGTTTGATTTCACTGATACAAAATTCTGAAAAAGATAAAACTATACAAAAGAAGGAAGATCAGAGGTTGCTGGGCATCAGGAAATGAGTGTAGGAAACTGACTTCAAAAGGGTAGGGGAGACAGTTTTACAGTGATGAAAATGCTCAATGTGATTGTAGTGCTAGTTACACAGTATATATATTTGTTAAAACTCATTGAAATATATATTAATAACAGGTAAGTTTTACTGTATGTAAATAATACCTCAATAGAGCTGATTTTAAAAAGGAATGCAAAGGAGAATAACTGATGAAACACTTAATGAAAAACTAACAATGTGAGGTCATAACAAATCTCAGAACTATTAATCAATCACATCAATAAGCCTATACGATATTTTGGATAAATGGCTAAACACTGACCTGGCTCTATAATGAAGACAGAGTTGCAAAAAATGAGGTCATTGTGCTGTGTCATGGAAAATGCTATTTCACCTTGAATCCAGCTCAGGAAGTTACTCTTACTATTTCTCTACCACAGGAGGCAAATTACAAACTTCATCATGGTAGGATGGAAGAAGACATTGATAGAGCCAGAGAAAATGGATATAGGACAAAACTCTCAGGTTAGAGAGAGAGGGAAAGAGCTACAGAGCCAAGGAAGAGAAATCATTATTTGGATTAATGGCCTTTTTTTGTGTGTTTATTGAAAGAAGCACATATGTGTGGAAATCCATTAAAAAGAAAAGCTAACTGCAGTTTATTTTAATTAAAATGAAAAGAGCAAAAAAGAAAAACTATGTGAAAAGAAATCACAATAAAGATTGTTAAAATAAGAAGCAACTTCTTAGCACAAACCAGCAAGGAACGAGAGTGATATGGAACATGCCGGCTGACTGATTAAACTGATATGAAGATGTATCAGCTTTACAACATTTATTCTTTTTCTATGGATATGCTTACACAAATGTATAATAAAATGCATGTAGTTCTCATTTAAGCATGTGTGTTCAGCTGTCCTCAAGCAATTCTTTTGTCACCAAATGTAGATTACTGGACTGTATATAGACTTATGGTAAAGAGTAGGAAAATCTTTAAAAAATTCTAAACTTAAAAAAGCAATACTATAGATCAAATGAATATTACAGAAGTTGAGGAATAAGAAAAAATCCGATCAGAAGATTTTAGAATAAAAAATTAAAAAATAAATATCCGTATATACATGGGTATATGCACCTGTCTGCCTGTGCGGTATAATGTCATCTCTCCTTGAGTTATGAAAGTTTGTAACAAAGTTCTGAAACAGTAGATGAGTCAAATGTGCAGAGCCACTAATTCTGTATACTTCCCATGTCACTTAGTTTTTAATATCTTATAACTTATAAAATGACTTGTTAAATAGATTATTAGTACATTAGACTGTTAATCTGTAAGAACTTAGGTCTCAGTGAATGACATCAATATGGCTCATAGGAAGTTCAAAACACAAATTTGGTAAAATATTAACACTGTAAAAAATGATTAGTAGAATGGAAAAGACACATGGATTCAAAGGACTATAACTGAAGGAGCTAATAATGAAAAGTTGGAGTAGAAAATGCATCTATACAATACAAAGGAAAATACTTAGCAAATTTCTATTCCTACCAAATCAGAAATGTTGAGTGAATGAAGGGAAATCCTTGAAAACAGTTATTTGCAAGAAAATGAAGCCTAAGATCATCTGTTCTATGAAGACATGGGAAATGTTTTCATCATTTAAAAGGTATGCAAGATGCAACACCTTACTCTTAAACAGGTAAAGCACACATTTAAATTATTTATTAGAATAAAGCCCAGTTCTACAATGAGACAATAGTACGATTTTAATGATATAGATTTAATACGTAGATTTTTCTGTGAACTGAAGGAACTGTAAATCTTTGCTAATATGAATAAAATACTGACCCAAGCACCTCAGTCCTGGGTAGATATACAATCCAAATATGGCTGAAAAGTAGGTGTAGACTTTATGGAATTTATGTTCTACCCAATGAAAAAAATTAATGGTGGACATGTAAAGAAACAGGTTCAAGTGCTGACAAATAGCTAATATCAAGAAACCATTACTTAATTTTCAAAAGAACGATCATCACCAGAACAGAATAACGTACTTCCAAAGGAAAAAAAGAAACTGATGGCGGGCCCATCAAAGGAGCTTTCAATCCCAAACAATCTAACGGAGAAGAACCACAGACAACATTAGAACACGTCATTTCATCAACTCTGCATGCAAGTGCATGATGTTGCTCCAGGCTGGGGATTAAGTGAAAAATTATCTGCATCCAAACCAAAGTGTTTCTCATCACGTCCATTTTGGATGTGACGACTCATGGCTCCTTCCAATTTTTTCTCCATCCTTTTCACTTCTACATCTAGGGTTCCTCCAAGCAAAGTATTTCCCAAGCCCCAAAGTACACACTACAGGATAAGCATCTGTTTTCTTTCCTTTACCAACAGCAGCAATTCCCTTCTCTCTCACATTTTCAGAGTAGGTGGTCTCCAAATAAAGCACCATTCAGTTTTACAGTATTGTCCAAAGGATTGACGGTATTGTTTCATAATAACATGCACCTTTCCCCTCTAGTTCTTATAGAATTTAGAGGACAAAATAATAGGAAGAAATTACAGAATGCTTTGCTCCTGGCACATTGCAAATTTAATTCCTACACCTATGCATCCCCAACTTCTTCTACTCACATGCATTTGTTCTACCTCTACACTCATCATCAATCTTGCAAATGCAACAGCGGGCACACTCGGCCTTCTTCTAAAAGCAACAAGGAGACTGCCCTTTTTCAAAATTATTCTGTACTGTTCTGTGGCCACAGTAGCACTTTTCACAGTTGGGATTATTCTCCACATTGTTGTATCCAGTCAAAGCCACTCAAGAATTCCTATGGTCCCAGCAGCACTAAAAATACATAACAGCCTCCTTACAATAATGGCTGTGAATCACAGCATTCCTCGGCTGACATAAGTAGTTAAAATAGTAGGAAAAAAAAAAAGTTAAATAAAACTTTTTAAAAAGTTCAAGTAAAAAAAAAAATGAAAAGGGGGTTGAAAAGGACTCCCCTACCGTCTAACAATATTAAAGTCTGTCTCAAATTTACAAACGTCCTCAGCAACATCAAATGCCGCAGCTTCAAACACACGCGCCAGCTTCAAGCCCGACAGCTTCAAATGCCGCAGCTTCAAACACGCGCGGCAGCTTCAAACGCGCCAGCTTCAAACAGCCTTGGGGCAGCCATCTTGCACACGCTCCAAGGAGCACAACCTCAGGGCCCTTAGGCGGCCACCCCATCCCAGAGGCCACACAGAGGCTTTGTTGGGGGAAAAATGGGAAGAAGAAAAAAAAGAGGAAGAAGAAGAAATATAATTTGCAGACGTTAAATTAGCCCGTAGAGGGAGCTCACATAGCCCCATAATTTCACAGTAATTGGAATCTCCTGTAATTTAAAATGTAGCCCCATCATTTGTCAGAGAGAGCCTCCAGGGGTCAAAGAGTGCATGTCTTACTTCATACCGTTCTCTGCATGCCTATAAAATGCAATTCCATTTAGACCCCCCTTGACCGTGTGTTTTGTTATCGCAACAAAAAGATGATGATTCTTGGATACATGTTCTCCAAAACCAGCCCAGAAATTAAAGTGACTCGTCTATGTGTGCTGTTAGGGTGAATCCAACTGAATAAAGACCATAATAAGAATAAAGTTCCAACAATTAGAATTGTCATGGCAATAACCTAAATGTCCCCCATTCACGGTGTTCAGTTTAGAAAGCTACGTGCTCTCTTTCAACCTTGACTAGAGATACTCTTGTGACTATCCATTTCTCTCACTGTCTAGAATCCTTAAACCAGCCATGCTGCAATGTGCCTTCAGACAAAAGGATAAAACCGGAAAACGAAAGGATACAATGGCAGAGAGCCTTTTCAATAAAACATGAGAGAAACAAAATTCCAAAATTCTGTGGAAAGAAATATTGAGGAGAAAATACACTAAAAAATAAAGCATCTAAAGGTGCAGTTGAAAGTGGAAATGTATTACCTGCTCTCGTGAAACAAATTTTGAAAGCAAACAAGTTTACATTATGTAACTCTTAAATATTTAGAAACTTTACATTTACGTAAAACTGAAATGGTTTCTAAAAACATTTAACCTTTGAAGTGATTTCTATCTTAAAGTAAACACAAACTAAGAATGTAAAGAAAGCACAAAATGTAGAGCTTAATGAAGAATGTAACATATGTGGATTGTATTCTATTTGGGATAATCTATTAGGTGTTAAGAAAACATATCTACTTCATTTAAATTAACTAGCAGGCTCGTATGTCATTACTGCCTCTCTGTGATGTACCTGTTGGTTTGGGCTATTATGATTACATTTCCTGCATCCTGTTGTTTAAAAATATATCATTCATAAAATGAAGATTTAAGTGATGTTTAATATTACAGATACTATATTAATAACTGTAAAAGGCAAACCATACATAGGTAAGGAATCATTTGCCTGAAGATGTGGGGCAGAGCTCAAATTCAAATTCTAATAATCACATCTATCCAAGATTCCATGTTAGGAATAAAAAGTATCTGAATTTTGTCTGAATTTGCCCAACTACTCTTCAATCTTTTCACTGCTTTATGCATTTCCTATCATAGAAATGCCTCGCTTTTCTGATATGTCTGATAGCCAGGTCCCTGATTTCCATCTCTCATTTCAGACTCAACGAGAAACACTCAAAAACCTTGTAGATGTGATTCATCAATAACAATGCCATACAAATTCAGGGTTTCTTGAGAGTAAGATAAACTCAGGGATGCTCACCCTGGTTTGGCAAGCTTTTGGGCTGCCAGGAATTCCACAATGAACATGATGGGCAAGGGGAGACTCAAAGGAGAATGCTTAAAGTTGAAGATCTCGAAAAGTAATGTCTATACTTGCCATGGAACTACAAAGACTTGTCAACTGTACATCTGTTCATGAAGGCTGGCTGACAATTTTATCACATATAAGAATCTTATGTTCAAGTAGTTAAGGCTACTACACATTATAGAAGATAATAATCAATGAATTATCTTAAAGTTACCAATGATCATGAGCAGGAACAAAGGAAGTAATGCTTACTTGTTACAAAGGATAGCTGGACAGTTTCTGTCACTTGGAAATGAGAAAGTTAGCAATCAAGGGTCTTCTTCCAATGAGGAAAAAAAAAAACAAACAAAAAAGAAAAAGTGAATGTAGCCTCTTCATTTCTAACTTCTAATATTAGAAGAGTCACACTCCATTATAAGCCTGAATACCACCTGACACATCCTCTAAAGTTAAACATGTGGGAAACAGGATAAATGAGCATATTAAAATATGGTAGTTCTCCTTCTTACTTGCCTATAACATTGATAAGGGATACAATCAAATTGTAAAAATGAAAAAAAGGCAGCACTTAGGTTTCACTGTGAACACTGAGCAAGCTTGGTATCTGATGGTAGAAGATACACATCCTATCTGTGGTTGCTGACTTTTTACCACAACAGAATAAATGAGACATTTCTGATATTTCTATAAATCAGCACAGAAAATTAAAAATAAGACTACAGTTACCTGGAATGCTTTCAGGGTCCCATGATTTTCTACATTTTTTAAATTAACTGAATGTTAATCAGGAAAACTTTTTGATGGTTTAATTTCCTTGTTTTAAAATCTTTTTCAAAATATGACTGTCCCTATTACCTACAGAATTTCTGAACACAAGTTAATTGAGACCCCTACAGTCTCCTAGGATCGTACATATGATTATGATTACACAAAAGTACCATATGTATAGATGAATAGAAGACTAGACTGAATGCATCTGATCCATAAACTTATTTTTTCATGAATCTTTGGGGTTCTTGTTATTTTTTTAACCCAAAGTTCAAAAACATTCATGTTATTTGAGAGTTCTGGCTTTTCAAGTGTATATGCAAAACACATACTCTCAGAAAGACCAAGAACTTTGTGATACAGGCTCCTACAAGCCATCTGGTCTGATGTCTCATCAGCTTCCTGTTTTTCCGATTTCTAGAATAGAGAAACTAAAGGTCAAAATTTTTACTATAAAACAGAAAATAAATCCAAAAATAAACTTAGTTATCTGTAAATCTGAACTAAAAAGAGCATACCTTTCTCCAAAATAAAAACTCAATGACTGATGATATATGGGAATTAATATAAAGCAACTGGTTACTGTGAAATTTTTGACAGCATTTTACAGGAATAATTTTTCCTTACTTAAATACATTTAGCTGGCATAGCAAACATATTTTCTGTACATTGTTTATATTTGCAGACTTATTTGTAGGCAAATAATAGTGGGAAAATAAACCCCAATTTTTGTGGGATACACCATTAAAATGCATTAATACAGAGAAGTTTCCTTACTCTACCACAGGAAAATCCTGAGAGAAGCTTGTGTAGAATTCATAAAGTGAATTATAAAAGACAGTTATGTTTTACGTAATTTCCAAGAACCCCGAATATACTTCTAGCCAAAATAAGAAGAAATGATAGACTTCAGACCAAAGAGTAGGGGAAAACATGTTTGATAATGAATGGAATGCCTTAACTGGTGGGGGGTACAGTGCATGAATTAGTATTAGACCAGTTTTTTTTTCTTCAAAATATTATCAATCCTAGCCATTTAAATCTAATGTGGCCAAATAATTTATCATCCAAAACTGTACCTTTTGAGAGCATTAAGGAGCTCTACTAATAATTACTCCAGGCCTGGGCAAACCAGGCTGTATGGTTTCCCAACTTATAGCAGGACAATTTGAAATAACTGCTCTCTTCAGAGGAGGGATGGCCGACACTGGACATATTTTAGAAAATTAGTTATTTGGAGGCTACTCTGAAAAATAAGACCTGGAGCCAATTTAATAAGCATAAGTTATAACAGATTCTGAAGGTAGTAGTTTGAGGACATGAGCTTCTTCAGATCTCTAGGAGCTGCTAGGTTCCTTGTGTATCTAAACATCTTTCAACATCTGTCAGCTCCACTATAATAAAGTACAAAAGATAAATGAAAAGTCAAACATCAGGCATAGTATGTGATTTTATAACCTCTTACTCATAAAGCAAGAAAGGATTGTACTGACCTATAAAGACATTTCTTTCTGTGTGTCTGAGTTATCAATGAGACATTTATGTATGTGTATATATATATATATATATATATACACACACAACTATATATTTTTTAAAATTATATTTTATATTTAATATATTTTATTGTTATATATTTAACATATATATTTATCATTTTTTAATTTTTAATTTTAATTCCAGTTAGTTAATATACAGTGTTTATATATATAAAGCCAGCTGATAGGAATGTATTTTGTTTTAAGTTACTCATGAGTTGAAACATGCCTTTTTGGCTTAACCATTTCAGAACATCTGTGAAATGCAAGTACAAAATGGAAATTGCTTAACAAACTATGCAGTAAGATAGCTACAATTTTGTTTTCCCTTTGTCAAGGGAAAATAAAATAAATTTTCCATCAGTCGCAATGAGAGCTAGAGGGACTGATTATTCAAAATACAGTAGCACCTACATTTCTCCAAATATTCCCCAAGACATAGCATTTGTGCTGAGTATTCAATAATTTCCTCAAGCTGTACACCTGAAAAATATATGTCTCAAGTCTGGTGTTCATAATCTAGTAGACAACCACATGTGTTCACAGCCCATATCTTTGAAACAATTATTCTCTTGGGTATGCAAATGTACTGGGCTTGCAACATGTTTATTCAAAAGAGTAGAAAGAATGTTTCTTATGTGAGCATCTGCAGGTTTCCACTGGAAATCTGCATACAACAATACATTTCCCCATGAATTCATTTTTTTAAATGACAGTTATACATCTTTTTAAGGCTTTACCAAGAGTTAACACAGCTCAATTTGGTAAAAATTTTTCATCAAGAAAAGCACATGAAAGAAACAAAATCAAAGTATGTATGTTAGGACCTATTACCTGCTTTATTGTTTGGATTTTTGCATGCCCTAATAACACAAAAATCCAAACATCTTGGTATTCCTAACCCACTAGTCTTTTCACCATTCCCTAGCCACAATCTGTTCTACTGCTGATCTGACCTTTGGCTTCACAACTATTCAGCTATTTTCTCTTTTCATTACCAACCTTCTCACCTATCCCTGAGCATAGATAAATTTAAAACTGTTAAAAATACTTAAAAAGAACTCAAAAATCCATTATGATAGTAAAATACATTAATGTACATGTATTGAAAATGGATATATAAAGTCCACAACAAAGAAGTAAATACACGTAGTATTCAAACAAGACAATAATATTAAATATTATACAAACACTGAAGTTTATGAATTGGTGTAATGGATATATAAATAATTAAAATGATATACCCAAATACCATCATACCCAACAAAGAATAAAGCAACCATTTGTTTCAAATACCCAGGAGATACTCATACATATTGACTATGTATTATTACCATACCAAAAAAGTTTTAGTATGTTTCCAAAATACTTTTCATAAGGCCATATTTTCTTTTCCCAGTACATTCAAAACAAAAATGTATGAAACTTCTATTTCCAATAATAACTTATTTTGTTTAGATCAAATCTCCAATGACAAAAATTTAAATGCTAGATAAAATATTTTAAAATCCATTTAAAAAGCTGACAAAGAGGTAACAAACTAAAGATACAAACCTGAGGGTGTGGAAAAAGGAAACATGGGGATATAAATTGTACACATGAGCATTAAGCTGCTCTTACCTTGAAGATGTGTGCTAAATTTGCCAAAACATGGTGTGGGCAGAATGGGGAAAAAGTCAGGGCCAAGAACACACACATTAGCAGGGATCTGAGAGGAGACTCCCTCCAACATTAATCTGGGACACAAAGGGTTTTGTACCTATGTAAAAGTGATTTATAAGCAATGCTTTGTAGGTACTAGAAGAAAGACTGAGAGAAAAGAAAGAAAAGGTGAAAGATGTAGTCGCTGGCCAGCCTTCCAGTAGATTTGCTGTCTAGATATGCCTAAGAGCTGCAAGTTTTATGCCTTTCATTTGTCACACCCACATGCACTAGTTAGAAGCAAATCTAAATCTTTCCTGGTGGAATGTGCCTTCATCCTGGCCTCAAAAAGTATACTTTTTTTCGATGACAACTGCAGTACACAGGCAAAAGTAACAAAGCACAGAAAGAAATGGGGCCTACACATGATCTAGATTATCAGCCAGAAATGTAATTACTTCCCAGAACAAAACTCAACCCTTCTCGATGAAATGTAATTACTTCCCAGAACAAAACTCAACACTTCTCAATGAAAGATAAAATCATTGAGACTCCATAATATCATTCATGATGTCAAAAAGACAATTTAAAAATTGCTAAATGTGTAAAGAAGCAAAAGGAAATGGCTAACAATAAAAAAAAAGTTATAAGAAGCTTATCCAGAGACGATACAGAAATTAAAGTTCACAGAAAGAACTTTAAAATAATTGTGACTAATATGATAAATATAATTGCAAAGAAGGTGGACAAAAATAGATGAAAATATA